>NC_136265.1:108823238-109155738 GCF_964187855.1 Myxine glutinosa | reverse complement strand
TGGCCGTTGTTTACGGCTGCGGCTGTTTGCCGCTGCGGCCTTTGTTGTCTTGATTAGCGGCTGCGGTCGTTTGTCGCTGCGGCAAGGCCTACTCATCCTCCTCGACCTTGGCCTCGTACTCGTCCCTTCGCTCCTGCCTGGCATGGCTCGAAGGTACTCCGCCGCAAGGCTTCTTCTGCTCAATACTCACTCCACCCCATCATGCATCTCTGCAATCAAATACCACGGACTCCTGCGACGACCCAGATACATTCATAGAGGCTCCGGTCGTAAGTTTGTTTATTTACAAACAGGTCACTTCATTCCCGTACTCTGGTCGGCTCAGCGCACTCCCACTCATCGTCACAGCGCACCTGGCCACAGCAACGCACACGATCGCACCTCCTGTCTGCAAACCCTGGCTAAATCACCCCACCGTACAAAGCGGTGGGGTGATTCCCCACCGTACAAAGCAACATCAAGCTCACCCTGTTCAATACCCGGTCCCTCAACAACAAAAGCCTCATCCTGAAGGACTACATTCTAGACAATAAACTGGACTTTCTCTGTCTCACTGAAACCTGGCAACAACCTCTGGACTACTTCGCACTCAACCTCACTACACCCAATGGATATTCTTCCATCAATAAACCACACTCGGAGGGCCGAGGTGGTGGAATTGCCGTAATTCACCGACAAGACATCAAGACCAACCTCATCTCCATCTCATCTGCTCCATCATTTGAACACCTGGCTTTTAAACTCTCTGGTCACACACAGTCAGTCATGGCTGTCGTCTACCGCCCTACCAAGCCACATCCATCATTCCTGTCTGATTTCTCCTACTTTCTGACCCAGCTATGTTCCCTCTCCCCCTCAATCCTCTTCCTTGGTGATTTCAATATCCACATGGACTCCACTGACTCCACAATAACCACCGACTTCACTGATTTACTCACCTGCTTTAACCTCGCTCAACATGTCAACTTTCCTACCCATAACCGTGGTCACATTCTGGACCTTGTCTGCTCTACTAGATTAATTTTGCACCATCTCTCTGGCTCCGACCTCACCCTCTCTGACCACTTAGCCATCACTATGACCATCAACATCCCCACCCCAGCACCAAGGCATTATCGCACTATCAACTTCCGTAAGCTAAACGCTCTTTCACCGACCTCATTCTCATCCACCCTCTCTGAAAAAATGTCCACTTCTCCCTTCGTTGACCTCAACACCCCTTCTGACCTCACTGACTACTACAACCACACTCTCTCCTCCTGCCTTGACCAGCTTGCGCCTATAAAAACCAAAACAGTTTCTTTCACCCATTCTGCTCCCTGGTTTACTCCTGAACTCCACCTGATGAAAACTCGTGCTCGCCAACTTGAAAGACTCCGCAATAAAACAGGTCTCACAATTCACTCCCAAGCCTACAAGGACCACCTACAACACTCAAAGATGCCCTCTCCTGCGCCCGCTCCGCCTACTACTCTCAAATTATCCACTCTGGCTCTGGAAACCCAAAAGCACTCTTCACTACAATAAACAAACTCCTCAGCCCCCAGGACACCACCACCCAGTCATTCACAGTAGACAACTGCATCTCCTTCCTTTCATTCTTCCAAAGCAAAATTGACAACATCTACAGCAACTTAACCACCACCGCACCTGCTCCCCTCAAACCACCTGCCCCCCCTTATCCTGCCAACTCCTGTCTCAGTTCTCCCCAGTCTCCCTACTGACCTCTCTGAACTCCTCATAGGAATGAAAACCTTTTACCTGCACTCTTGACCCCATCCCCTCCAGCTTTGTCAAGGCCTCCCTTCCTGCTCTCTCTCCACTTATCACTGCAACAATAAACTCCTCCCTGTCTACAGGCATCGTCCCACCATCCCTCAAAATTGCTGCTGTTACCCCCATTCTGAAAAACCTGGACTCAACCCTGACGGCTGACACCCTAAACAACTTCAGACCCATCTCCAACCTACCCTTTCTGTCAAAGTTTTGGAACGCGCTGTAGCCACTCAACTCAAACATCACCTCTCTGCCAATAACCTGTATGAAACATTCCAATCCGGATTCCGCTCCAACCACAGTACTGAAACTGCTCTCCTCAAAATCACCAACGACCTTCTCCTCTCCTCTGACGCCGGCAACCTCAACATTCTCATCCTCCTCGACCTCAGCGCCGCCTCTGACACCATCAATCACACCATCCTCCTCACCCGACTTGAAACCACCTTTAACATTACCGGCACTGCCCTCTCTTGGATCAAATCATACCTCTCTGACAGACGCCAGTTCATCTCCATCAATAACTGCAAATCCCCCACTGCTCCCCTCCCCCAAGGTGTCCCCCAAAATTCAGTTCTTGGCCCCCTCCTCTTCATCCTGTACCTGTCCCCCCTTGCTCACTTAATCCGCCGTCATGGTCTCCAATTCCACTGCTTCGCCAATGACATTCAGCTTTTCATCTCCACCAAGTCCATCTCCACCGCCACCCACTCTATCCTGACAAACTGCATCACTGAAATAAAATCCTGGCTTCAAATCAACTTCCTCAAACTTAACTATGATAAATCTGAAATAATCATCATTGGCCCAAAAACGCTCACCAAATCCACCCATAACTTTGCCCTCAACATCGACGGTTTCCCAGTATCCACCTCCCCTCACATCCTGAGTCTTGGCATCATCTTTGACCAATCCCTCTCCTTCGACAAATACACTAAACAGATCACAAAGACAGCCTTCTTTCACCTGAAAAACATCGCCCGTCTCCGTCCATCCCTCTCTTCCACGGCTGCAGAAACCCTCATCCATGCCTTCATCACCTCCCGTCTTGACTACTGCAACAGCCTCCTCTTTGGTTCGCCCTCAATAATCACCAATAAACTCCAATACATTCAGAACTCCGCTGCCCGTCGACTCACCCATTCCCGGACCCGTGACCACATCACCCCCGTCCTTTACAAGCTTCACTGGCTCCCCATCCCCCAGAGAATCCAGTACAAAATCCTCCTCTTGACCTACAAAGCCCTCCATAACCTGGCCCCATCCTACCTGACTGACCTCCTCTCCAGACACACTCCCACCCGCAACCTCCGCTCTGCTGGTACCAACCTCCTGACTCCCCCCCATGCGGACCAAATTCAGATCCTGGGGGGACAGGGCCTTCTCCATCGCTGCTCCCACCCTCTGGAACTCACTACCTCACACCATCAGAGACTCCTCCTCACTCACCACATTCAAAACATCACTCAAGACCCACCTGTTCAACACTGCATTCAACATTTAACCCACAGCATTTAACACCTGACTATCTCTTCTCCTTCTCCCCTCCTTTTGCTTTGATTATTTACCTATTGATTTTTGTCTTTTTGCACTTGTTTTTTTGTACTCTGTCAAAGCGCCTTTGGGCTTCTTGAAAAGCGCTATATAAAATAAATGTATTATTATTATTATTATTATTATATATATATATAATTATATATATATGCATATATATATATACATATTTATATTATATATATATATATACCAGTTAAGCCCAAAATTATTCATACCCTATGAAAAATCTGAGATTTTTGCATTTATATCATACTTACAAGCTAAAGTGGTGGAACTTTCACTTCAGGCAAGGACATTTAGTTGGCATGAACAAATCCACATTATATTTTGGCTCAACATTATTGGCATAACAATAAATGTTAATAGTTTTTGTTTTTATGCCTGTCCAAAATTATTCATACCCCATACCAAGTCTCAGAATTGAGGCCAATGTTTGTGATAATGCACATGCTTTTGACATTCCTCAGAATCTTTATAATGTTGTGCAATTATTCCAAGATGTGTGCGTAAAATCTGAATACAATACAAATGTGGTCTATTGAATGTACAGCGAGGAATGTTATAGAACAACACTCTGCTTTTAGACTATAAATTAAGGGGAGCTGATGCAATCATTCTCTGTTCATAGTCAGCATGGCGAAGAAGAAAGAACTCAGTGAGGACCTTCGGTTGTGCATTGTGAATGCTCACAACGAGGGGAAAGGTTAGAAAGCTATTTCGAAGCAATTCCGAGTGCCAGTTGCCACCATACAAAGCATAATTAGGAAGTACAAGGAGTTCCACACTGTAAAAAACATTGAAGGACGTGGTCGGAAGCCAAAGGTGTCACCTCGTCTGGCAAGAAAAGTATGGCGAGAGGCCAACAACAATCGACGGATCACCATCAAGGCTCTCCTGAACAACCTTGGCGAGTCTGGGACCAAGATATCAAGGCAGACACTCAAGCGGATGTTGCACAAGGGACGCCGACCAAGAAAGACTCCACTCCTGAAACAGAGGCATGGAGAAACTCGTCTGGCATTTGCAAGAGCGCACCTGGACAAAGATCCAAGCTTTTGGTCATCAGTTCTGTGGTCGGGTGAGACGAAAATGGAGCTTTTCGGGCACAGAGATGTTGCTTTCGTTTGGCGAAAAAAAGGTGAAGCATACAACCCGAAGAACACAGTCCCGACCGTCAAGCATGGAGGCGGGAGCATAATGCTTTGGGGATGTTTCTCAGCCAGTGGGCCCGGCAATCTCGTCAAAGTGGATGGCATCATGAAAAAGGAGCAGTACATCAAGATCCTTGAGGAAAACATCAAACAGTCCGCAGAGAACTTCACCTCGGGCAGCATTGGACGTATCAGCAGGACAATGATCCAAAACATACCGCCAAGTCAGTCAAGAAATGGTTCCGGGATAATGATGTTGACGTTCTAGAGTGGCCAAGCCAAAGTCCGGACCTAAACCCAATCGAGAATCTGTGGAGGGAGCTCAAGACCCGACTGATGGCAAGGAAACCTTCCAACCTCAAAGACCTGGAGACCTTCGCGAAGGAGGAGAGGGCCAAAATCCCTGAAGAGACATGCAAAAACCTTGTGAGCAAGTATAAGAACCGTATGGAGGCTGTGATCACAAACAGAGAATTTTCCGTTCATTACTGAATGTGACTTTGAACTGATCTCAGCAAGGGTATGAATAATTCTGGACATGACATTTTTTGTAAATCTGTCAATAAAATACCCCTGAAACAATGTATTTCTTGAAATGTCTCTTGCAGTGATTCATTCTGCTGTTTGTCACATTCTTATGTAATGTAAGCCACAAGAAACTCATTCCTCAAATAACACGATTCAAAATACTCCGAATTTAGTAAGGGTATGAATAATTTTGGGCTTAACTGTATATATATATATATATATATATATATATATATATATATATATATATATATATATATATATATATATATATATATATATATATATATATATATATATATATCTGTGCAGTGTCTGTGTTGTCTTGTCTTGTCTTGTCTTGTCCATTTGTCACTGAACTACTTTCTCAAACTTTTGTGAAATCGTGCCAAACTTCTGGTATGCACATATCTCTCCCGTCGGTATGTCCTAAGGTTATTTTTTTTTGAAAAAATTTCCAATGTTTTTTTTGGGGGGAATTTTTTTTTTTCAACTTAAGTTTTCAACTTCAATTGTTTATAAAATGTGACATCACGTATATTACAAATACATTTGTGAAAAATAATATTATGATTGGTTTAAACCATGACAAAACGGCAACTCGGGTACAGTCATTTATCTATATATCGACACATCTGGGCATTGTCTGTGTTGTCACTTAACGACTCCCTCAAACTTTTGTTTCCGTGGTTGTGAAGTGTTTTTAATAACGTTGTGGTGGTTTTGAATCACGTGGTGGTGAGGTATTTTGAATTATGTGGTGTTGAGGTGTTTTTAAATCACATGGTGGTGAGGTGTTTTGAATTACGTGGTAGTGAGGTGTTTTGAATTATGTGGTGGTGAGGTATTTATAATTACGTGGTGGTGAGGTGTTTTGAATTACGTGGTGGTGAGGTGTTTTGAATTACTTGGTGGTGAGGTGTTTTTAATTCCGTGGCCGTGAGGTGTTTTATGACGTGTTTTATGGCTGTGAGGTGTTTTTATTGTGTTTGATGGCTGTGAGGTGTTTTTAATTTCGTGGTTTGTGAGGTATTTTGAATTACGTGGTGGTGAGGTGTAATCGTCCCAAACTTCCAGTCTGCACTTACCCTCCCCTATGTGTGTGCTGAGGGGTTCTTTCTTGAAAAAAAAACATTCAACCTAAATCTTCAACTTAAATTTCCTATTAAAATGTAATATCACAAACACAACAATTACATTTGTGCAAAATAATTGTTTGTATTATGATTGGTGTAAATCATGACAACACAGCAACTCAGGTACAGTCATTATCCTCAGCTAAAATAAGCCCGTTCCTCAGTAACGACGCGTGGTGAGGCGAGAGTAGCATATATATATATATATATATATATATATATATATATATACGTATATATATTGTTGCGAATATGGAATTTGGCCTCCATATCCGCTTGTAAATATTCCCCTATTTCCCCAATACTCCCCAACTATCCCCAATCCCCCATTCCCTAGTCCCATTGTCTGTAAACAACAATCAGTAGAGCCGACCTTCCCCTTATTCCCCCATTAAATGTCGTGCCCAGGTCCACCGCACCACACGTAGACAACTTTCGGACATCTTGCTAGTTATTCTTAGTCTATGTCAGTTAAGGCCTCGTTTCCATTAATTATGACTCTTCGTTGCACCAGAATGTGATTATATGGCACCAGTAGTGAGTTTAGGACCTTTCCCATACCTCCTCCCATCTTCTTCCCCGTCTACAACAACAGAGGGGCACGGCGCTGCGCGGGGGGGAGTGTGCGTCCTCCCACCGGCTCGGTTAGCCGCCATCGACAATGCGCTCCAGACAACGCGCTCCAGACCATGCGCTCCACGGGGTTACCACAAAGGGGCTCCTTGTCAGCTCCTCGTCAGGGGCGGAGCCGGTAACCCCCCCGCACGCACCCAATGAGAAGCAACGTGCCGATTCCACGAGGCGGAGCTAACGAGCCGAGGGCGTGTCACTCCCCGCCGGATATACGCGGCCCCGCGCCGGATGTGACGAGAGATGCGCCCCCAGCTTGAGACGAAAAGACGCCACCTCGAGCGCTGTGCAACCTTCCGCATCTCTGGACCGGACCGGGTCGATCCTGCCCTGAGCCCAGGTGCACCTGGAGCGATCGACAACCGCTTTCCTGCCATCAACCCCCGTGTGAGTCAGCCTTGTCCCGTTTACCTGTCGTCTGTTGGGGTTAATATAAGGTTGTGTCTAAGTGCCTATCTTCCTTTGCTGTCCCTCTCGTCCCTGTAATCTGACCTTCCGTAACGAATATAATCTCCTCCGGAGGTCTTGAGAACCGTATCCCTGGTGTCGTCATTTTAATCCCAGCCGTGTGTCCTTTTCCTTTATTGCCTTTATTGACCTAGCGTAGCGCGATTAGTCAAAGTTCGAGTATAATCGGGTAACTTGTGCAGACGTGGTCATACCAAAACCGCTCGGTAAATAACATCTAAGCCACGTCTGTAACAATTGGTGTCGAGGAGTGGAATTCGAACCCGGGACTAAATTTATTAGGCCCAAATTTGTAACAAGTAGAATCGATTCGGAGCGCGTTTCCCGCGCGTTATTAGGCCCAAATTTGTAACAAGTAGAATCGATTCGGAGCGCGTTTCCCGCGCGAAATTATAACGGCCGAAATTTGTTTTGTTGTATAAAAACCCGAATTTTGAAAGTCGCGCTATGGCAGACCAAGACAGCTGGGGTCCGGTAGAGGAGAGTGAGGTAGGGTCGATCCAGGACCAAATTGAGGGACAAGAGGAGAGCGAAGCAGTGAGGGCGGCAGGGTCGCAAAATAGCGTTGTCATGCACGAGGTGGCCGCGGCGTCCACACCCGCGACCGTAGTGGCGCCACTGGTGGATTCGAACCTTTTTATCCTGCAAATGAGGGCCCTTATGGAACAAATGGGTGAGCAATTGGGAGACCAAATTAGAGGTTTGAAAAGCAGTATGGGACAAATGGGGAACCGGATGGAGGCTCAGAATGAGCAATTGGGGGTAATGGGGAACCGGATGGATGCTCAGGGTGAGCGATTGGAGGGCAAAATAGGGGTAATGAGGGACGAAGCGAGGGGTACCAGTGAGGGATTAGACAATAATTTTAAGGGATTAGACAATAATTTTAAGGGATTAGACATGAAATTTGGGAAATTAGACGATAGATTAGGGGAAATACAGGAGGGGTTAACGGGGGTAGAAAACAGAATGGCCGCTCAAGAGAATCAAATGGAAGGGATGCAAAAAGGGTTAGAGGGGTTAGAAAACACCATGGAAGGCAAATTGAGGGACATGAGGGACCAAGCGGAAAGGGAAGTTAACCAAATGGGGCAGCAGATAGAGGGGGTCAGAATGGGGGTAGAAACCAAACTGGATGCTCACAGGGAGGAAATGGAGCAGATGAGGGTGGCATCTGGGCAGGAGATGCAAGTGATGGGAGAGGAGATCAGAAGAGGAGTGAGTGAGGAGGTCGGAGGAGTGCGCGAGGAGGTGAGGCACTGTAAGGAGCACATGGAGAAGGAGGTGAGAAAGGGGACTGTAAAGTTACAGGGGGGCATAGAGGTCCTGACGCAGGAGGTGGAACAGCTGACGGAGGGACAAAAAGGACTAACGGAGCAGGTTCAAAGGAACACTGTGGTATTAGGAGGTTTAAAAGCGACACAAAATGACCTAAAAAATGACTTGATAGCGACGAAGAGGGAATGTCAGATGGTACGTGAGGGACTGACAACGAGGTTGGACGAGGTGATAGAGGTAATGGAGACGACGGACCGGCAGGTGAGGACGCACATGGAAACGGTCAAGGTAGCCTTAGAGGATGAGCTTGAGGAGACGTACCGGGACATAAAAGAGGTGAAGCAGAAATTAGAAGAAGTGGAAGAAGGGATGAGCGAAATTAAGAAGTGACGGAGAGGGGATAAGAAAGAGATAAAAGAGGAGATAAAAGAATTGGTCCAAAGTCTGTGTTTGGATCGTGATGATGTGCTCATTAACCGGATGAGGGATTCGCAGGTGATGGAGGAGAAGCGAAGAGGAAGAGGACCCGGTGTAAGTGGTGACCAATATGGTCGTGCGTATGATGCGCCAGGGGATTTAAGAAGCTTGGGGGTCGAGATGGACCCGGGTGTTCGTGAGAGGCCATGGGTGAAGTGTGCGACAGGTCTGGTGTGCGAAAAAGGAGGTGTGCGAGAAAGTCCGACTCTGGGGTGTGTGAGGGAAAAGTGTGTGCCAAGGAGTGAGGGTGCTGGCGAGAGTGAGTGGGTCGTAGCACGTGTGCGAGGGAGCACATGGAAGCGCGGTGTGGTGAGTGTTACAGAGGGTGTGACGGGAGAGTGTGTGCAGGAGTGTGCGCGAGAAAGGTGTGTGACGGACAGGTGCATGAGGGAAGAGCGCGCTGTCAGAAGTAAGGAAGAGTGTCCACCTGTGGTGAGTGTTACAGAGGGTGTAACTGGAGAGTGTGCGCGAGAAAGGTGTGTGACGGACAGGTGCATGGGGAAAGAGTGCGCTGTCAAGAGTAAGGGTGAGTGCGCTGTCAAGAATGGAGGTGAAAGTAGTGGGAGTGACATGGAGCGTGAGTTAGTTGTGACAGGTGAGCGAGGATGTACACCTGGGATGGAAGGATGCACACCTGGAATGGTAGAGCGTGAGTGGGAATGCACGCTGGAGTTGGTGGTGAGGCACGTGGTTGGGTGTGCGAATGAGAGCACACCTGTGATTGTCACAGAGGAGGTGACTGAGGAGGGGGCGCGAAGCGGTGTATTGGTGAGGTGTGTGAGCAACGAATGTGTGCCAAAGTGTTCGGTGGTCAGGTGTGTGACCAAGGCTGTGAGTGGAATGAGAGTACCGAGGTGTGTAAGGAAAGGTACGAGGAGCATGGAGACGGCTGGATGTGTGAGCAAGGAACGGGCTGCGGGGTGTAAGAATCCAGGTGAAGCATCGACGGTAACCAGGTTAGAGGTTAGGTCGACTTTTAGCCGAAGCGGGCCCTCGGTGCGTGCCGGGCCTCGCTTTGAACGGCCGCGTCCGTGCTCCACTAGGTGGAGCGGGCAGCTGGATAGGAAGGGTCGTCATGGCGACCACGTTTTGTTGAGACGTGCCGGCAGGTCGAGATCGGGACATTGGATGGCTCCACGCCGAGGTGGTGCGTGGGATCTCGGCCCGGGTAAGCCCCCGTCCCTGCACCGAGTGCCGGACGCATCCAGCCGCTGGCACAGAACAACCTGCATTCATGGCTTGGCTTTACGAAGCCTGGCTTTGGACAGGAATTGGCGCACCGAGAGGTATTAGTGAGTCGACTGGGTGATGAGGTTAGTGTTTTGGACCCAAAATTAGAGAAAAACAAAATTTGATGATTGGCAAGGGATTGGCAGTAGTGATTGGCAGATGATGGGTAGTGATTGGCAAATTTTGGATTTATTGAAATTTGATGTGCAAAATTGGTAGTGAGAGACCCCCGATGTGGTGGGATGGCAAATCCACCATCCTTCCCATGTGGGGGCAAAGGAGCAATAGCTTATGGGGTGTATGGCAGTGAAAACTAGCCCGGGTGGGTTAGGATATAATGATAGGGATCTAGAAGAGATTGACATTAGGTAACGTTAAGTTTAGTTAGTGACTGATACCTGTAGTGGGGACGCAGGTAGATTAGTGTGGATGATAATGACGTGGGAGCGCAATAGTTTAAAGGGACGACTGGGAAGCGCAAGTTTCAAAAGGGAGTAGTTAGCTGAGATGATGCCGTGTGTGTGAGGATGGAACAGGTGTGATTGCACAGGTGTGCAACTGGACAGGTGTGTGGAGCAGTGTATGAGTAGTGAGTGTGTGGATCAGCGCGAATGCGCTTGGGGAGAGAAGGGTGCAGGTGGCACCAAGTGTGAGAGCACAGGTGTGCAAGTACAGGTGTGTGGAGAGAGTTGGAGTAAGTGGTACGGAGTGGTGTGCATGGTGCGAAGGTGTGGATGGGGGAAGAGTGGACCCCTTTCACGAATACCCGGGGCGGGTAGTGTAAGTGTTAGGTAGAGGGTATAGGTAAATTGTGGTTGGATATTGGCATTTGTGGTGCGGTGGCAGAATGGTGTTGTGGATGGGTGCATTAGTGTTGTGGAAATGGCTGGGCGTGTAGCCTGTTAGTGTGTGTAGTTGGTTGGGCACTCCACCACTGTGAGGATGTCGGCCAGGTGAGGCCGCAGGTGGGCTCTGGGAGCCGGTAGAGTTGTGGATGGGGCCCGAGGATCCGGAGGACGGACCCGGGTAGCCCAGTGCCAGAGAGGGCACCGAGTGGGGAGAGAGCCAGAGGGCCTTCCCCAGGTAGTTAGGTTAGGGTGAGGAGCAGGTAAGCTCGGAGGCAACTGCAGTGGTGGAGGTGTGCAGGTGGGTAGACCCACTGGGAGAGGTACACGTCGCAGCCCAGAAATTGTACGAGGGCACCGGGAGATGAATCGGGGGAGTGAGACCCCAAATTGAAAAGCACCACAGTTTGGCCAATGGGAATTGGTTTTTAGAACCCATAGTGTAAGAGGGCCAATGGTTTGGCCGGAGAAAGACCCCGGGTAGTGTAAAGTTGTTAAAGTCGCTTAGGAAATAGTTAGGATTGATGAACCTGTCGCACCATACGCAGCCACTTACCTGTGGTGATGATGATGACTCCACACCTGTGTTTTCTTTGTTTTGTTGCAGGAAATGAGAATTGCTGTGTGGATTGGTGAGACGCATCACGGCGTGGATGAGACATTGGGGTGATTCCATCTCTCCCTCCCTAGGAGGGACTGATGATGAATTGAAAATGGCAAATTTTGATGAGGGTTGAAAATGGCAAATTTGATTGGTTAGGAGGGAGAGAAGACGAATTTGGTTTATGGGAGGAACGGGGAAGACAGTAGGGATGTTTGTTGATTTGTAAAATAGATGTTTATGGGTAGTGTTGAGTTTTGTGGATACAGTAAGGGGTAAGGGAGGGGCCATGTAGGTTACCTGGTGGGGGGGGCGTACGATAGGAACGTACCTGTCTCACCTGGTTCCCATGTGCCCCCAGTGTGCATCATCTTATATTGCGTGCACTTTTGCGCCCTTACCACCTTACTCACTTGTCTTCTTCTTTTGTCTCCCACCTCCGAGGATCTGGCTTTGGGGTAGAGAGAGAGGAGAGAGCGGTGCTGGCTACGCAGTTGTGGGCCTGCACTTTCGCTGCTTGCTGCTTGGATCGATACACCATACGGACCGCAATGTTTGTGGCCACCCACAATGGACCGCAGTTCTTTTGCGGCCAAGCACCACCCGTGGAAGGACCTATGGGTCAACGTGGCACCTATGCCAAACAGGTGAACCACTTATAGTTGACACCACTGAAGGACAAAATACAGAAATGGACGCGGTTGGCGCCTTTCTTTATTTTTGAAAAGAAGTAAGAAGGCCAAGTGCACCACACGAAGGCAAGACCAGCGGCAGAACATCGGCCGGCTGCGACACCACCGGTGATTTATAAACACTTTATTGGTGCACCGGATGGTGCTCACTGTGTGATGGGGTGGTGCTTGATGCTTGGAAGGGGTGCTCTGCACGTTATTAAAGGCCGTCGGCCACAGAGCACTCGTGGGTTGGTGTATCGATGCTGGCAAGCGTGCTCTCTCTATGCATAACATCTGCATGTGTTCCTCCAAAAACAGGTCCTGGATCGTAGTGTAAATATCAGCGTAGTCTTGTGTAAATAATGCTCCCTACCGGCTGTATGTTTAGTTTGAGGATTCTTTCCGGATTCGGTTATCCTGTGGGTGTGTTTCTGTGAGGAGAAGGGTGCAACGTCGCAGGGGGGACATATTTACTCATTTGTGAATATCTGTAAAACTGTCGCACTCAGGGTAGAGTTAATAGTAGAGGGAACTACATTGCGTGCCACACTAAAGTAGGTAAAAATTTATCGGGTCGGGACGCCCCGAGGGTAGAGAAGGGTGCAATGTTGCGAATATGGAATTTGGCCTCCATATCCGCTTGTAAATATTCCCCTATTTCCCCAATACTCCCCAACTATCCCCAATCCCCCATTCCCTAGTCCCATTGTCTGTAAACAACAATCAGTAGAGCCGACCTTCCCCTTATTCCCCCATTAAATGTCGTGCCCAGGTCCACCGCACCACACGTAGACAACTTTCGGACATCTTGCTAGTTATTCTTAGTCTATGTCAGTTAAGGCCTCGTTTCCATTAATTATGACTCTTCGTTGCACCAGAATGTGATTATATGGCACCAGTAGTGAGTTTAGGACCTTTCCCATACCTCCTCCCAGCTTCTTCCCCGTCTACAACAACAGAGGGGCACGGCGCTGCGCGGGGGGGAGTGTGCGTCCTCCCACCGGCTCGGTTAGCCGCCATCGACAATGCGCTCCAGACAACGCGCTCCAGACCATGCGCTCCACGGGGTTACCACAAAGGGGCTCCTTGTCAGCTCCTCGTCAGGGGCGGAGCCGGTAACCCCCCCGCACGCACCCAATGAGAAGCAACGTGCCGATTCCACGAGGCGGAGCTAACGAGCCGAGGGCGTGTCACTCCCCGCCGGATATACGCGGCCCCGCGCCGGATGTGACGAGAGATGCGCCCCCAGCTTGAGACGAAAAGACGCCACCTCGAGCGCTGTGCAACCTTCCGCAACTCTGGACCGGACCGGGTCGATCCTGCCCTGAGCCCAGGTGCACCTGGAGCGATCGACAACCGCTTTCCTGCCATCAACCCCCGTGTGAGTCAGCCTTGTCCCGTTTACCTGTCGTCTGTTGGGGTTAATATAAGGTTGTGTCTAAGTGCCTATCTTCCTTTGCTGTCCCTCTCGTCCCTGTAATCTGACCTTCCGTAACGAATATAATCTCCTCCGGAGGTCTTGAGAACCGTATCCCTGGTGTCGTCATTTTAATCCCAGCCGTGTGTCCTTTTCCTTTATTGCCTTTATTGACCTAGCGTAGCGCGATTAGTCAAAGTTCGAGTATAATCGGGTAACTTGTGCAGACGTGGTCATACCAAAACCGCTCGGTAAATAACATCTAAGCCACGTCTGTAACAATATATATGTATGTATATGTATATATATATATATATATATATATATATATACATATATATATATATATATATATATATATATATATATATATATATATATATATATATATATATGTGACTGTACATATGAATATGAATGAATGATCGTTTTAAGGCCATTTTCCCCGCTAGAGCAGGGGTTAGCCTTGCGGGCCCCATGACAATCATGGTTCCCTGTTTGAGGCAATGTTTTTATGGACGGATGCCCTTCCTGACGCCAACCCTTAGTCACGCTCTTACGATGCACAGGGATACGGTGTACCTATTCTAACCGGGGTACACACCGTGATCATTCATCCCAGCAAGCTGGTACTCAATTTGCCGACCTCGGAAGGATGACAGGCTGAGTCAACCCACCTGGCGTTAATTCAGCGATCGACTGGGATTCGAACCCAGGATGTGTATGTGTATATATATATATATATATATATATATATATATATATATATATATGTTAGCCATTAGGGTTTAAACCCCATGACTCAATTGATCATAAACATCTGAAATTATATATCGTGCTTCTGAAAACTGATTTGAACTCAGCTGCAGGCAGAGGCGAGTGGACAAAATGTGGTTTCGAGACTCGAGGTACAGGGTGGATCCTTAGCCCAATAAACAAGTCCTTGAATGTATGTGCCAGACAGTAGATAATATGCTCACCGCCCACGTACAGGGAAAACATGTTGCCAAACGCCTTCTTCACAAAGGGAATAATTAATTATATATCTTTGTAGTTTCTAGTATGTCTCCTAAATCAAGGATGTAACCAACCTTGGAAAGAAATATAGACATTACACATCCTTTGATAGTTGTGTATTCAGCATGTGTATTCAATCATTATCCTATGCTTACATCTTTTTTGTCTAAGTTTGGCCTTCTTCAGGAAGGAATGATGGTAGGTGGGCCTTTACGGCTCAGGTTTGCTTTGTCTTTAGCGCAGATTCTTGTCTGATATTTTGCTATATATGAAATGCCTTTTTGCTTATTTTGTAGCGAGTGTCTTGAGGAATTGCCCGCTGCGTGTTAGGCGGTGCATTCTCGAGCCTTGCTCCACACTGTGTGTTTGTAATCGATTTTATTAAACATTGTTGCTCTGATTCTTCTTCTTCTTCCTTCCCTTGAGGTCTTCGACCGACAATTTTGGTGTCAGGAGTGGGATCATCCAGGTGTGCAGACGAGGTGGACCCTCACGTTCCAGGTCGGGAAGGAGGCCTGCCGGCATCAAATTTGGGTAAGCATTTTTGCACATCGAAATTGAAGCCTCCTGCCTTGCTTTGGACGTGTGGACCTCTGTCGGCTGTACTACCTGGCTTGTATTCCGAACCATATTTAGTTTAAACCAGAGCAGCAGTGGGTAACGAATCGATTATACAGGGCGCGCGAGATAAGGAGGGATATCCCTCAGGTAAGCTTCCTGCGTGGGAAGCAGGTAGACCCATATGTGGGAGATAGATAATAGGTGTTAAGTTACTCCGGCGTGAGAACTGCGTTTAAGGCTAGAGATCGGGGGGCGACCCGATCTTAGGACTACCAGGAGGGATTAACCCAAGAAGGTAGGAAGAATGGGTAATAAGGTAGGAAAGGAGGGAGAGCCGTTGAAGAACACTCCAGCGTTTTACATGAAAAGAGATTATGGGTATGCTGCTTTGCAACCGAGCAAGGCATGGACTATATTGACCGAGGGTTTGAATACGCCTTGGCCAGAGGAAGGGTCATTTGCAATAGACAGGTTAGATGTGCTATATGGGGCTTTAGATGCCCTAGAGAAGAAGAAGAAGAGACTCCCACCTGATTCATGGAAGGTCTATAGTTGGTGGAAGGTGGAGGCCTTGAAGAGACAGGCAGCCTCCAGACAAGCGAGTTTGCGAGGAGAGTTGGGCAAATACCAGGATGAGCGCAAACAGGGTCCAAAAAAGCAGGGTAAACAGATGAAGGCGCTCGCAGCGCAGACAAGTCAGAGGCTAATGGTAGCCCGGATTAATTCCGATGAGAAGGAACAGGATGAGGAAGATGAAATCCCTGTTTCCTACCCCCCCCCCCCCCCCCCCATGGTCCAGTCCCAGGATCTAAGGCACGTACCCGACACCAGGGCGCTATAAGGGAAACAAATGGGAGACCCCCTAAAGTTCAAAAGACCCCACAACCATCAGCCCCTCAAGTCGAGGACGATGGAGATAGCGGCACAGACACCCCGGGGTTTCCACCCCCGATTGGTCCAGGTCAGAAAGTTTACCCTTCACTAGTGGAGTATCGGGCACCAGTGCAACGTGGGATAGAAACAAAGGGAGTGTTCCCCATGCGATGCGTGGGAATAGACGCAAACGGCGTGGTAGTAAGGGAACGTGTGCCTTGGAAAGAATCTGATTTAACGGCCATGCAAAAGAGGGTTCAGGAAATGTTGATCGACCAACCTTTGGATATAGTAATATTGCTCCGTCTCTGGATTACAGAGGATGCCCCAGATTGGAGAGATATTTGTCATTTGGGAGCATCTATATTGCCACCAAAGGTATGGGTAAAGGCTAAAACCCTTTCATTATGGCCAATAGATGACCCCATGGCTCAGAATCCACCCATGACCGGAAACGATTGGGTCATTTTGAAAAATCATCTCCTGACCAACATTGGCAATGCGCTCGCGCCACCTGGAGGGCCAGATTGGGGAAAAATTGTGAACATAAAACAGAAAGCAGGAGAGACTATCGGCGATTACCGAGAGAGAATAGAAAAAGCGATAGCTCGATGGGGCGGGTTAGGATTAATCCAAGTCGAGGACCTACCCGCTCCCCTGGTGAACAATTACCTAGTAGAAGGGCTTCGGCCCGCATTAAAAAAACAAGTGCATGCCGTCCTTTTCGGTTGGAAAGGAATGGGGACCAATGAATTATGTACAAAACTCGAACAATGTCCGGGCTCCTCTTCGGAGGAAAAAAAGGAAATTAAAGAAGAAATGTTGCAGATGTTAGTAAGGGAAAAATTGGCCCAGCAACAAACAACAAGAACAATGGGGAGCAAGAAGAAACAAAAGGGGGCAAAAATAATGGGAAGTGACAGTGAGAGTGAGTCAAGTGATGACGAGACACTCGGTCCGGCACTGCAGGCAGCTGTGATGCAAGTACCCCGGGGACCACAACAAGGGCCTAGTGGGCCAGGAAATCAGACGTGGAGACAACCCCAACAACCCCAACAACCCCAATGGGCTGCTCCACCATGTTCTGTGCTAGGTCCCCCACCGGCCTATTGGCCACCACAAACACCCATGCCAGGATGGGCATATGGGCCTCCAATATGGGCCCCACCCCATGGGTTACCCCCAATTCGGGCATGCCATACGGGCCTTGTGCCCCAGTCCAACAAATGCCGAGGGGAGGGCAAGGGCGCCCACCTCCCTACAAAGGGGGGCGAAGGCCAAACCAACAGGGGGGTCCAGGACAGGGACCCCCAGGGAGAGGGGCATGCTTTGAATGTGGACAGATGGGCCACTGGAGACGGGATTGTCCAAATTATCCAAGGGGACCACGAGGACCCCAGGGACAGCAAGGGCCGTCATATGGAAACGCCTATTGACGGGACGAATGCGGGCCGCCAAAGGAATGTCCATTGATAACAATGACCCCAGATGAGGAACCGACCTTGACGTTAGATGTAAATGGACAACCACTACAATTCTTAGTGGATACTGGTGCGACTCGCAGTTGTATCAATAAGGGACAACTACCTACTTTGAAACCCACACACAAGAGCGTCCAAATCCAGGGCGTTTCAGGAAAATTAGAAACTCTCCCCGTATCAAAAGAGGCCCGAGTAATGTTCGGACCGCTAGAAGCTAAGCATGCATTTCTCATGACCACTACTGCCCCAACTAATTTACTAGGACGGGATTTGCTGTGTCGATTAGGTTGTGACATTGCGTGCACCAAAGAAGGTGTATACGTCGACGTCGGAGAATCGAACCGCGATTTGTTAATGATGGCATTGCAGCGCGCCAGCCCCACCGTGTATTGGTGGCGGTTGGAGGAAGGGGCTCTAGCAACATGGACCCATGTGATTGACACGATTGGCGCGCAAACGCAAGAAATTCGTGATTGGCTAGAAGAACACCACATAGCCACAAAATTGAAATATAATCCGCCGCATTGCACCGCATGTTATGACGCGACTGGAAGCGATGATTATTATTTAGACATGGTTGCGGCAGCTTTAGGGGAAACCTCTGATCTTCAATTATCACACATATGGATTGGCCGAGAGGGCATTGGGATTACGGTAACCTTGTCGCCACGCCAGAGATCAAAGGCTAAGTACCCCGAGGGGATGGTAGCGCATGTTACCCTTAGCACCGCCAGAGGATGGCCATCCGAGAGCATTGGATGGATGATGGACCGACTGCGGAAAACGCCAGTAAGGCGTCGATACAACGTTGAACACCGAACGGTCCATGTGTTGGACAACAATGAAGGGTTCATAATTAATTTGGCACCTCAGGACAGACGAGTTCGATTTGAGATGGTGGAACTGCCACCCAAAGCAGCACATATGGTCAGGGCGGTCCCCACGACTCCAGGGGACTCCGATGGATTGCTCGACACCGTCACCCCGTCACTATGGGCGCAACACGAGAATGAAGTAGGGCGCATTAGGGATGCACCCCCATTGGTGATTCCAATTAAAGAAGGGTTACCTTTACCACACATTCGGCAGTACCCACTTCGGCACGAGGCTGACGCAGGCATTTTTCCGGTGATAGAATCGCTCGTGCAGCAAGGAATAATAATCGAAACTAATAGCCCATGTAATACCCCCGTATTCCCAGTGCCAAAACCAATGACAGGAAAGTGGCGATTTGTGCAGGATTTGCGAGAGATTAATAAAATAATTCAGGGTATTCATCCGGTTGTACCAAATGCAGAAGTTCTGATGACTTCCATTCCGCCAGATGCTACACATTTTACAGTCATAGACTTGTGTTCCGCCTTCTTTTCAGTGCCAATAGCTCCAGAGTCCCAGTATCTCTTCGCTTTCACCTTCCGGGGGAGACAATTCACCTGGACAGTGCTTCCGCAGGGTTTCGCAGATAGCCCTACCTTGTTTTCACGAGCGCTGCACCGCGATCTCGCAGATGTCCAATTGGAAGGCGGCTCGGTGCTGTTGCAGTACATCGACGACTTATTAATCTGCTCTCCATCCCAGGCAGCCTGCGAGACGGATTCACTAGCGCTGTTAAATGCGCTAGCCGAGAAAGGCCACAAAGTAGGCCGGGAAAAATTGCAATTTGTGCGGGAGATAGTTACATACTTGGGACACGCGATTTCGCATGGGAGACGCGAGCTCAACGCGAGCCGGGTCACGGCCATCATGGAAACCCCGTTGCCTCGTACACAAAGGGAGGTGTTGCGATTTTTGGGAATGGCAGGGTATTGTCGTACATGGATAATTGACTATGCGTTACTAGCAAAACCTCTATATGAGGCGACGAAAAACGACCAGCCACGGATGGTGAACTGGACGGACAATCGAATACGCTGCTACGAAGGACTCAAACGAGCCCTGGTAACGGCCCCAACCTTGGGCCTTCCCGATTATAAAAAGGCCTTCACCCTTTTCACCCATGCAGTAGGGGGATTCGCACAATCCGTGTTAACTCAGACTCATGGAGATAGGGAACGTCCGGTAGCCTATTTCAGCAAAAAGCTTGATGCGGTAGAACAAGGCTTTCCGCTGTGTTTACAAGCCGTGGCGGCTGCCCGATACGCAGTTGAGCGGACGGCCGACATAGTGATGGGACATCCGGTCCTTTTACAGGTACCGCATTGCGTCCATACGCTACTACAACAGCGAAACACACAGCATTTCACAGCCACTCGACTGATGCAATACGAAACGGCATTAATTATGGCACCCAACGTGACGGTGATGCGGTGTACCGTTCTTAACCCAGCCACACTTTTGCCAACAAAGGAGGAGGGAATCCCGCACGTTTGTACGGACGTGGTCCAATTAATATCCACGGTAAGGCCTGACTTACAGGACACACCGCTACAGGAAGCCGATCACACCTATTACGTCGATGGTTCAGCCAAACGGGCTTGGGACGGATCCCTGTTATCTGGGTACGCAGTATGCTCGGATACGGAGACGGTCGAAAGCGGCCGCCTCCCGCCCACCTGGTCAGCACAACAAGCTGAACTGTACGCACTCAGGAGAGCGTGCGAAGTAAGCGAGGAAAAAGCAGTGACAATTTATACAGACTCGGCATACGCACACGGAGTGGTCCACGACAAAGGGGCCATATGGAAAATGAGAGGGTTCCTCACTTCAGCGGGAGCACTCATTAAAAATGGGGACTTAGTGCGTAATCTGCTTCATAGTATTATGCTTCCACGTGAAATAGCTGTAGTTAAATGCCGAGGTCACCAGCGTACAGACGACGCTGTGGCCCGTGGAAACGCCCGAGCCGACGAAGCAGCAGCACAAGCGGCAAACCAACAGATTGGGTATAATATGCCAGTAGTTACGCGCAAACAGGGCGCTAAAGCGACCGCCCAGACAGACGTTCCGACATCCGCACCTACAGAGTTCGATGTAATACAATTACAAGCCGCGGCCTCAAACGTAGAACATCAAGATTGGATTAAATTGGGAGCTCAGCGCCCCGCGGAAGGACAAATGTGGACGATTAATGACAAACCCGTGGCACCGCGAGCTTTATTGCCATGGTTGGCACGCATGGCGCATCAAAATGGCCATGTGTGCCATAGGGGGGTGATGAGGCAGGTCACTTCCACCTGGGCAGCACCAGGCCTTTCGGCTGCGGTTACCATGGTCTGTCGCTCGTGCGCTATATGTCAACGGCATAATAGGGGGGCACCCCCCAGACGCCGCCACAACGTGGGTCACCCGGCTCCCGTCGGGCCGTTCTGTCATATCCAGTTCGATTTTTTCAATTTACCGCCTTGTATGTCCTTTAAGCATGTATTGGTAGTGGTGGACATGTTCACCAAGTGGGTGGAGGCCTACCCATGCGTCAGGGCTGACGCTATAACGGTGGCCAAGTGCCTTTTGCGGCACTTTATATGTCGATTCGGTGTCCCGCAGAAAGTGTCATCCGATCAGGGCGGGCACTTCACAGGTGACGTCATTAAAGCCGTGTTAAAGGCCTTGGGAGTGATACAGTCGTTCCACTGTGTTTACTACCCGCAATCGGCGGGACTTGTAGAACGAACGAATGGCACACTGAAAGGTAAGTTGGCAAAGATTTGCGACGAGACAGGCCTCAAGTGGCCGGAGGCCCTTCCGCTAGCGTTAATGAGCGTGCGCTCCACTCCAGGGCGCACCACTGGTCTCTCTCCGCACGAGATATTAATGGGTCGGCCCATGAGTTTGCCGGTATCGGCGCCAGTGGATATGGCAGCACTTGAATTACCTATCATGGATGACATGCTTCTAAAGTTTTGCATAGGTCTATCCCATGTGGCGCGCAGCATACATGAACGTGTTCGGGAGGCCCTGCCGGAGCCAACAAGCAAGCCTATCCACACCTTCGAGGCAGGAGATTACGTGCTGGTGAAGCATTTCACCCGTAAGACTGCGCTCGAACCAAGGTGGACGGGGCCATACCAAGTTCTTCTGATCACACCAACAGCGGTGTTTTGTGAGGGCAAGTCGTCCTGGGTACATGCCACACATTGTAAGTTGGCCATACCCACAAACACAGACACCTCAAACGCACCACCACAGATCGAGGATGCTGCACCACCGCCTGTTAGGGGTGGCAATCACACTTAGTTTAATATACCGCTTTGCCAGCACTGGGGACATGAGGGCATGGGCGAACACGGAGACATATGCATATGGCGACCAAACCATTAAGGTCTACCGGCAGAGAGTTATCTGGGGCCAGAGGCTAAAACAGGTGTCTGCAACAGGTGCATGGGATGCTAAGAGAGGTATTAGAGGACATTGGATTGACTTTAAATTGAAATGAAAATTGAAAGGGTGGATTAGGAAAATGAATTTGTTCAAATAATCGTGGCATCTGTGGGATGCAACAATTTTGTGCCAGAATAGTGTATGGGAGCCGTCATCTGGGAAGCGTCGTTAAATGGCAGTAGGTTTAGACAGATATTGAAAGGGTTCGTGCAATGTCATTTTGGGGCTTATGGCTCGCCATTGTCTGTCTGCCAGTTATGGTGGGCAGAGGGAAGAGGGAGTGATACTGCTCTGGCCTCTTGCTCGGCAGAATTGAGTATTGCTGGTTTTACCCCTGTTCAAAATTGAGCTCTCGAGAGCTGATTAACATTAGGATGCATCTCTCAAGGGACCCCTGGGTGGTCTCGAGAGCTGAGGTGTGAAATATGATGACGTTGTCTTATGGACACTTTGTGAGTGGCTAGACACGTGCCTGAAAGGGGAAATTGTATTCCTAACTCATGTGGGTTGTGTCTGAAAAAAAGGTTTAAAAGGAAGTGTGAAGAAGGTCATGGAAAGTGCAAAGATGATTGGAGTGGAAAGTCGAATCAGATGGATTATTTGTCAATGACAGGTGACTGCAGGAATTGATGAGAAAGTGGAGGAAAAGGTTATAAAAAGTTAATGGAAAAGGCAGGAAATAAAGGAAAGTGGTTAGTTTTGGACTGTTGTTCCGTGATAAGAAGGTGATACAAGGGGTTGGCTTGCACTGGGGGGGGGAGATGGTTGGTAAATCATGTATTATTAGATGTAGGGAAGATGATTAAAAGGAAGGTATTTTCGGAAATTGGTGAAAGTAAATATGGCATTCAAATTTCCAGACACGACACAGGAAATGCGGCTATGAATAAGCCAACCATCTGAGAGATAAGGTAACTAAATGCCAATTGGTGGGACGGGGGGGCTAGGAATTTGATCATGGTGTGTGTAAGAAAGTATTTTTCAGGATGGACGATGAAGAAACCGCCGTCGGAAGACCATGATCTTGACCACAGAGGCCGTCGACCTGAATGGGTCCTTCAACAAGGCAGATGTGACCGGCGCTTCAGAATTTTGTATTGATTTTTGTGATGACTGTGATACTTGTGTTGAAAATCCCTTGTGGGAACTGGCTGATGCCTGTATTGATGTTTGTGATGACTGTGATACTTGTGTGGTAAACCCCTTGCGTGTACTGGCTAACGCCTCTTATGTATTATGAATGATTGACGAATAGATAGTCTCGCATTAGTAATGGAACGAATTGGAAACGAAACCCGAATCGCAGAACTACAATTGGAAAACGAATTAGTGCATATGCGAACGATGGTGATGCAGAATCAAGTGGCTTTGGATATGTTGTTGGCAGAAAAGGAAGGAGTATGTGGGGTAATCGATGAACCTATTGATGCTTGGGATTCTGATAATGATTATTTTAGTTGGGATGATTATACCTGTGATTTAGAAAGTGTAGGTTCTTTTAAAGGTTATTGCTATTATGCCAGCAGTAAGGAGCGGATGGCAAACATGTATCCGGAAGAACCACCCTCACCACCACTTACACCACCCAGCAATCACATGTACAAGGCTTGATGGCATTGGACGTCGATTGTTTGCCCTGATTCGCGAGGACCACGCCTGCATAAGGAGGGCCCCAAATCTGGCTGGCAACTGGGTCGCACCTACGCCGTGACGAGGGTGGATTCGGAATCTGGCCGGGCGGCAGCAATCTCCTAACCAGGCGCCGTCGTCGCGAATTATGGCTAACAATTTATGCGTTGAATGTTAGACGGCCAGTTAGGGCCGGTATCTCTCTTTGAGCATACGTGACGCTATGTCGTGCCTGGCATGTGACTAATTGGGATGCTGACCACTGGGGTATACGGTGTCTTTCCAAGGAGTTGTCTTGTAAAGACAAAGGAAGGAACTGTTAGCCATTAGGGTTTAAACCCCATGACTCAATTGATCATAAACATCTGAAATTATATATCGTGCTTCTGAAAACTGATTTGAACTCAGCTGCAGGCAGAGGCGAGTGGACAAAATGTGGTTTCGAGACTCGAGGTACAGGGTGGATCCTTAGCCCAATAAACAAGTCCTTGAATGTATGTGCCAGACAGTAGATAATATGCTCACCGCCCACGTACAGGGAAAACATGTTGCCAAACGCCTTCTTCACAAAGGGAATAATTAATTATATATCTTTGTAGTTTCTCGTATGTCTCCTAAATCAAGGATGTAACCAACCTTGGAAAGAAATATAGACATTACACATCCTTTGATAGTTGTGTATTCAGCATGTGTATTCAATCATTATCCTATGCTTACATCTTTTTTGTCTAAGTTTGGCCTTCTTCAGGAAGGAATGATGGTAGGTGGGCCTTTACGGCTCAGGTTTGCTTTGTCTTTAGCGCAGATTCTTGTCTGATATTTTGCTATATATGAAATGCCTTTTTGCTTATTTTGTAGCGAGTGTCTTGAGGAATTGCCCGCTGCGTGTTAGGCGGTGCATTCTCGAGCCTTGCTCCACACTGTGTGTTTGTAATCGATTTTATTAAACATTGTTGCTCTGATTCTTCTTCTTCTTCCTTCCCTTGAGGTCTTCGACCGACAATTTTGGTGTCAGGAGTGGGATCATCCAGGTGTGCAGACGAGGTGGACCCTCACGTTCCAGGTCGGGAAGGAGGCCTGCCGGCATCAAATTTGGGTAAGCATTTTTGCACATCGAAATTGAAGCCTCCTGCCTTGCTTTGGACGTGTGGACCTCTGTCGGCTGTACTACCTGGCTTGTATTCCGAACCATATTTAGTTTAAACCAGAGCAGCAGTGGGTAACGAATCGATTATACAGGGCGCGCGAGATAAGGAGGGATATCCCTCAGGTAAGCTTCCTGCGTGGGAAGCAGGTAGACCCATATGTGGGAGATAGATAATAGGTGTTAAGTTACTCCGGCGTGAGAACTGCGTTTAAGGCTAGAGATCGGGGGGCGACCCGATCTTAGGACTACCAGGAGGGATTAACCCAAGAAGGTAGGAAGAATGGGTAATAAGGTAGGAAAGGAGGGAGAGCCGTTGAAGAACACTCCAGCGTTTTACATGAAAAGAGATTATGGGTATGCTGCTTTGCAACCGAGCAAGGCATGGACTATATTGACCGAGGGTTTGAATACGCCTTGGCCAGAGGAAGGGTCATTTGCAATAGACAGGTTAGATGTGCTATATGGGGCTTTAGATGCCCTAGAGAAGAAGAAGAAGAGACTCCCACCTGATTCATGGAAGGTCTATAGTTGGTGGAAGGTGGAGGCCTTGAAGAGACAGGCAGCCTCCAGACAAGCGAGTTTGCGAGGAGAGTTGGGCAAATACCAGGATGAGCGCAAACAGGGTCCAAAAAAGCAGGGTAAACAGATGAAGGCGCTCGCAGCGCAGACAAGTCAGAGGCTAATGGTAGCCCGGATTAATTCCGATGAGAAGGAACAGGATGAGGAAGATGAAATCCCTGTTTCCTACCCCCCCCCCCCCCCCCCCCCATGGTCCAGTCCCAGGATCTAAGGCACGTACCCGACACCAGGGCGCTATAAGGGAAACAAATGGGAGACCCCCTAAAGTTCAAAAGACCCCACAACCATCAGCCCCTCAAGTCGAGGACGATGGAGATAGCGGCACAGACACCCCAGGTTTCCACCCCCGATTGGTCCAGGTCAGAAAGTTTACCCTTCACTAGTGGAGTATCGGGCACCAGTGCAACGTGGGATAGAAACAAAGGGAGTGTTCCCCATGCGATGCGTGGGAATAGACGCAAACGGCGTGGTAGTAAGGGAACGTGTGCCTTGGAAAGAATCTGATTTAACGGCCATGCAAAAGAGGGTTCAGGAAATGTTGATCGACCAACCTTTGGATATAGTAATATTGCTCCGTCACTGGATTACAGAGGATGCCCCAGATTGGAGAGATATTTGTCATTTGGGAGCATCTATATTGCCACCAAAGGTATGGGTAAAGGCTAAAACCCTTTCATTATGGCCAATAGATGACCCCATGGCTCAGAATCCACCCATGACCGGAAACGATTGGGTCATTTTGAAAAATCATCTCCTGACCAACATTGGCAATGCGCTCGCGCCACCTGGAGGGCCAGATTGGGGAAAAATTGTGAACATAAAACAGAAAGCAGGAGAGACTATCGGCGATTACCGAGAGAGAATAGAAAAAGCGATAGCTCGATGGGGCGGGTTAGGATTAATCCAAGTCGAGGACCTACCCGCTCCCCTGGTGAACAATTACCTAGTAGAAGGGCTTCGGCCCGCATTAAAAAAACAAGTGCATGCCGTCCTTTTCGGTTGGAAAGGAATGGGGACCAATGAATTATGTACAAAACTCGAACAATGTCCGGGCTCCTCTTCGGAGGAAAAAAAGGAAATTAAAGAAGAAATGTTGCAGATGTTAGTAAGGGAAAAATTGGCCCAGCAACAAACAACAAGAACAATGGGGAGCAAGAAGAAACAAAAGGGGGCAAAAATAATGGGAAGTGACAGTGAGAGTGAGTCAAGTGATGACGAGACACTCGGTCCGGCACTGCAGGCAGCTGTGATGCAAGTACCCCGGGGACCACAACAAGGGCCTAGTGGGCCAGGAAATCAGACGTGGAGACAACCCCAACAACCCCAACAACCCCAATGGGCTGCTCCACCATGTTCTGTGCTAGGTCCCCCACCGGCCTATTGGCCACCACAAACACCCATGCCAGGATGGGCACCGCAATGGGGACCCTCCAATATGGGCCCCACCCCATGGGTTACCCCCAATTCGGGCATGCCATACGGGCCTTGTGCCCCAGTCCAACAAATGCCGAGGGGAGGGCAAGGGCGCCCACCTCCCTACAAAGGGGGGCGAAGGCCAAACCAACAGGGGGGTCCAGGACAGGGACCCCCAGGGAGAGGGGCATGCTTTGAATGTGGACAGATGGGCCACTGGAGACGGGATTGTCCAAATTATCCAAGGGGACCACGAGGACCCCAGGGACAGCAAGGGCCGTCATATGGAAACGCCTATTGACGGGACGAATGCGGGCCGCCAAAGGAATGTCCATTGATAACAATGACCCCAGATGAGGAACCGACCTTGACGTTAGATGTAAATGGACAACCACTACAATTCTTAGTGGATACTGGTGCGACTCGCAGTTGTATCAATAAGGGACAACTACCTACTTTGAAACCCACACACAAGAGCGTCCAAATCCAGGGCGTTTCAGGAAAATTAGAAACTCTCCCCGTATCAAAAGAGGCCCGAGTAATGTTCGGACCGCTAGAAGCTAAGCATGCATTTCTCATGACCACTACTGCCCCAACTAATTTACTAGGACGGGATTTGCTGTGTCGATTAGGTTGTGACATTGCGTGCACCAAAGAAGGTGTATACGTCGACGTCGGAGAATCGAACCGCGATTTGTTAATGATGGCATTGCAGCGCGCCAGCCCCACCGTGTATTGGTGGCGGTTGGAGGAAGGGGCTCTAGCAACATGGACCCATGTGATTGACACGATTGGCGCGCAAACGCAAGAAATTCGTGATTGGCTAGAAGAACACCACATAGCCACAAAATTGAAATATAATCCGCCGCATTGCACCGCATGTTATGACGCGACTGGAAGCGATGATTATTATTTAGACATGGTTGCGGCAGCTTTAGGGGAAACCTCTGATCTTCAATTATCACACATATGGATTGGCCGAGAGGGCATTGGGATTACGGTAACCTTGTCGCCACGCCAGAGATCAAAGGCTAAGTACCCCGAGGGGATGGTAGCGCATGTTACCCTTAGCACCGCCAGAGGATGGCCATCCGAGAGCATTGGATGGATGATGGACCGACTGCGGAAAACGCCAGTAAGGCGTCGATACAACGTTGAACACCGAACGGTCCATGTGTTGGACAACAATGAAGGGTTCATAATTAATTTGGCACCTCAGGACAGACGAGTTCGATTTGAGATGGTGGAACTGCCACCCAAAGCGGCACATATGGTCAGGGCGGTCCCCACGACTCCAGGGGACTCCGATGGATTGCTCGACACCGTCACCCCGTCACTATGGGCGCAACACGAGAATGAAGTAGGGCGCATTAGGGATGCACCCCCATTGGTGATTCCAATTAAAGAAGGGTTACCTTTACCACACATTCGGCAGTACCCACTTCGGCACGAGGCTGACGCAGGCATTTTTCCGGTGATAGAATCGCTCGTGCAGCAAGGAATAATAATCGAAACTAATAGCCCATGTAATACCCCCGTATTCCCAGTGCCAAAACCAATGACAGGAAAGTGGCGATTTGTGCAGGATTTGCGAGAGATTAATAAAATAATTCAGGGTATTCATCCGGTTGTACCAAATGCAGAAGTTCTGATGACTTCCATTCCGCCAGATGCTACACATTTTAGTCATAGACTTGTGTTCCGCCTTCTTTTCAGTGCCAATAGCTCCAGAGTCCCAGTATCTCTTCGCTTTCACCTTCCGGGGGAGACAATTCACCTGGACAGTGCTTCCGCAGGGTTTCGCAGATAGCCCTACCTTGTTTTCACGAGCGCTGCACCGCGATCTCGCAGATGTCCAATTGGAAGGCGGCTCGGTGCTGTTGCAGTACATCGACGACTTATTAATCTGCTCTCCATCCCAGGCAGCCTGCGAGACGGATTCACTAGCGCTGTTAAATGCGCTAGCCGAGAAAGGCCACAAAGTAGGCCGGGAAAAATTGCAATTTGTGCGGGAGATAGTTACATACTTGGGACACGCGATTTCGCATGGGAGACGCGAGCTCAACGCGAGCCGGGTCACGGCCATCATGGAAACCCCGTTGCCTCGTACACAAAGGGAGGTGTTGCGATTTTTGGGAATGGCAGGGTATTGTCGTACATGGATAATTGACTATGCGTTACTAGCAAAACCTCTATATGAGGCGACGAAAAACGACCAGCCACGGATGGTGAACTGGACGGACAATCGAATACGCTGCTACGAAGGACTCAAACGAGCCCTGGTAACGGCCCCAACCTTGGGCCTTCCCGATTATAAAAAGGCCTTCACCCTTTTCACCCATGCAGTAGGGGGATTCGCACAATCCGTGTTAACTCAGACTCATGGAGATAGGGAACGTCCGGTAGCCTATTTCAGCAAAAAGCTTGATGCGGTAGAACAAGGCTTTCCGCTGTGTTTACAAGCCGTGGCGGCTGCCCGATACGCAGTTGAGCGGACGGCCGACATAGTGATGGGACATCCGGTCCTTTTACAGGTACCGCATTGCGTCCATACGCTACTACAACAGCGAAACACACAGCATTTCACAGCCACTCGACTGATGCAATACGAAACGGCATTAATTATGGCACCCAACGTGACGGTGATGCGGTGTACCGTTCTTAACCCAGCCACACTTTTGC
The DNA here is from genome assembly GCF_964187855.1 of Myxine glutinosa. Classification (NCBI taxonomy): domain Eukaryota; kingdom Metazoa; phylum Chordata; class Myxini; order Myxiniformes; family Myxinidae; genus Myxine; species Myxine glutinosa. Next base: position 109,126,271 of record NC_136265.1, on the reverse strand, counting down.
CAACAAAGGAGGAGGGAATCCCGCACGTTTGTACGGACGTGGTCCAATTAATATCCACGGTAAGGCCTGACTTACAGGACACACCGCTACAGGAAGCCGATCACACCTATTACGTCGATGGTTCAGCCAAACGGGCTTGGGACGGATCCCTGTTATCTGGGTACGCAGTATGCTCGGATACGGAGACGGTCGAAAGCGGCCGCCTCCCGCCCACCTGGTCAGCACAACAAGCTGAACTGTACGCACTCACGAGAGCGTGCGAAGTAAGCGAGGAAAAAGCAGTGACAATTTATACAGACTCGGCATACGCACACGGAGTGGTCCACGACAAAGGGGCCATATGGAAAATGAGAGGGTTCCTCACTTCAGCGGGAGCACTCATTAAAAATGGGGACTTAGTGCGTAATCTGCTTCATAGTATTATGCTTCCACGTGAAATAGCTGTAGTTAAATGCCGAGGTCACCAGCGTACAGACGACGCTGTGGCCCGTGGAAACGCCCGAGCCGACGAAGCAGCAGCACAAGCGGCAAACCAACAGATTGGGTATAATATGCCAGTAGTTACGCGCAAACAGGGCGCTAAAGCGACCGCCCAGACAGACGTTCCGACATCCGCACCTACAGAGTTCGATGTAATACAATTACAAGCCGCGGCCTCAAACGTAGAACATCAAGATTGGATTAAATTGGGAGCTCAGCGCCCCGCGGAAGGACAAATGTGGACGATTAATGACAAACCCGTGGCACCGCGAGCTTTATTGCCATGGTTGGCACGCATGGCGCATCAAAATGGCCATGTGTGCCATAGGGGGGTGATGAGGCAGGTCACTTCCACCTGGGCAGCACCAGGCCTTTCGGCTGCGGTTACCATGGTCTGTCGCTCGTGCGCTATATGTCAACGGCATAATAGGGGGGCACCCCCCAGACGCCGCCACAACGTGGGTCACCCGGCTCCCGTCGGGCCGTTCTGTCATATCCAGTTCGATTTTTTCAATTTACCGCCTTGTATGTCCTTTAAGCATGTATTGGTAGTGGTGGACATGTTCACCAAGTGGGTGGAGGCCTACCCATGCGTCAGGGCTGACGCTATAACGGTGGCCAAGTGCCTTTTGCGGCACTTTATATGTCGATTCGGTGTCCCGCAGAAAGTGTCATCCGATCAGGGCGGGCACTTCACAGGTGACGTCATTAAAGCCGTGTTAAAGGCCTTGGGAGTGATACAGTCGTTCCACTGTGTTTACTACCCGCAATCGGCGGGACTTGTAGAACGAACGAATGGCACACTGAAAGGTAAGTTGGCAAAGATTTGCGACGAGACAGGCCTCAAGTGGCCGGAGGCCCTTCCGCTAGCGTTAATGAGCGTGCGCTCCACTCCAGGGCGCACCACTGGTCTCTCTCCGCACGAGATATTAATGGGTCGGCCCATGAGTTTGCCGGTATCGGCGCCAGTGGATATGGCAGCACTTGAATTACCTATCATGGATGACATGCTTCTAAAGTTTTGCATAGGTCTATCCCATGTGGCGCGCAGCATACATGAACGTGTTCGGGAGGCCCTGCCGGAGCCAACAAGCAAGCCTATCCACACCTTCGAGGCAGGAGATTACGTGCTGGTGAAGCATTTCACCCGTAAGACTGCGCTCGAACCAAGGTGGACGGGGCCATACCAAGTTCTTCTGATCACACCAACAGCGGTGTTTTGTGAGGGCAAGTCGTCCTGGGTACATGCCACACATTGTAAGTTGGCCATACCCACAAACACAGACACCTCAAACGCACCACCACAGATCGAGGATGCTGCACCACCGCCTGTTAGGGGTGGCAATCACACTTAGTTTAATATACCGCTTTGCCAGCACTGGGGACATGAGGGCATGGGCGAACACGGAGACATATGCATATGGCGACCAAACCATTAAGGTCTACCGGCAGAGAGTTATCTGGGGCCAGAGGCTAAAACAGGTGTCTGCAACAGGTGCATGGGATGCTAAGAGAGGTATTAGAGGACATTGGATTGACTTTAAATTGAAATGAAAATTGAAAGGGTGGATTAGGAAAATGAATTTGTTCAAATAATCGTGGCATCTGTGGGATGCAACAATTTTGTGCCAGAATAGTGTATGGGAGCCGTCATCTGGGAAGCGTCGTTAAATGGCAGTAGGTTTAGACAGATATTGAAAGGGTTCGTGCAATGTCATTTTGGGGCTTATGGCTCGCCATTGTCTGTCTGCCAGTTATGGTGGGCAGAGGGAAGAGGGAGTGATACTGCTCTGGCCTCTTGCTCGGCAGAATTGAGTATTGCTGGTTTTACCCCTGTTCAAAATTGAGCTCTCGAGAGCTGATTAACATTAGGATGCATCTCTCAAGGGACCCCTGGGTGGTCTCGAGAGCTGAGGTGTGAAATATGATGACGTTGTCTTATGGACACTTTGTGAGTGGCTAGACACGTGCCTGAAAGGGGAAATTGTATTCCTAACTCATGTGGGTTGTGTCTGAAAAAAAGGTTTAAAAGGAAGTGTGAAGAAGGTCATGGAAAGTGCAAAGATGATTGGAGTGGAAAGTCGAATCAGATGGATTATTTGTCAATGACAGGTGACTGCAGGAATTGATGAGAAAGTGGAGGAAAAGGTTATAAAAAGTTAATGGAAAAGGCAGGAAATAAAGGAAAGTGGTTAGTTTTGGACTGTTGTTCCGTGATAAGAAGGTGATACAAGGGGTTGGCTTGCACTGGGGGGGGGAGATGGTTGGTAAATCATGTATTATTAGATGTAGGGAAGATGATTAAAAGGAAGGTATTTTCGGAAATTGGTGAAAGTAAATATGGCATTCAAATTTCCAGACACGACACAGGAAATGCGGCTATGAATAAGCCAACCATCTGAGAGATAAGGTAACTAAATGCCAATTGGTGGGACGGGGGGGCTAGGAATTTGATCATGGTGTGTGTAAGAAAGTATTTTTCAGGATGGACGATGAAGAAACCGCCGTCGGAAGACCATGATCTTGACCACAGAGGCCGTCGACCTGAATGGGTCCTTCAACAAGGCAGATGTGACCGGCGCTTCAGAATTTTGTATTGATTTTTGTGATGACTGTGATACTTGTGTTGAAAATCCCTTGTGGGAACTGGCTGATGCCTGTATTGATGTTTGTGATGACTGTGATACTTGTGTGGTAAACCCCTTGCGTGTACTGGCTAACGCCTCTTATGTATTATGAATGATTGACGAATAGATAGTCTCGCATTAGTAATGGAATGAATTGGAAACGAAACCCGAATCGCAGAACTACAATTGGAAAACGAATTAGTGCATATGCGAACGATGGTGATGCAGAATCAAGTGGCTTTGGATATGTTGTTGGCAGAAAAGGAAGGAGTATGTGGGGTAATCGATGAACCTATTGATGCTTGGGATTCTGATAATGATTATTTTAGTTGGGATGATTATACCTGTGATTTAGAAAGTGTAGGTTCTTTTAAAGGTTATTGCTATTATGCCAGCAGTAAGGAGCGGATGGCAAACATGTATCCGGAAGAACCACCCTCACCACCACTTACACCACCCAGCAATCACATGTACAAGGCTTGATGGCATTGGACGTCGATTGTTTGCCCTGATTCGCGAGGACCACGCCTGCATAAGGAGGGCCCCAAATCTGGCTGGCAACTGGGTCGCACCTACGCCGTGACGAGGGTGGATTCGGAATCTGGCCGGGCGGCAGCAATCTCCTAACCAGGCGCCGTCGTCGCGAATTATGGCTAACAATTTATGCGTTGAATGTTAGACGGCCAGTTAGGGCCGGTATCTCTCTTTGAGCATACGTGACGCTATGTCGTGCCTGGCATGTGACTAATTGGGATGCTGACCACTGGGGTATACGGTGTCTTTCCAAGGAGTTGTCTTGTAAAGACAAAGGAAGGAACTGTTAGCCATTAGGGTTTAAACCCCATGACTCAATTGATCATAAACATCTGAAATTATATATCGTGCTTCTGAAAACTGATTTGAACTCAGCTGCAGGCAGAGGCGAGTGGACAAAATGTGGTTTCGAGACTCGAGGTACAGGGTGGATCCTTAGCCCAATAAACAAGTCCTTGAATGTATGTGCCAGACAGTAGATAATATGCTCACCGCCCACGTACAGGGAAAACATGTTGCCAAACGCCTTCTTCACAAAGGGAATAATTAATTATATATCTTTGTAGTTTCTCGTATGTCTCCTAAATCAAGGATGTAACCAACCTTGGAAAGAAATATAGACATTACACATCCTTTGATAGTTGTGTATTCAGCATGTGTATTCAATCATTATCCTATGCTTACATCTTTTTTGTCTAAGTTTGGCCTTCTTCAGGAAGGAATGATGGTAGGTGGGCCTTTACGGCTCAGGTTTGCTTTGTCTTTAGCGCAGATTCTTGTCTGATATTTTGCTATATATGAAATGCCTTTTTGCTTATTTTGTAGCGAGTGTCTTGAGGAATTGCCCGCTGCGTGTTAGGCGGTGCATTCTCGAGCCTTGCTCCACACTGTGTGTTTGTAATCGATTTTATTAAACATTGTTGCTCTGATTCTTCTTCTTCTTCCTTCCCTTGAGGTCTTCGACCGACAATTTTGGTGTCAGGAGTGGGATCATCCAGGTGTGCAGACGAGGTGGACCCTCACGTTCCAGGTCGGGAAGGAGGCCTGCCGGCATCAAATTTGGGTAAGCATTTTTGCACATCGAAATTGAAGCCTCCTGCCTTGCTTTGGACGTGTGGACCTCTGTCGGCTGTACTACCTGGCTTGTATTCCGAACCATATTTAGTTTAAACCAGAGCAGCAGTGGGTAACGAATCGATTATACAGGGCGCGCGAGATAAGGAGGGATATCCCTCAGGTAAGCTTCCTGCGTGGGAAGCAGGTAGACCCATATGTGGGAGATAGATAATAGGTGTTAAGTTACTCCGGCGTGAGAACTGCGTTTAAGGCTAGAGATCGGGGGGCGACCCGATCTTAGGACTACCAGGAGGGATTAACCCAAGAAGGTAGGAAGAATGGGTAATAAGGTAGGAAAGGAGGGAGAGCCGTTGAAGAACACTCCAGCGTTTTACATGAAAAGAGATTATGGGTATGCTGCTTTGCAACCGAGCAAGGCATGGACTATATTGACCGAGGGTTTGAATACGCCTTGGCCAGAGGAAGGGTCATTTGCAATAGACAGGTTAGATGTGCTATATGGGGCTTTAGATGCCCTAGAGAAGAAGAAGAAGAGACTCCCACCTGATTCATGGAAGGTCTATAGTTGGTGGAAGGTGGAGGCCTTGAAGAGACAGGCAGCCTCCAGACAAGCGAGTTTGCGAGGAGAGTTGGGCAAATACCAGGATGAGCGCAAACAGGGTCCAAAAAAGCAGGGTAAACAGATGAAGGCGCTCGCAGCGCAGACAAGTCAGAGGCTAATGGTAGCCCGGATTAATTCCGATGAGAAGGAACAGGATGAGGAAGATGAAATCCCTGTTTCCTACCCCCCCCCCCCCCCCCCCCCCATGGTCCAGTCCCAGGATCTAAGGCACGTACCCGACACCAGGGCGCTATAAGGGAAACAAATGGGAGACCCCCTAAAGTTCAAAAGACCCCACAACCATCAGCCCCTCAAGTCGAGGACGATGGAGATAGCGGCACAGACACCCCGGGTTTCCACCCCCGATTGGTCCAGGTCAGAAAGTTTACCCTTCACTAGTGGAGTATCGGGCACCAGTGCAACGTGGGATAGAAACAAAGGGAGTGTTCCCCATGCGATGCGTGGGAATAGACGCAAACGGCGTGGTAGTAAGGGAACGTGTGCCTTGGAAAGAATCTGATTTAACGGCCATGCAAAAGAGGGTTCAGGAAATGTTGATCGACCAACCTTTGGATATAGTAATATTGCTCCGTCACTGGATTACAGAGGATGCCCCAGATTGGAGAGATATTTGTCATTTGGGAGCATCTATATTGCCACCAAAGGTATGGGTAAAGGCTAAAACCCTTTCATTATGGCCAATAGATGACCCCATGGCTCAGAATCCACCCATGACCGGAAACGATTGGGTCATTTTGAAAAATCATCTCCTGACCAACATTGGCAATGCGCTCGCGCCACCTGGAGGGCCAGATTGGGGAAAAATTGGGAACATAAAACAGAAAGCAGGAGAGACTATCGGCGATTACCGAGAGAGAATAGAAAAAGCGATAGCTCGATGGGGCGGGTTAGGATTAATCCAAGTCGAGGACCTACCCGCTCCCCTGGTGAACAATTACCTAGTAGAAGGGCTTCGGCCCGCATTAAAAAAACAAGTGCATGCCGTCCTTTTCGGTTGGAAAGGAATGGGGACCAATGAATTATGTACAAAACTCGAACAATGTCCGGGCTCCTCTTCGGAGGAAAAAAAGGAAATTAAAGAAGAAATGTTGCAGATGTTAGTAAGGGAAAAATTGGCCCAGCAACAAACAACAAGAACAATGGGGAGCAAGAAGAAACAAAAGGGGGCAAAAATAATGGGAAGTGACAGTGAGAGTGAGTCAAGTGATGACGAGACACTCGGTCCGGCACTGCAGGCAGCTGTGATGCAAGTACCCCGGGGACCACAACAAGGGCCTAGTGGGCCAGGAAATCAGACGTGGAGACAACCCCAACAACCCCAACAACCCCAATGGGCTGCTCCACCATGTTCTGTGCTAGGTCCCCCACCGGCCTATTGGCCACCACAAACACCCATGCCAGGATGGGCACCGCAATGGGGACCCTCCAATATGGGCCCCACCCCATGGGTTACCCCCAATTCGGGCATGCCATACGGGCCTTGTGCCCCAGTCCAACAAATGCCGAGGGGAGGGCAAGGGCGCCCACCTCCTTACAAAGGGGGGCGAAGGCCAAACCAACAGGGGGGTCCAGGACAGGGACCCCCAGGGAGAGGGGCATGCTTTGAATGTGGACAGATGGGCCACTGGAGACGGGATTGTCCAAATTATCCAAGGGGACCACGAGGACCCCAGGGACAGCAAGGGCCGTCATATGGAAACGCCTATTGACGGGACGAATGCGGGCCGCCAAAGGAATGTCCATTGATAACAATGACCCCAGATGAGGAACCGACCTTGACGTTAGATGTAAATGGACAACCACTACAATTCTTAGTGGATACTGGTGCGACTCGCAGTTGTATCAATAAGGGACAACTACCTACTTTGAAACCCACACACAAGAGCGTCCAAATCCAGGGCGTTTCAGGAAAATTAGAAACTCTCCCCGTATCAAAAGAGGCCCGAGTAATGTTCGGACCGCTAGAAGCTAAGCATGCATTTCTCATGACCACTACTGCCCCAACTAATTTACTAGGACGGGATTTGCTGTGTCGATTAGGTTGTGACATTGCGTGCACCAAAGAAGGTGTATACGTCGACGTCGGAGAATCGAACCGCGATTTGTTAATGATGGCATTGCAGCGCGCCAGCCCCACCGTGTATTGGTGGCGGTTGGAGGAAGGGGCTCTAGCAACATGGACCCATGTGATTGACACGATTGGCGCGCAAACGCAAGAAATTCGTGATTGGCTAGAAGAACACCACATAGCCACAAAATTGAAATATAATCCGCCGCATTGCACCGCATGTTATGACGCGACTGGAAGCGATGATTATTATTTAGACATGGTTGCGGCAGCTTTAGGGGAAACCTCTGATCTTCAATTATCACACATATGGATTGGCCGAGAGGGCATTGGGATTACGGTAACCTTGTCGCCACGCCAGAGATCAAAGGCTAAGTACCCCGAGGGGATGGTAGCGCATGTTACCCTTAGCACCGCCAGAGGATGGCCATCCGAGAGCATTGGATGGATGATGGACCGACTGCGGAAAACGCCAGTAAGGCGTCGATACAACGTTGAACACCGAACGGTCCATGTGTTGGACAACAATGAAGGGTTCATAATTAATTTGGCACCTCAGGACAGACGAGTTCGATTTGAGATGGTGGAACTGCCACCCAAAGCGGCACATATGGTCAGGGCGGTCCCCACGACTCCAGGGGACTCCGATGGATTGCTCGACACCGTCACCCCGTCACTATGGGCGCAACACGAGAATGAAGTAGGGCGCATTAGGGATGCACCCCCATTGGTGATTCCAATTAAAGAAGGGTTACCTTTACCACACATTCGGCAGTACCCACTTCGGCACGAGGCTGACGCAGGCATTTTTCCGGTGATAGAATCGCTCGTGCAGCAAGGAATAATAATCGAAACTAATAGCCCATGTAATACCCCCGTATTCCCAGTGCCAAAACCAATGACAGGAAAGTGGCGATTTGTGCAGGATTTGCGAGAGATTAATAAAATAATTCAGGGTATTCATCCGGTTGTACCAAATGCAGAAGTTCTGATGACTTCCATTCCGCCAGATGCTACACATTTTACAGTCATAGACTTGTGTTCCGCCTTCTTTTCAGTGCCAATAGCTCCAGAGTCCCAGTATCTCTTCGCTTTCACCTTCCGGGGGAGACAATTCACCTGGACAGTGCTTCCGCAGGGTTTCGCAGATAGCCCTACCTTGTTTTCACGAGCGCTGCACCGCGATCTCGCAGATGTCCAATTGGAAGGCGGCTCGGTGCTGTTGCAGTACATCGACGACTTATTAATCTGCTCTCCATCCCAGGCAGCCTGCGAGACGGATTCACTAGCGCTGTTAAATGCGCTAGCCGAGAAAGGCCACAAAGTAGGCCGGGAAAAATTGCAATTTGTGCGGGAGATAGTTACATACTTGGGACACGCGATTTCGCATGGGAGACGCGAGCTCAACGCGAGCCGGGTCACGGCCATCATGGAAACCCCGTTGCCTCGTACACAAAGGGAGGTGTTGCGATTTTTGGGAATGGCAGGGTATTGTCGTACATGGATAATTGACTATGCGTTACTAGCAAAACCTCTATATGAGGCGACGAAAAACGACCAGCCACGGATGGTGAACTGGACGGACAATCGAATACGCTGCTACGAAGGACTCAAACGAGCCCTGGTAACGGCCCCAACCTTGGGCCTTCCCGATTATAAAAAGGCCTTCACCCTTTTCACCCATGCAGTAGGGGGATTCGCACAATCCGTGTTAACTCAGACTCATGGAGATAGGGAACGTCCGGTAGCCTATTTCAGCAAAAAGCTTGATGCGGTAGAACAAGGCTTTCCGCTGTGTTTACAAGCCGTGGCGGCTGCCCGATACGCAGTTGAGCGGACGGCCGACATAGTGATGGGACATCCGGTCCTTTTACAGGTACCGCATTGCGTCCATACGCTACTACAACAGCGAAACACACAGCATTTCACAGCCACTCGACTGATGCAATACGAAACGGCATTAATTATGGCACCCAACGTGACGGTGATGCGGTGTACCGTTCTTAACCCAGCCACACTTTTGCCAACAAAGGAGGAGGGAATCCCGCACGTTTGTACGGACGTGGTCCAATTAATATCCACGGTAAGGCCTGACTTACAGGACACACCGCTACAGGAAGCCGATCACACCTATTACGTCGATGGTTCAGCCAAACGGGCTTGGGACGGATCCCTGTTATCTGGGTACGCAGTATGCTCGGATACGGAGACGGTCGAAAGCGGCCGCCTCCCGCCCACCTGGTCAGCACAACAAGCTGAACTGTACGCACTCACGAGAGCGTGCGAAGTAAGCGAGGAAAAAGCAGTGACAATTTATACAGACTCGGCATACGCACACGGAGTGGTCCACGACAAAGGGGCCATATGGAAAATGAGAGGGTTCCTCACTTCAGCGGGAGCACTCATTAAAAATGGGGACTTAGTGCGTAATCTGCTTCATAGTATTATGCTTCCACGTGAAATAGCTGTAGTTAAATGCCGAGGTCACCAGCGTACAGACGACGCTGTGGCCCGTGGAAACGCCCGAGCCGACGAAGCAGCAGCACAAGCGGCAAACCAACAGATTGGGTATAATATGCCAGTAGTTACGCGCAAACAGGGCGCTAAAGCGACCGCCCAGACAGACGTTCCGACATCCGCACCTACAGAGTTCGATGTAATACAATTACAAGCCGCGGCCTCAAACGTAGAACATCAAGATTGGATTAAATTGGGAGCTCAGCGCCCCGCGGAAGGACAAATGTGGACGATTAATGACAAACCCGTGGCACCGCGAGCTTTATTGCCATGGTTGGCACGCATGGCGCATCAAAATGGCCATGTGTGCCATAGGGGGGTGATGAGGCAGGTCACTTCCACCTGGGCAGCACCAGGCCTTTCGGCTGCGGTTACCATGGTCTGTCGCTCGTGCGCTATATGTCAACGGCATAATAGGGGGGCACCCCCCAGACGCCGCCACAACGTGGGTCACCCGGCTCCCGTCGGGCCGTTCTGTCATATCCAGTTCGATTTTTTCAATTTACCGCCTTGTATGTCCTTTAAGCATGTATTGGTAGTGGTGGACATGTTCACCAAGTGGGTGGAGGCCTACCCATGCGTCAGGGCTGACGCTATAACGGTGGCCAAGTGCCTTTTGCGGCACTTTATATGTCGATTCGGTGTCCCGCAGAAAGTGTCATCCGATCAGGGCGGGCACTTCACAGGTGACGTCATTAAAGCCGTGTTAAAGGCCTTGGGAGTGATACAGTCGTTCCACTGTGTTTACTACCCGCAATCGGCGGGACTTGTAGAACGAACGAATGGCACACTGAAAGGTAAGTTGGCAAAGATTTGCGACGAGACAGGCCTCAAGTGGCCGGAGGCCCTTCCGCTAGCGTTAATGAGCGTGCGCTCCACTCCAGGGCGCACCACTGGTCTCTCTCCGCACGAGATATTAATGGGTCGGCCCATGAGTTTGCCGGTATCGGCGCCAGTGGATATGGCAGCACTTGAATTACCTATCATGGATGACATGCTTCTAAAGTTTTGCATAGGTCTATCCCATGTGGCGCGCAGCATACATGAACGTGTTCGGGAGGCCCTGCCGGAGCCAACAAGCAAGCCTATCCACACCTTCGAGGCAGGAGATTACGTGCTGGTGAAGCATTTCACCCGTAAGACTGCGCTCGAACCAAGGTGGACGGGGCCATACCAAGTTCTTCTGATCACACCAACAGCGGTGTTTTGTGAGGGCAAGTCGTCCTGGGTACATGCCACACATTGTAAGTTGGCCATACCCACAAACACAGACACCTCAAACGCACCACCACAGATCGAGGATGCTGCACCACCGCCTGTTAGGGGTGGCAATCACACTTAGTTTAATATACTGCTTTGCCAGCACTGGGGACATGAGGGCATGGGCGAACACGGAGACATATGCATATGGCGACCAAACCATTAAGGTCTACCGGCAGAGAGTTATCTGGGGCCAGAGGCTAAAACAGGTGTCTGCAACAGGTGCATGGGATGCTAAGAGAGGTATTAGAGGACATTGGATTGACTTTAAATTGAAATGAAAATTGAAAGGGTGGATTAGGAAAATGAATTTGTTCAAATAATCGTGGCATCTGTGGGATGCAACAATTTTGTGCCAGAATAGTGTATGGGAGCCGTCATCTGGGAAGCGTCGTTAAATGGCAGTAGGTTTAGACAGATATTGAAAGGGTTCGTGCAATGTCATTTTGGGGCTTATGGCTCGCCATTGTCTGTCTGCCAGTTATGGTGGGCAGAGGGAAGAGGGAGTGATACTGCTCTGGCCTCTTGCTCGGCAGAATTGAGTATTGCTGGTTTTACCCCTGTTCAAAATTGAGCTCTCGAGAGCTGATTAACATTAGGATGCATCTCTCAAGGGACCCCTGGGTGGTCTCGAGAGCTGAGGTGTGAAATATGATGACGTTGTCTTATGGACACTTTGTGAGTGGCTAGACACGTGCCTGAAAGGGGAAATTGTATTCCTAACTCATGTGGGTTGTGTCTGAAAAAAAGGTTTAAAAGGAAGTGTGAAGAAGGTCATGGAAAGTGCAAAGATGATTGGAGTGGAAAGTCGAATCAGATGGATTATTTGTCAATGACAGGTGACTGCAGGAATTGATGAGAAAGTGGAGGAAAAGGTTATAAAAAGTTAATGGAAAAGGCAGGAAATAAAGGAAAGTGGTTAGTTATGGACTGTTGTTCCGTGATAAGAAGGTGATACAAGGGGTTGGCTTGCACTGGGGGGGAGATGGTTGGTAAATCATGTATTATTAGATGTAGGGAAGATGATTAAAAGGAAGGTATTTTCGGAAATTGGTGAAAGTAAATATGGCATTCAAATTTCCAGACACGACACAGGAAATGCGGCTATGAATAAGCCAACCATCTGAGAGATAAGGTAACTAAATGCCAATTGGTGGGACGGGGGGGCTAGGAATTTGATCATGGTGTGTGTAAGAAAGTATTTTTCAGGATGGACGATGAAGAAACCGCCGTCGGAAGACCATGATCTTGACCACAGAGGCCGTCGACCTGAATGGGTCCTTCAACAAGGCAGATGTGACCGGCGCTTCAGAATTTTGTATTGATTTTTGTGATGACTGTGATACTTGTGTTGAAAATCCCTTGTGGGAACTGGCTGATGCCTGTATTGATGTTTGTGATGACTGTGATACTTGTGTGGTAAACCCCTTGCGTGTACTGGCTAACGCCTCTTATGTATTATGAATGATTGACGAATAGATAGTCTCGCATTAGTAATGGAACTAATTGGAAACGAAACCCGAATCGCAGAACTACAATTGGAAAACGAATTAGTGCATATGCGAACGATGGTGATGCAGAATCAAGTGGCTTTGGATATGTTGTTGGCAGAAAAGGAAGGAGTATGTGGGGTAATCGATGAACCTATTGATGCTTGGGATTCTGATAATGATTATTTTAGTTGGGATGATTATACCTGTGATTTAGAAAGTGTAGGTTCTTTTAAAGGTTATTGCTATTATGCCAGCAGTAAGGAGCGGATGGCAAACATGTATCCGGAAGAACCACCCTCACCACCACTTACACCACCCAGCAATCACATGTACAAGGCTTGATGGCATTGGACGTCGATTGTTTGCCCTGATTCGCGAGGACCACGCCTGCATAAGGAGGGCCCCAAATCTGGCTGGCAACTGGGTCGCACCTACGCCGTGACGAGGGTGGATTCGGAATCTGGCCGGGCGGCAGCAATCTCCTAACCAGGCGCCGTCGTCGCGAATTATGGCTAACAATTTATGCGTTGAATGTTAGACGGCCAGTTAGGGCCGGTATCTCTCTTTGAGCATACGTGACGCTATGTCGTGCCTGGCATGTGACTAATTGGGATGCTGACCACTGGGGTATACGGTGTCTTTCCAAGGAGTTGTCTTGTAAAGACAAAGGAAGGAACTGTTAGCCATTAGGGTTTAAACCCCATGACTCAATTGATCATAAACATCTGAAATTATATATCGTGCTTCTGAAAACTGATTTGAACTCAGCTGCAGGCAGAGGCGAGTGGACAAAATGTGGTTTCGAGACTCGAGGTACAGGGTGGATCCTTAGCCCAATAAACAAGTCCTTGAATGTATGTGCCAGACAGTAGATAATATGCTCACCGCCCACGTACAGGGAAAACATGTTGCCAAACGCCTTCTTCACAAAGGGAATAATTAATTATATATCTTTGTAGTTTCTAGTATGTCTCCTAAATCAAGGATGTAACCAACCTTGGAAAGAAATATAGACATTACACATCCTTTGATAGTTGTGTATTCAGCATGTGTATTCAATCATTATCCTATGCTTACATCTTTTTTGTCTAAGTTTGGCCTTCTTCAGGAAGGAATGATGGTAGGTGGGCCTTTACAGCTCAGGTTTGCTTTGTCTTTAGCGCAGATTCTTGTCTGATATTTTGCTATATATGAAATGCCTTTTTGCTTATTTTGTAGCGAGTGTCTTGAGGAATTGCCCGCTGCGTGTTAGGCGGTGCATTCTCGAGCCTTGCTCCACACTGTGTGTTTGTAATCGATTTTATTAAACATTGTTGCTCTGATTCTTCTTCTTCTTCCTTCCCTTGAGGTCTTCGACCGACAATTTTGGTGTCAGGAGTGGGATCATCCAGGTGTGCAGACGAGGTGGACCCTCACGTTCCAGGTCGGGAAGGAGGCCTGCCGGCATCAAATTTGGGTAAGAATTTTTGCACATCGAAATTGAAGCCTCCTGCCTTGCTTTGGACGTGTGGACCTCTGTCGGCTGTACTACCTGGCTTGTATTCCGAACCATATTTAGTTTAAACCAGAGCAGCAGTGGGTAACGAATCGATTATACAGGGCACGCGAGATAAGGAGGGATATCCCTCAGGTAAGCTTCCTGCGTGGGAAGCAGGTAGACCCATATGTGGGAGATAGATAATAGGTGTTAAGTTACTCCGGCGTGAGAACTGCGTTTAAGGCTAGAGATCGGGGGGCGACCCGATCTTAGGACTACCAGGAGGGATTAACCCAAGAAGGTAGGAAGAATGGGTAATAAGGTAGGAAAGGAGGGAGAGCCGTTGAAGAACACTCCAGCGTTTTACATGAAAAGAGATTATGGGTATGCTGCTTTGCAACCGAGCAAGGCATGGACTATATTGACCGAGGGTTTGAATACGCCTTGGCCAGAGGAAGGGTCATTTGCAATAGACAGGTTAGATGTGCTATATGGGGCTTTAGATGCCCTAGAGAAGAAGAAGAAGAGACTCCCACCTGATTCATGGAAGGTCTATAGTTGGTGGAAGGTGGAGGCCTTGAAGAGACAGGCAGCCTCCAGACAAGCGAGTTTGCGAGGAGAGTTGGGCAAATACCAGGATGAGCGCAAACAGGGTCCAAAAAGCAGGGTAAACAGATGAAGGCGCTCGCAGCGCAGACAAGTCAGAGGCTAATGGTAGCCCGGATTAATTCCGATGAGAAGGAACAGGATGAGGAAGATGAAATCCCTGTTTCCTACCCCCCCCCCCATGGTCCAGTCCCAGGATCTAAGGCACGTACCCGACACCAGGGCGCTATAAGGGAAACAAATGGGAGACCCCCTAAAGTTCAAAAGACCCCACAACCATCAGCCCCTCAAGTCGAGGACGATGGAGATAGCGGCACAGACACCCCGGGTTTCCACCCCCGATTGGTCCAGGTCAGAAAGTTTACCCTTCACTAGTGGAGTATCGGGCACCAGTGCAACGTGGGATAGAAACAAAGGGAGTGTTCCCCATGCGATGCGTGGGAATAGACGCAAACGGCGTGGTAGTAAGGGAACGTGTGCCTTGGAAAGAATCTGATTTAACGGCCATGCAAAAGATGCAAAAGAGGGTTCAGGAAATGTTGATCGACCAACCTTTGGATATAGTAATATTGCTCCGTCACTGGATTACAGAGGATGCCCCAGATTGGAGAGATATTTGTCATTTGGGAGCATCTATATTGCCACCAAAGGTATGGGTAAAGGCTAAAACCCTTTCATTATGGCCAATAGATGACCCCATGGCTCAGAATCCACCCATGACCGGAAACGATTGGGTCATTTTGAAAAATCATCTCCTGACCAACATTGGCAATGCGCTCGCGCCACCTGGAGGGCCAGATTGGGGAAAAATTGGGAACATAAAACAGAAAGCAGGAGAGACTATCGGCGATTACCGAGAGAGAATAGAAAAAGCGATAGCTCGATGGGGCGGGTTAGGATTAATCCAAGTCGAGGATCTACCCGCTCCCCTGGTGAACAATTACCTAGTAGAAGGGCTTCGGCCCGCATTAAAAAAACAAGTGCATGCCGTCCTTTTCGGTTGGAAAGGAATGGGGACCAATGAATTATGTACAAAACTCGAACAATGTCCGGGCTCCTCTTCGGAGGAAAAAAAGGAAATTAAAGAAGAAATGTTGCAGATGTTAGTAAGGGAAAAATTGGCCCAGCAACAAACAACAAGAACAATGGGGAGCAAGAAGAAACAAAAGGGGGCAAAAATAATGGGAAGTGACAGTGAGAGTGAGTCAAGTGATGACGAGACACTCGGTCCGGCACTGCAGGCAGCTGTGATGCAAGTACCCCGGGGACCACAACAAGGGCCTAGTGGGCCAGGAAATCAGACGTGGAGACAACCCCAACAACCCCAATGGGCTGCTCCACCATGTTCTGTGCTAGGTCCCCCACCGGCCTATTGGCCACCACAAACACCCATGCCAGGATGGGCACCGCAATGGGGACCCTCCAATATGGGCCCCACCCCATGGGTTACCCCCAATTCGGGCATGCCATACGGGCCTTGTGCCCCAGTCCAACAAATGCCGAGGGGAGGGCAAGGGCGCCCACCTCCCTACAAAGGGGGGCGAAGGCCAAACCAACAGGGGGGTCCAGGACAGAGACCCCCAGGGAGAGGGGCATGCTTTGAATGTGGACAGATGGGCCACTGGAGACGGGATTGTCCAAATTATCCAAGGGGACCACGAGGACCCCAGGGACAGCAAGGGCCGTCATATGGAAACGCCTATTGACGGGACGAATGCGGGCCGCCAAAGGAATGTCCATTGATAACAATGACCCCAGATGAGGAACCGACCTTGACGTTAGATGTAAATGGACAACCACTACAATTCTTAGTGGATACTGGTGCGACTCGCAGTTGTATCAATAAGGGACAACTACCTACTTTGAAACCCACACACAAGAGCGTCCAAATCCAGGGCGTTTCAGGAAAATTAGAAACTCTCCCCGTATCAAAAGAGGCCCGAGTAATGTTCGGACCGCTAGAAGCTAAGCATGCATTTCTCATGACCACTACTGCCCCAACTAATTTACTAGGACGGGATTTGCTGTGTCGATTAGGTTGTGACATTGCGTGCACCAAAGAAGGTGTATACGTCGACGTCGGAGAATCGAACCGCGATTTGTTAATGATGGCATTGCAGCGCGCCAGCCCCACCGTGTATTGGTGGCGGTTGGAGGAAGGGGCTCTAGCAACATGGACCCATGTGATTGACACGATTGGCGCGCAAACGCAAGAAATTCGTGATTGGCTAGAAGAACACCACATAGCCACAAAATTGAAATATAATCCGCCGCATTGCACCGCATGTTATGACGCGACTGGAAGCGATGATTATTATTTAGACATGGTTGCGGCAGCTTTAGGGGAAACCTCTGATCTTCAATTATCACACATATGGATTGGCCGAGAGGGCATTGGGATTACGGTAACCTTGTCGCCACGCCAGAGATCAAAGGCTAAGTACCCCGAGGGGATGGTAGCGCATGTTACCCTTAGCACCGCCAGAGGATGGCCATCCGAGAGCATTGGATGGATGATGGACCGACTGCGGAAAACGCCAGTAAGGCGTCGATACAACGTTGAACACCGAACGGTCCATGTGTTGGACAACAATGAAGGGTTCATAATTAATTTGGCACCTCAGGACAGACGAGTTCGATTTGAGATGGTGGAACTGCCACCCAAAGCGGCACATATGGTCAGGGCGGTCCCCACGACTCCAGGGGACTCCGATGGATTGCTCGACACCGTCACCCCGTCACTATGGGCGCAACACGAGAATGAAGTAGGGCGCATTAGGGATGCACCCCCATTGGTGATTCCAATTAAAGAAGGGTTACCTTTACCACACATTCGGCAGTACCCACTTCGGCACGAGGCTGACGCAGGCATTTTTCCGGTGATAGAATCGCTCGTGCAGCAAGGAATAATAATCGAAACTAATAGCCCATGTAATACCCCCGTATTCCCAGTGCCAAAACCAATGACAGGAAAGTGGCGATTTGTGCAGGATTTGCGAGAGATTAATAAAATAATTCAGGGTATTCATCCGGTTGTACCAAATGCAGAAGTTCTGATGACTTCCATTCCGCCAGATGCTACACATTTTACAGTCATAGACTTGTGTTCCGCCTTCTTTTCAGTGCCAATAGCTCCAGAGTCCCAGTATCTCTTCGCTTTCACCTTCCGGGGGAGACAATTCACCTGGACAGTGCTTCCGCAGGGTTTCGCAGATAGCCCTACCTTGTTTTCACGAGCGCTGCACCGCGATCTCGCAGATGTCCAATTGGAAGGCGGCTCGGTGCTGTTGCAGTACATCGACGACTTATTAATCTGCTCTCCATCCCAGGCAGCCTGCGAGACGGATTCACTAGCGCTGTTAAATGCGCTAGCCGAGAAAGGCCACAAAGTAGGCCGGGAAAAATTGCAATTTGTGCGGGAGATAGTTACATACTTGGGACACGTGATTTCGCATGGGAGACGCGAGCTCAACGCGAGCCGGGTCACGGCCATCATGGAAACCCCGTTGCCTCGTACACAAAGGGAGGTGTTGCGATTTTTGGGAATGGCAGGGTATTGTCGTACATGGATAATTGACTATGCGTTACTAGCAAAACCTCTATATGAGGCGACGAAAAACGACCAGCCACGGATGGTGAACTGGACGGACAATCGAATACGCTGCTACGAAGGACTCAAACGAGCCCTGGTAACGGCCCCAACCTTGGGCCTTCCCGATTATAAAAAGGCCTTCACCCTTTTCACCCATGCAGTAGGGGGATTCGCACAATCCGTGTTAACTCAGACTCATGGAGATAGGGAACGTCCGGTAGCCTATTTCAGCAAAAAGCTTGATGCGGTAGAACAAGGCTTTCCGCTGTGTTTACAAGCCGTGGCGGCTGCCCGATACGCAGTTGAGCGGACGGCCGACATAGTGATGGGACATCCGGTCCTTTTACAGGTACCGCATTGCGTCCATACGCTACTACAACAGCGAAACACACAGCATTTCACAGCCACTCGACTGATGCAATACGAAACGGCATTAATTATGGCACCCAACGTGACGGTGATGCGGTGTACCGTTCTTAATCCAGCGACACTTTTCCCAACAAAGGAGGAGGGAATCCCGCACGTTTGTACAGACGTGGTCCAATTAATATCCACGGTAAGGCCTGACTTACAGGACACACCGCTACAGGAAGCCGATCACACCTATTACGTCGATGGTTCAGCCAAACGGGCTTGGGACGGATCCCTGTTATCTGGGTACGCAGTATGCTCGGATACGGAGACGGTCGAAAGCGGCCGCCTCCCGCCCACCTGGTCAGCACAACAAGCTGAACTGTACGCACTCACGAGAGCGTGCGAAGTAAGCTAGGAAAAAGCAGTGACAATTTATACAGACTCGGCATACGCACACGGAGTGGTCCACGACAAAGGGGCCATATGGAAAATGAGAGGGTTCCTCACTTCAGCGGGAGCACTCATTAAAAATGGGGACTTAGTGCGTAATCTGCTTCATAGTATTATGCTTCCACGTGAAATAGCTGTAGTTAAATGCCGAGGTCACCAGCGTACAGACGACGCTGTGGCCCGTGGAAACGCCCGAGCCGACGAAGCAGCAGCACAAGCGGCAAACCAACAGATTGGGTATAATATGCCAGTAGTTACGCGCAAACAGGGCGCTAAAGCGACCGCCCAGACAGACGTTCCGACATCCGCACCTACAGAGTTCGATGTAATACAATTACAAGCCGCGGCCTCAAACGTAGAACATCAAGATTGGATTAAATTGGGAGCTCAGCGCCCCGCGGAAGGACAAATGTGGACGATTAATGACAAACCCGTGGCACCGCGAGCTTTATTGCCATGGTTGGCACGCATGGCGCATCAAAATGGCCATGTGTGCCATAGGGGGGTGATGAGGCAGGTCACTTCCACCAGGGCAGCACCAGGCCTTTCGGCTGCGGTTACCATGGTCTGTCGCTCGTGCGCTATATGTCAACGGCATAATAGGGGGGCACCCCCCAGACGCCGCCACAACGTGGGTCACCCGGCTCCCGTCGGGCCGTTCTGTCATATCCAGTTCGATTTTTTCAATTTACCGCCTTGTATGTCCTTTAAGCATGTATTGGTAGTGGTGGACATGTTCACCAAGTGGGTGGAGGCCTACCCATGCGTCAGGGCTGACGCTATAACGGTGGCCAAGTGCCTTTTGCGGCACTTTATATGTCGATTCGGTGTCCCGCAGAAAGTGTCATCCGATCAGGGCGGGCACTTCACAGGTGACGTCATTAAAGCCGTGTTAAAGGCCTTGGGAGTGATACAGTCGTTCCACTGTGTTTACTACCCGCAATCGGCGGGACTTGTAGAACGAACGAATGGCACACTGAAAGGTAAGTTGGCAAAGATTTGCGACGAGACAGGCCTCAAGTGGCCGGAGGCCCTTCCGCTCGCGTTAATGAGCGTGCGCTCCACTCCAGGGCGCACCACTGGTCTCTCTCCGCACGAGATATTAATGGGTCGGCCCATGAGTTTGCCGGTATCGGCGCCAGTGGATATGGCAGCACTTGAATTACCTATCATGGATGACATGCTTCTAAAGTTTTGCATAGGTCTATCCCATGTGGCGCGCAGCATACATGAACGTGTTCGGGAGGCCCTGCCGGAGCCAACAAGCAAGCCTATCCACACCTTCGAGGCAGGAGATTACGTGCTGGTGAAGCATTTCACCCGTAAGACTGCGCTCGAACCAAGGTGGACGGGGCCATACCAAGTTCTTCTGATCACACCAACAGCGGTGTTTTGTGAGGGCAAGTCGTCCTGGGTACATGCCACACATTGTAAGTTGGCCATACCCACAAACACAGACACCTCAAACGCACCACCACAGATCGAGGATGCTGCACCACCGCCTGTTAGGGGTGGCAATCACACTTAGTTTAATATACCGCTTTGCCAGCACTGGGGACATGAGGGCATGGGCGAACACGGAGGCATATGCATATGGCGACCAAACCATTAAGGTCTACCGGCAGAGAGTTATCTGGGGCCAGAGGCTAAAACAGGTGTCTGCAACAGGTGCATGGGATGCTAAGAGAGGTATTAGAGGACATTGGATTGACTTTAAATTGAAATGAAAATTGAAAGGGTGGATTAGGAAAATGAATTTGTTCAAATAATCGTGGCATCTGTGGGATGCAACAATTTTGTGCCAGAATAGTGTATGGGAGCCGTCATCTGGGAAGCGTCGTTAAATGGCAGTAGGTTTAGACAGATATTGAAAGGGTTCGTGCAATGTCATTTTGGGGCTTATGGCTCGCCATTGTCTGTCTGCCAGTTATGGTGGGCAGAGGGAAGAGGGAGTGATACTGCTCTGGCCTCTTGCTCGGCAGAATTGAGTATTGCTGGTTTTACCCCTGTTCAAAATTGAGCTCTCGAGAGCTGATTAACATTAGGATGCATCTCTCAAGGGACCCCTGGGTGGTCTCGAGAGCTGAGGTGTGAAATATGATGACGTTGTCTTATGGACACTTTGTGAGTGGCTAGACACGTGCCTGAAAGGGGAAATTGTATTCCTAACTCATGTGGGTTGTGTCTGAAAAAAAGGTTTTAAAGGAAGTGTGAAGAAGGTCATGGAAAGTGCAAAGATGATTGGAGTGGAAAGTCGAATCAGATGGATTATTTGTCAATGACAGGTGACTGCAGGAATTGATGAGAAAGTGGAGGAAAAGGTTATAAAAAGTTAATGGAAAAGGCAGGAAATAAAGGAAAGTGGTTAGTTATGGACTGTTGTTCCGTGATAAGAAGGTGATACAAGGGGTTGGCTTGCACTGGGGGGGAGATGGTTGGTAAATCATGTATTATTAGATGTAGGGAAGATGATTAAAAGGAAGGTATTTTCGGAAATTGGTGAAAGTAAATATGGCATTCAAATTTCCAGACACGACACAGGAAATGCGGCTATGAATAAGCCAACCATCTGAGAGATAAGGTAACTAAATGCCAATTGGTGGGACGGGGGGGCTAGGAATTTGATCATGGTGTGTGTAAGAAAGTATTTTTCAGGATGGACGATGAAGAAACCGCCGTCGGAAGACCATGATCTTGACCACAGAGGCCGTCGACCTGAATGGGTCCTTCAACAAGGCAGATGTGACCGGCGCTTCAGAATTTTGTATTGATTTTTGTGATGACTGTGATACTTGTGTTGAAAATCCCTTGTGGGAACTGGCTGATGCCTGTATTGATGTTTGTGATGACTGTGATACTTGTGTGGTAAACCCCTTGCGTGTACTGGCTAACGCCTCTTATGTATTATGAATGATTGACGAATAGATAGTCTCGCATTAGTAATGGAACGAATTGGAAACGAAACCCGAATCGCAGAACTACAATTGGAAAACGAATTAGTGCATATGCGAACGATGGTGATGCAGAATCAAGTGGCTTTGGATATGTTGTTGGCAGAAAAGGAAGGAGTATGTGGGGTAATCGATGAACCTATTGATGCTTGGGATTCTGATAATGATTATTTTAGTTGGGATGATTATACCTGTGATTTAGAAAGTGTAGGTTCTTTTAAAGGTTATTGCTATTATGCCAGCAGTAAGGAGCGGATGGCAAACATGTATCCGGAAGAACCACCCTCACCACCACTTACACCACCCAGCAATCACATGTACAAGGCTTGATGGCATTGGACGTCGATTGTTTGCCCTGATTCGCGAGGACCACGCCTGCATAAGGAGGGCCCCAAATCTGGCTGGCAACTGGGTCGCACCTACGCCGTGACGAGGGTGGATTCGGAATCTGGCCGGGCGGCAGCAATCTCCTAACCAGGCGCCGTCGTCGCGAATTATGGCTAACAATTTATGCGTTGAATGTTAGACGGCCAGTTAGGGCCGGTATCTCTCTTTGAGCATACGTGACGCTATGTCGTGCCTGGCATGTGACTAATTGGGATGCTGACCACTGGGGTATACGGTGTCTTTCCAAGGAGTTGTCTTGTAAAGACAAAGGAAGGAACTGTTAGCCATTAGGGTTTAAACCCCATGACTCAATTGATCATAAACATCTGAAATTATATATCGTGCTTCTGAAAACTGATTTGAACTCAGCTGCAGGCAGAGGCGAGTGGACAAAATGTGGTTTCGAGACTCGAGGTACAGGGTGGATCCTTAGCCCAATAAACAAGTCCTTGAATGTATGTGCCAGACAGTAGATAATATGCTCACCGCCCACGTACAGGGAAAACATGTTGCCAAACGCCTTCTTCACAAAGGGAATAATTAATTATATATCTTTGTAGTTTCTAGTATGTCTCCTAAATCAAGGATGTAACCAACCTTGGAAAGAAATATAGACATTACACATCCTTTGATAGTTGTGTATTCAGCATGTGTATTCAATCATTATCCTATGCTTACATCTTTTTTGTCTAAGTTTGGCCTTCTTCAGGAAGGAATGATGGTAGGTGGGCCTTTACGGCTCAGGTTTGCTTTGTCTTTAGCGCAGATTCTTGTCTGATATTTTGCTATATATGAAATGCCTTTTTGCTTATTTTGTAGCGAGTGTCTTGAGGAATTGCCCGCTGTGTGTTAGGCGGTGCATTCTCGAGCCTTGCTCCACACTGTGTGTTTGTAATCAATTTTATTAAACATTGTTGCTCTGATTCTTCTTCTTCTTCCTTCCCTTGAGGTCTTCGACCGACATATATATATATATATATATATATATATATATATATATATATATATATATATATATATACATATATATATATATATATATATATATATATATACATATATATATATATATATATATATATATACGTCGTGTGTTCAAAAAGTATCCGACCTTTATTTTTCGTGCGTAAAAAAAAGAAGCGAGGGAGGCGTTGATTGGTGCACGTATGTAGGCTATCCTAATGCGCACGCGTGAATTTTTTCCCACCTGCAGAAGCTGTAATTCGACGGCAGACCGCTGATGAGTGAGGACATGTAAGCGAGCGCCGTCGGATTTTCGTTTTTGACAAA
This sequence comes from Myxine glutinosa, assembly GCF_964187855.1. Lineage (NCBI taxonomy): Eukaryota > Metazoa > Chordata > Myxini > Myxiniformes > Myxinidae > Myxine > Myxine glutinosa. Next base: position 109,102,486 of record NC_136265.1, on the reverse strand, counting down.
ATGACGGAAAAACTTGAACAACGCTACTGCATCAAATTTTGTGTTTTTTGGCCTCGGGGATGTTGGATGCTTCCATTGTGATGACTGCAACTTGGTTTCTGGGTCGTACCCATAAACCCAGGACTCATCGCCAGTGATCACTGTGTTGAGGAAGCTGGGATCGCTGTTCACAGTCTCCAGCATGTCCTGTGCGATCTCCAAACAGAGTTGCTTCTGCTCAATCGTTAGCAGCTTTGGTACGAACTTCGCTGAGATTCTCCTGAAGCCCAAATCCTCCTTCATAATGGAATGAACGGTGTTGAATCTTGCGGGTCGTTTCCACTTGGGAATCGCCAAGCTTTACACAAAATTTGATGCAGTAGCGTTGTTCAGGTTTTTCCGTCATTTTGTCAAAAACGAAAATCCGACGGCGCTCGCTTACATGTCCTCACTCATCGGCGGTCTGCCGTCGAATGACAGCTTCTGCAGGTGGGAAAAAATTCACGCGTGCGCATTAGGATCGCCTACATACGTGCACCAATCAACGCCTCCCTAGCTTCTTCTTTTTTACGCACGAAAAATAAAGGTCGGATACTTTTTGAACACAGTAGTATATATATATATATATATATATATATATATATATATATATATATATATATATATATATATATATATAGCCTATATATATATATATATATATATATATATATATATACATAGCCTATATATATATACATATATATATATATATATATATATACATATATATATATATATATATATATATATACATATATATATATATATATATATATATATTCCACCACATATATATATAGTCATGTGAAACACATATATATATATATATATATATATATATATATATATATATATATATATATATATATATATAGTCATGTGAAAAAGTAAGTACACCCCATGTAAAGTTTTGACTTTTTCAACATATTTCAACATGCAGCTATTTGATCTTCATTTCAACAATATTGATAGATAAAGGTGATATAATATAACAAATATCATGAAAATTTTTCATTTTGTAGTCCATTGTATAATTTAAATAAACATAAATGCAAATTTCGCATGTGGAAAAAGTAAGTACACCCTTGGCTCCAATAGGTGGTATTGCCCCCTTTGGCAGAAACAACCTCAAGTAGGCGTTTCTTATAACTGTCTACCAGTCTCTGACATCGACTGGGAGAAATCTTTACCCACTCCTCCATGCAGAATTCTTTCAGCTGTGCGATGTTTGAGGGGTTTCTTGCATGCACAGCTCGTTTCAAATCCCCCCACAACATCTCGATGGGATTTAGATCCGGGCTTTGACTTAGCCATTCCAGAACCCTCCATTTCTTTATTTTCAGCTATTCCTTGGTGGATTTACTGGTATGTTTAGGGTCATTGTCATGTTGCAAGGTTCACCTTCGGTTGAGCTTCAACTTTCCGACAGATGGCCTCACATTATCCTCAAGCACCCTCTGGTACAATGAAGAATTCATAGTGGATTCTATGATGGTGAGCTGCCCAGGCCCTGATGCAGCAAAGCTGCCCCAAACCATAATATTTCCACCACCATGCTTTACAGTTGGTATCAGGTTCTTGTGGTCAAATGCTGTCTTTGGTTTTCGCCAAACATGTCTTCTGGTACTGTGGCCAAATAGCTCTACCTTTGACTCATCTGTCCAGAGCACATTGTTCCAGGAGTGCTGGTCTTTGCCTAGGTGTTCATTGGCAAATTTTAGTCTTGCCCTGATGTTCTTTCTGGACAGCAAAGGTTTCCTCCTGGCACACCTCCCATGTAGATCAAATTTGTGCAGCCTCTTTCTAATGGTAGACTCGTGCACTTTGACATCAACAGTGGCAAGAGCTACCTGTACGTCCTGTGGTGACATTCTGGGGTTCTTGGAGACTTCTTTCAGCATCTTGCGGTCTACTCTCGGGCTGAACTTGCTGGGGCGGCCTGGTCTGAACACGTTGGCAGTTGTTTGGAATCTTCTCCACTTGTAGATGATCTTCCGGACAGTCGAATGATTGATTTCAAATTGTTTGGAGATTTTTTTTTTAATCCCTTCCCAGACTCGTAGGCATCTATAACCTTCTTTCTGAAGGCCTCAGAGAGCGCTTTTGATCTATGCATGGTGACGCCGCACACTTCAACAACAAAGAGCAAACCAAACTAAATGTCTGAGGTTTAAATAAGACAGGTTCCTCCAGGATCCTCTCTAACAATGTTCTAATCATTTGCACCTGAGCTGGTCCAGCTGATTCTAATTTTAGGTATTTGAAGTAGTGATATATGTAGGGGTGTACTTACTTTTTCCACATGCGAAATTTGCATTATGTTCATTTAAATTATACAATGGACTACAAAATGTAAATGTTTCATGATATTTGTAATATTATATCACCTTTATCTATCAGTATTGTTGAAATGAAGATCAAATAGCTGCATGTTGATATATGTTGAAAAAGTCAAAACTTTACATGGGGTTATGCCAAAGTTATGCCAAACTTTACATATACCAAAGCTACATATATATACTAGCTTGGCTCGGCTCGCTCCGCTCGCCTCACCACGCGTCGTCACTGAGGAACGGACTTATTTTAGCTGAGGATAATGACTGTACCTGAGTTGCTGTCTTGTCATGATTTACATCAATCATTACACAAACAATTATTTTGCACAAATGTATTTGTTGTATTTGTGATATTACATTTTTATAAGCAATTTATGTTGAATGTTTTATTTTCAAGAAGGAACCCCTCAGCACATACATAGGGGAATGGGTCGGTGCAGACTGGAAATCTGGGACGATTACATCTCACCACACATAATTTTAAAAACCTCACCACCACATAATTTTAAACACCTCACCACCAAGTAATTTAAAGCACCTCACCACCAAGTAATTTAAAACACCTCACCACCACGTAATTTAAAACACCTCACCACCAAATAATTTAAAACACCTCACCCCCATCAAATTCAAAACACCTCACCCCCACATAATCCAAAACACTTCACCCCCATGTAATTCAAAACACCTTACCATCATGTCATTCAAAATACCTCACCACCACGTAATTTAAAACACCTCACCACCACATAATTTAAAACACCTCACCAAGTGATTCAAAACACCTCACCACCACGTGATTCAAAACACCTCACCACCAACTAATTCAAAACACCTCACCACGTGATTCAAATCCACCACCATATTATTAAAAACACTTCACAACCACGGAAACAAAAGTGTGTGGGAGTGGTTCAGTGACAACACAGACAATGCCCTGATATGTAGATATATAGATAAATGACTGTACTAGAGTTGCCATTTTGTCATGGTTTACAACAATCATAATTCAAACAATTATTTTGCACAAACGTATTTGTAATTTACGTGATATTACCTTTTATAAACAATTGAAGTTGAAAACTTAAATTGAAAAAAATATATATTCCCAAAGAAAAAAAAAATTTGGGAAAATTTTTCTAAAAAAAATACCCTTCGGACTTAACGACGGGAGAGATGTGCATACCGGAAGTTTGGTACGATTTCACAAAAGTTTGAGGAAGTAGTTCAGTGACAAGACAAGACAACACAAGACAGACACTGCACAGATATATACAGTCACGTCAAAAAGTCAGTACACCCCATGTAAAGTTTTGACTTTTTCAACATATTTCAACATACAGCTATTTGATCTTCATTTCAACAATATTGATAGATAAAGGTGATATAATATAACAAATATCATGGAACATTTACAATTTGTAGTCCATTGCATAAAAATAAAAATAAAAACATAAATGCAAATTTCGCATGTCGAAAAAGTAAGTACACCCCTACATTTATCACTACTTCAAATACATAAATTAGAATCAGGTGCACCAGCTCAGGTGCAAATGATGAGAACATCGTTAGAGAGGATCTTGGAGGAACCTGTCTTATTTAAACCTCAGACATTTAGTTTGGTTTGCTCTTTGTTGTTGAAGTGTGCGGCGTCACCATGCCGAGATCGAAAGAGCTCTCTGAGGCCTTCAGAAAGAAGGTTATAGATGCCTACGAGTCTGGGAAGGGATTTAAAAAGATCTCCAAACAATTTGAAATCAATCATTCGACTGTCCGGAGGATCATCTACAAGTGGAGAAGATTCCAAACAACTGCCAACTTTATCAGGCCAGGCCGCCCCAGCAAGTTCAGCCCGAGAGCAGACCTCAAGATGCTGAAAGAAGTCTCTAAGAACCCCAGAATGTCTTCAAGGGACCTACAGGTAGCACTTGTCACTGTTGATGTCAAAGTGCACGAGTCTACCATTAGAAAGAGGCTGCACAAACTTGATCTACATGGGAGGTGTACAACAACAACAACAACATGCATTTTAAGGCCATTTTCCCTGCTAGAGCGGGGGTTAGCCTTGCAGTCCCCATGACAATCTTCTCCATCTTGCCCTATTTTCTGCATCTCTCCTTGTTAACCCCCTTGCCCGCATTTCTTCTTCCACCATCTTTAGCCAAGTCTTTCTCGGTCTTCTCCGTCCTCTACTCCCTTCTACATTCATTTCCATCACTCTTCTCAACCAGTCACTTTCATCCTTCCTCAACACATGACCAAACCATCTCAACCTGTTCCTCTTCACAACATCAATCACAGGCTCTATTCCCATCATTTTTCGCAATTCATCATTTGTCTTCCTCTCTCTCAACGATACTCCGCACATCCATTGAACCATTCGCATTTCCCCCCTTTCCAACCTTCGTTGCTGCTCTACGTTCATTACCCATGTCTCGCTCCCATAAATCAGAACACTTCTCACACATGTAGCATACACCTTTCCCTTCAGCTTCAACGACACTCCCCTCCTTATCAGCATGCCACTCAGTTCCCGTAACTTCTTCCATGCACATCTAACTCGAGCAACCGTTGCCGAGTCTGATCCACCTTCTCCATTCAGCATGTCTCCGAGGTAGCAAAATGTTTTCACACCTTCCAGCTTCACGCCGTCTCCAAGATCCAACTTAACATTTCCTTCATCTGCAGCTCCCTCTGTGCACACCTTACATTTGAATGTCGCTGCCACACTGGTTAATGACCCTGTCAGACCACTACATTTTTGATGAACCCACTCAGCGCACATTGTACATTGAAAGGAGTTCACTCCGACACCCTTCGTGCACACAGCACAGAGCCACTTCCCAGTTCTTTCCACCTCACCACATGCTTTACCACTTGCCATCACCTTCGTCTTTCCGATATTCACCTTCAGACCTTGTGTCTCCATACATTCCTTCCACTTGTTCATCTTTTCCTTCAGTCCATCCATACTTTCTGCAATCAACACCAGATCATCTGCATACAACTCCCACGGTAAACCCTCCTTTACGTTCTAAGCCAGCACCTCCATCACAGCTACAAATAGTAGTGGACTTAGTACCGACCCCTGATGCACTCCCTCCTTCACCTCAAACTCACCACTGTTCCCGTCCTTCGTCCTTACAGCTGTGCGCGCTCTTTTGTACATTGCCATCACTACTCTGATCAACCATTCCTCCACTCCTAACTTCCTCATTGCCCATGTCAATACTTTGCGTGGAACCCTATCGAATGCTTTCCCCAGATCAACAAACCCAAGAAACAACTTCTTCCTCTTCTCCATGTACTTCTCCTGCAACTGCCTCACAATAAAAAGCACGTCTGTCGTTCCTCTTCCTGGCATAAATCCAAACTGCATTTCGTCGATCTTCACTTTCTTCCTTATCCTCCTCTCCAACACCCTTTCCAATACCTTTATTCCATGCTCCAATAACTTTATCGCTCGGTACGAGCCACACTCTAGAGGGTCACCTTTCCCCTTGAGTAGAGTGACGAGGGTACGCAGTTCCCAATCCACTGGAATGCGGCCTTCTTTCACCGCCGGATTACAGATCTCTGTCATTCTCTTCACATCCCAACTTCCTGCTGCCTTCAACATATCTCCCACAACTCTCGTCGGCAGGACTTGTGTCAGGAGGAAACCTTTGCTGTCCAGAAAGAACATCAGGGCAAGACTAAAGTTTGCCAATGAACACCTCGGCAAAGACCAGCACTTCTGGAACAATGTGTTATGGACAGATGAGTCAAAGGTAGAGATATTTGGCCACAGGACCAGAAGACATGTTTGGCGAAAACCAAAGACAGCATTTGACCACAAGAACCTGATACCAACTGTAAAGCATGGTGGTGGAAATATTATGGTTTGGGGCAGCTCTACTGCATCAGGGTCTGGGCAGTTCACCATCATAGAATCCACTATGAATTCTTCATTGTACCAGAGGGTGCTTGAGGATAATGTGAGGCCATCTGTCGGAGAGTTGTAGCTCAACCGAAGGTGGACCTTGCAACATGACAATGACCCTAAACATACCAGCAAATCCACCAAGGAATGGCTGAAAAGAAAGAAATGGAGGGTTCTGGAATGGCCAAGTCAAAGCCCGGATCTAAATCCCATCGAGATGTTGTGGGGAGATTTGAAACGAGCTGTGCATGCAAGAAACCCCTCAAACATCGCACAGCTGAAAGAATTCTGCATGGAGGAGTGGGCAAAAATTTCTCCCAGCCGATGTCAGAGACTGGTAGACCGTTATAAGAAACGCCTACTTGAGGTTGTTTCTGCCAAAGGGGGCAATACCACGTGTTAGAGGCAAGGGTGTACTTACTTTTTCCACATGTGAAATTTGCATTTATGTTTATTTAAATTATACAATGGACTACAAAATGTAAATGTGTCATGATATTTGTTATATTATATCACCTTTATCTATCAATATTGTTGAAATCAAGATCAAAACTCTGTATGTTGAAATATGTTGAAAAAGTCAAAACTTTACATGGGGTGTACTTACTTTTTCACGTGACTGTATATATATCCTAGCTTGGCTCGGCTCGCTGCGCTTGCCTCACCACGCGTCGTTACTGAGGAACGGGCTTATTTTAGCTGAGGATAATGATTGTACCTGAGTTGCTGTGTTGTCATGATTTACACCAATCATATATAATACAAACAATTATTTTGCACAAATGTATTTATTGTGTTTGTGATATTACATTTTTATAGGCAATTTCGGTTGAAGATTTAGGTTGAATGTTTTGTTTTTTTCAAGAAAGAACCCCTCAGCACATACATAGGGGAGGGGTAGGTGCAGACTGGAAGTTTGGGACGATTACACCTCACCACACATAATTTAAAACACCTCACCACCACATAATTCAAAACACCTCACCACCACGTAATTCAAAACACCTCACAGCCATAAAACACGTAATAAAACACCTCACAGCCACAAAATTAAAAACACCTCACCACCACATAATTCAAAACACCTCACCACCAACTAATTCAAAACACCTCACCACCAACTAATTCAAAACACCTCACCACCACATAATTAAAAACACCTCACCACCTCATAATTATAAATACCTCACCACCACGTAATTCAAAACACCTCACCACCACATAATTCAAAATACCTCACCACCACATAATTCAAAATACCTCACCACCACGTGATTCAAAACCACCACAACGTTATTAAAAACACTTCACAACCACGGAAACAAAAGTTTGAGGGAGTCGTCAAGTGACAACACAGACACTGCCCAGATTTGTAGATATATAGATAAATGACTGTACCCGAGTTGCCGTTTTGTCATGGCTTAAACCAATCATAATTCAAACAATTACTTTGCACAAATGTAATTGTAATATACATGATATCACATTTTATAAACAATTGAACTTGAAAACTTAAGTTGGAAAAAAAATAAATTCCCGAAAAAACAATAATAATAATTTTTTTTAAGTACCCTTAGGATATACCGACGGGAGAGATATGTGCATACCAGAAGTTTGGTACGATTCCACATTAGTTTGAAAAAGTAGTGCAGTGACAAGACAAGACAAGACAAGACAACACAACACAGACACTGCACAGATATATATATATATATATATATATAGATATACATATACAAATACATATACATATATACATATATACACATATATAATATATATATATATGTATATATAAATATATATATATATATATATATAAATATATATATATATATAAATATATATATATATATATATATATATATATATATATATATATAGTTACGGTTCTCCGCCGCCCTTCTTCCCCTTACCAAGGAGGGGTTAATCCCCTTGTTCTTTCTGGGCTTGGCGGATCCGAGACTTGAAACCTCCCTTCCGGGCAAACGCAAAGTAACGTTTCGGGCTCAACAACTGTATATACAGACTTGGCATTTAATATGGAATTTTTTTTTGTGGGGGTGAACTTACTTTTCAAGATGACTTAGAACCAAAAGTTCATTGGAATTATGTTGAAATTATTCAAGATTTTGTTAATGTGACCTTTAAAAGAAACAAAAACCACATTTGACATTTCGAAGCAAATAAATTGATCCTTAAAAGTGATGTAAACTGATATGGAATTCAATTCACGGACAGTACTGTGTTAAACTTCTGTACGTTTTCCAGAAGTATCTCTTTATTTTGCACATTAGCCAAAAAAAATTTCAACAAAAACAAAAGCTAAATTATAACTGGGATTACGGACAGTAAAATTACAGTTCTGTACTTCGTGTAACCCCCACGAGCATTCAAGAGAGCACGTACACGTCAAGGCATGCTGCTCACGAGATTTGCCAAGGTTTGGACAGGAATCGCTTGCCATGCAGTGAAAATAGTCTGCTGCAATTCACGCACAGAGGCAGGCTGCTGGTCCAAGTGGTCGATTTGACGCGTTAATTCTGCACACAAGTTCTCCATCGCATTCATATCCGGGGACATGGCAGGCCACTCCATATGCTCTACACCATGGTCAGCAAGAAAGTGTTGGATCATGCGAGCACGATGAGGCCGTGCATTGTCATCTTGGAAGACAAAGTTTCCTCGAAAGGCTGCACGAGCAAATGGAAGCAATGTTTCTTCCAGAATGGCCCTGTACTTCAACTGGTTCAGGTTTCCATTCAGAACAACCAGGTCTGTTTTTCCCCCTGCATGAAAAGCAGCCCAAACAGTCAACCCACCACCTCCAGCTTGGACTCTTGGCACTATACAATCTTTGTTGTAGGCTTCATGCACTTGTCTGTGCACTCGGACGCGGCCATCTTGACGATAGACCAGAAATCTAGACTCGTCACTGAAGATCACGTGATTCCAGTGTCCTGGATGCCATTGACGGTGCTCTCTGGCCCACTGCAATCGGCGCTGGCGGTGTTGTCTGGTCAGGCGTGGCTTTCTCAGGGGGTGCCTGGCACGATAGCCTGCTTGAACCAGTCGTTGGTTGACTAGTCTTCTGGATACAGGCACATTTGTCAGTTGCTGCCACTCAGCCCTAAGCTGATTAGCTGACTTGGTACGGCCATTGCGGACTAACCGGTGCAGCTGGCGATCATCCCTCCTTGTGGTTCTGCGGGGACGTCCTGGCCTCGGTATTGGAGTAGGGACACCCCTCTGTGCATTTCGTTTCAGGATCTTTGACACCTGACCTTGAGTGATGCCATACTGCCGAGCAATAGCACGGTTTCATGCCGTAATTTCGTAAAGCCACCACTCCATGACAAACAGCATTGTCGAGTTGACGGACCATCTCCAGAGGAGGCGGCAATAACTTTTGGAGACGTGCAGCAGTTGCTTTCCACTAATACAGAACGCAACAACCCTTGTATACCCGACTGTGAAGCCAATCATCAAATGCACCTGTCTGTACATTTTTCCACGCCACCTGTGATATAATCCTGTTGTTGACTTCTTGCTGCGACAGACAATCAGTGACATGGTTCTTTTAACAAATAAATCACCAAAGTGTAAAAGAAACTCACCAGATTGATATACTGAGTTAAGAAAGTAAACCCAAGTCAAGAAAAAAAATATATTCCATATTAAATGCCAAGTCTGTATATTTTTTTATGTATATACTGTATATATACAGTATATACTGTATATGTATATACTGTATATGTATGTATATACTGTATATATATATATATATATTTAATTTTAAAGCAAAAACTATAGCACGTAGGTGGAATTTGTTTCCAAAGCCATTAACTAGACATATTGCCCGATGTGTATTCCAAGTTTTATCCAGTTTCAATGTGTAGCCCTGCAGATATGAGTGCCAACACATTTTGGGCGGACGGACGGACAGACACCAACGTGATTTCGAGGGTTTTCTAAATAAAACTCAAGAATGCATAAACAGATGTTGCTGAAATTTGGAACATATTACCTCAACGTACAAAACATTTACTTCTGAAATTTGCAGCTGATTTCATCCAATAGAAGCTGAGAAACATATTTTCAGTCCCTATGTGAAAGCCGGTGTGTACCCCGGTTTAGAATAGGTACACCGTATCCCTGCTTGTCGTAAGAGGCGGCTGAAAGGGTTGGCGTCAGGAAGGGCATCTGGCCATAAAAACATTGCCTCAAAAAGAGAACCATGACAATTACGACTAAATATGGTCGAAGAAGAAATGCGGGCAAGGGGGTTAACAAGGGGAGATGCAGAAAATAGGGCAAAATGGAGAACATTGTCATGGGGACCGCAAGGCTAACTCCCGCTCTTGCAGGGAAAATGGCCTTAAAATGCCTGTTGTTGTTGTTGTTGTTGTATGTGAAAGCCGCATACAGAGAAACGATCCCATATATAAAGGGAGGAGCGCTTTGTGCCTCCCTTTGATTATGAAATCAAGTGAACCTTGAGTGCAAGATAGTTGACCTTTATAAGGTCATGAATAACTATGCCACACTTTTCTGGGAATTTGTGGTTCTTGAGATGTTACTGTGTTTGTCCATGCTTAAAGAAAAGCTTACAGGAGGACCAGGTAATCCCATAGGGCCTTGAGGTCCTTCATAACCACTGGATCCAGGGGTGCCCTGCAACAACACCACAGTGTCACCACACATTATAAGGATACCATGCACTGAGAACATTGGCATCCAGTTTCTCATGAATGTCTTGAAATGAGATCATTCCAATCAAAAGTGCTCCACGTCTGAGATTGATGTGATCAAGCATCTCGTTATACTTACTGGTAAACCAGGTGCTCCAGGAATTCCAGGATCTCCCTGAAAAAAAGGGATAAGAAATGTGAGAAAAAACATGTTTCCATACATGTGAAACTACACACTTTGTCAACAAAGTACGACATAAAAACTAGAACATGCAAAGAATCTTGCAATTCATAGGTCCGAGGTTTTCACAAAGCTCGACGAATCATCCGTTGATAGCAACCACAAACACATTGAAGATGGATAGCATGTCCAATGATAAATTTTCACTAAGTCTCTTGCCTGAAAGTGAGAACCTGTCACTGAAGTCATGTGAAGAAGGTTCTGAATGAACACACTGAAGGGTGTTATTGTAAATACATTGTTATTGTAAATACATCTGGATGGCATGAATCAATGATTGCCTTCCTGTTCTTCCCCTCCACCTTTTAAATACACATTATTGAACTCACGGGGTCTCTTTGGGTCATTTGGACCACTACGATCACGAGTTGAAAATAACAAAGTTGACTTTACATCCTTTTAGAGCAGTGGTTATTAACCTTTGTTGGTGCTGGCACCTCTTCGGTTTTCAGAATATTTTCTCGCACCCCTTGTGAAAAATCAATGAGGTCTTGAAATTAAAGACTATGAATTAGATTATTAGCACTCCTTTAATAACTTTGTAATTGAACCGCCTGGCATGCTTTGCACCCCCAGAAGTGGCATTTCGCATCCTCAGGGGGCACGTGGGTGCACCCCAGGTTAAGAACCACTGATTTAGAGGGTATTTGGGTTTTTGGTGCTTAACGCCCATTGTTAAAATTCACCTCTCGGGTTTCAATTTGTTCTTGATTCCTCACTCTCCCTGCACTGCCCTCTCTCCACCTCACCCCCTGGAGTACCTCTGGCTATGGCTTCCCCTCCGCTCCAACCTTTTGTTCATATGTGTATGGTATCCAAGGCAATCTCCACGCATGGCTTGCAGACTTCCTCTCATCGTAGTCAACGTGTGGCCCTGAATGGATTTCTCTCATCTCCTCTTCCTGTTCAGGCTGGAGTTCCCCTAGGTAGTGTTCTGGGCCCTGTGCTTTTTCTGGTCTTCATCAATGATCTCTCCGACTCTCTTGAAAATCCTCTCTATCTCTTTGCTGATGACTCCACTATCTGCCGCTCCATACCTCATCTCTCAGATCGGCAGTCTGCAGCCTCCTCACTCTCTGCAGACCTGGACAAAATCACAGACTGGGCAAACAAGTGGAACATGTCTTTCAATCGTGACAAATCTCACACTCTTACAATGTCTCTCCGAAAAGACCGACTGGACAACCCTCCCATCTACTTTCTGAATAATCCTCTCCAAGAAGTTCTGTCACTCAATGTTTTGAGTCTCACTATCTGCCATGATCTTTCTTGGGAAAACCACATTTCCAAGCTGGCCTCCAAAGCCATTCGCCGACTCGGAATCCTCCGTCATGCGAAGTCCTTCCTTGGCACACCTGAGCTCCTCACCACATACAAAGCTTTCGTCCGCAGCTCAATGAATACTGTTCCCCCCCCTCTGGACTGGTGATCCTGCCTCACACCTAACTCGGCTTTACGCTGTTGAAACCAAAAAAAGGATAAGAAGGAAGTGAGCTATTATGATGCGACGCTGTCACGTGACTCATTCGCTATTTATTATCATGAACAAACAACCAGGACTTTGCTACCTGTAGTAAGTCCCTGCCACGATATGATACCAGAAACCTGAAATACTTCAATGGTAAATGGACTAAAATTCACTTGCTGAATAAACTCAGATAACAAACACTTGAGCTACCGATGAACGTTGCTGCTTCTGGGTACACAGGGCTTTACTTCCTGCAGGACAAGAGACGAGGTACAAGGCACGCCGCACGCCTTCCCAAAACTCACCGGATTTCCAACTCCAGTAAAATCCCCATACGATGGATCTCCCTTTTGCCCTTTCGGTCCAATGAGTCCCTGAGCAGAAAAATCGACACACACCATTAACGGAAGTAATCAATACCAGCATATGGTAAATTGAAGGTTATCTTTGAAAAATTCACCTTTTCTCAAAAACTCCAAAATCTGTAAGCACGTGTATGAAACATACTGAGAACAATGTTTTGTTGTTTTTGTCTTCACTTTTATTCTATTTCTGTGGGTCAGTCTCTGGGTCGGTCTCGGGGTCGTTCTCGGTCTCTGGGTCAGTCTCTGGGTCGGTCTTGGGGTCGGTCTCGGTCTCTGGGTCGGTCTCTGGGTCGGTCTCGGGGTCGGTATCGGTCTCTGGGTCAGTCTCTGGGTCAATCTCTGGGTCGGTCTCGGTCTCTGGGTCGGTCTCTGGGTCGGTCTTGGGGTCGGTATCGGTCTCTGGGTCGGTCTCGGGGTCGGTCTCGGTCTCTGGGTCAGTCTCGGGGTCGGTCTCAGTCTCTGGGTCGGTCTCGATCTCTGGGTCAGTCTCGGTCTCGGGGTCGGCCTCGGTCTCGGGGTGGGTCTCGGTCTCGGGGTCGGTATTGGGGTCGGTCTCGGTCTCTGGGTCGGTCTCTGGGTCGGTCTCGGGGTCGGTATCGGTCTCTGGGTCGGTCTCTGGGTCAATCTCTGGGTCGGTCTCGGTCTCTGGGTCGGTCTCGGGGTCGGTCTCGGTCTCTGGGTCAGTCTCGGGGTCGGTCTCAGTCTCTGGGTCGGTCTCGATCTCTGGGTCAGTCTCGGTCTCGGGGTCGGCCTCGGTCTCGGGGTGGGTCTCGGTCTCGGGGTCGGTCTTGGGGTCGGTCTCGGTCTCGGTCTCTGGGTCGGTCTCGGGGTCGGTCTCCGTCTCGGGGTCGGTCTCGGTCTCGGGGTCAGTCTCAGTCTCAGGGTCGGTCTCGGTCTCTGGGTCGGTCTCGGGGTCGGGGTCGGTCTCGGGGTCGGTCTCGGGGTCGGTCTCTGGGTCGGTCTCGGGGTCGGTCTCGGGGTCGGTCTCTGGGTAGGTCTCTGAGTAGGTATCTGGGTCAGTCTCTGGGTCAGTCTCCATATCAATTTCAGGAAGGAAAAAAAAATCCTGTTCAATCTTCCGTTCAATATGAGGGTCGATTTCTGGTTAAATCATCAGGTCAATCTCCAGGTTAATCGGCACTCTCTCAAGTTTTGGATATCTAATATAAACGACCCGAATGACCACCTGTATTGGCTTCCACAGATACCTTTCCTGTCTATAAGACTGTTGAAGACGAAACGTTTGTTCTGTATAGAAGGCTGTTGAAGACAAAACGTTTGTTCTGAATACAAGATATTTGTTCTTCATCGAACAATTACGTTTCCGTCGCCCTTCGATGTCACTTCTCTATTCTCAACAACAAAAGAGTTGCCATGTTGGCAGGACAGGGCGAGGCACAATGGGAACTTACCGGAAGACCTCGTAGACCAGGCAAACCACTACCATAGCCAGGATCTCCCGGCTCTCCTTGCGTTCCGTTGCAGGAGTCCGCGCCAGCTGGACCTCTGGGCCCAGATTGTCCGGGATGTCCCTACAATGAGGAATCCGGCAAAGAATGACAAGGAAAACTAGAACGCCACTCAGTAGCGCGCATACTCCCGCCGTGGGTCAAGTTGGAATAGTACGATTTCACAAACGTTTGAGGGAGTAGTTCAGTGACAACACAATACAAGAAAACACAAGACAGACACGCACAGATATATATTTAGAATATATAGAAGATAATGTAAAAAAATCAAAAACAAGGCAATTTCACTTACATTTTCGGATTCAGCGTTCGATTCTATATAAGTGAGTGTATTTTGAGGCACGTGTGACTTCAAATAAAATTGTAAGCCAAGAAAACGTTCGTTTCATTCCTTAGGGATACAACATGTAAAACTGGCCCAAACGTCAAAACAAAACTCGCTCATTTTAAGTCGTACAAGCTAATGCGACCACTCATTCTTCTGGGAAGAATCCCGTGCACATGCTTGTCACACTTATAACTCACCTAAATCTTTATAAGTTCATCAAATACTGACACTGCGATTGGCATTCGCTGAGGTAAATATTGATATCTCTTCTGAGGTAACAAAAAAAAAAAAATAACAGTTTTAAAGCATTATACGTATCAAACGATACATTTTATGAAACGGGGAAACCTAATACACACTTTGGTGGTTTTAAAATGACAGAATATGTCTTTATTATAAAAAATAAAAGAACCTTGAAGACGACGCTGCTAACAAAATACACCGCTCTAACGCATAACCACGAGTTTAAACTACATTTACAACAAATATGAAAACTATTTTCATATCGCAATGTTAAATATAGAATATATAGAAGATAATGTGGAAAAAAAAAAATTGAGCCCTGTCTTCCAATGGTAAACAATCCTTCAAAAAGTTCCTGGATCCGGAATAATATCCTGAGCTTCACCAAAAACTAATCAATTCTTCCTTATCCCAAGGGCAATCATCCCACCAACTTTCATCCAAATCTGTTCAGTACTTTTCCAGATATCTTGTTCACAAACACACGAACACACACGGACACGACCGAATGCATTACTCCCTAGCGGGAGTAATTAACCCATCGTGGGAATACCGAATAGCACAAGGTGTTAATGAATGCATGTTAGTGGAATCTTGGATTTTTGCGGACAGGAGCACTTACCGGAATGCCATCAATGCCTGGAAATCCCGGAACACCGATTGGGCCCTTTGGTGGTCAAACAAACACACACACACACACACACACACACACACACACACACACACACACACACACACACACACACACACACACACACACACACACACACACACACACACACACACACACACACACACACACACACACACACACACACACACACACACACACACACACACACACACACACACACACACACACACACACACACACACACACACACACACACACACACACAGTCACATGATCATAAATGAAACAGTTTGCAGAGCCGTGACTCCATCTTAAGAGAACAAAACAAAAATTACAAAAATTAAACTTTATTCAGGACAAAAACTTATGATTGGAATCAAAATCCAAATAAATAACAGATCAATTACGGGTTCGTGCAGAAGAAACAACAGGTTAAACAAAGCTTACAAAGGTGTACATGTTTCATTTCACATCCAAATACAGTAAGTAGCAGCAGGTTAAACAAAGCTTACAAAGGTGTACATGTTTCATTTCACATCCAAATACAGTAAGTAGCAGCAGGTTAAACAAAGCTTACAAAGGTGTACATGTTTCATTTCACATCCAAATACAGCAAGGAGCAGCAGGTTAAACAAAGCTTACAAAGGTGTACATGTTTCATTTCACATCCAAATACAGTAAGTAGCAGCAGGTTAAACAAAGCTTACAAAGGTGTACATGTTTCATTTCACATCCAAATACAGCAAGGAGCAGCAGGTTAAACAAAGCTTACAAAGGTGTACATGTTTCATTTCACATCCAAATACAGCAAGGAGCAGCAGGTTAAACAAAGCTTACAAAGGTGTACATGTTTCATTTCACATCCAAATACAGTAAGTAGCAGCAGGTTAAACAAAGCTTACAAAGGTGTACATGTTTCATTTCACATCCAAATACAGTAAGTAGCAGCAGGTTAAACAAAACTTACAAAGGTGTACATGTTTCATTTCACATCCTAATACAGCAAGGAGCAGCAGGTTAAACAAAGCTTACAAAGGTGTACATGTTTCATTTCACATCCAAATACAGTAAGGAGCAGCAGGTTAAACAAAGCTTACAAAGGTGTACATGTTTCATTTCACATCCAAATACAGTAAGTAGCAGCAGGTTAAACAAAGCTTACAAAGGTGTACATGTTTCATTTCACATCCAAATACAGCAAGGAGCAGCAGGTTAAACAAAACTTACAAAGGTGTACATGTTTCATTTCACATCCAAATACAGCAAGGAGCAGCAGGTTAAACAAAGCTTACAAAGGTGTACATGTTTCATTTCACATCCAAATACAGCAAGGAGCAGCAGGTTAAACAAAGCTTACAAAGGTGTACATGTTTCATTTCACATCCAAATACAGTAAGTAGCAGCAGGTTAAACAAAGCTTACAAAGGTGTACATGTTTCATTTCACATCCAAATACAGCAAGGAGCAGCAGGTTAAACAAAACTTACAAAGGTGTACATGTTTCATTTCACATCCTAATGCAGTAAGTAGCAGCAGGTTAAACAAAGCTTACAAAGGTGTACATGTTTCATTTCACATCCTAATGCAGTAAGGAGCAGCAGGTTAAACAAAGCTTACAAAGGTGTACATGTTTCATTTCACATCCTAATGCAGTAAGTAGCAGCAGGTTAAACAAAGCTTACAAAGGTGCACATGTTTCATTTCACATCCTAATGCAGTAAGGAGCAGCAGGTTAAACAAAGCTTACAAAGGTGTACATGTTTCATTTCACATCCAAATACAGTAAGTAGCAGCAGGTTAAACAAAGCTTACAAAGGTGTACATGTTTCATTTCACATCCTAATGCAGTAAGTAGCAGCAGGTTAAACAAAACTTACAAAGGTGTACATGTTTCATTTCACATCCTAATGCAGTAAGTAGCAGCAGGTTAAACAAAGCTTACAAAGGTGTACATGTTTCATTTCACATCCAAATACAGTAAGTAGCAGCAGGTTAAACAAAACTTACAAAGGTGTACATGTTTCATTTCACATCCTAATGCAGTAAGTAGCAGCAGGTTAAACAAAGCTTACAAAGGTGTACATGTTTCATTTCACATCCTAATGCAGTAAGGAGCAGCAGGTTAAACAAAGCTTACAAAGGTGTACATGTTTCATTTCACATCCAAATGCAGTAAGTAGCAGCAGGTTAAACAAAGCTTACAAAGGTGTACATGTTTCATTTCACATCCTAATGCAGTAAGTAGCAGCAGGTTAAACAAAGCTTACAAAGGTGTACATTTTTCATTTCACATCCTAATGCAGTAAGTAGCAGCAGGTTAAACAAAACTTACAAAGGTGTACATGTTTCATTTCACATCCTAATGCAGTAAGTAGCAGCAGGTTAAACAAAGCTTACAAAGGTGTACATTTTTCATTTCACATCCAAATACAGCAAGGAGCAGCAGGTTAAACAAAACTTACAAAGGTGTACATTTTTCATTTCACATCCAAATACAGTAAAGAGGAGCAGGTTAAACAAAACTTACAAAGGTGTACATTTTTCATTTCACATCCTAATGCAGTAAGTAGGAGCAGGTTAAACAAAGCTTACAAAGGTGTACATGTTTCATTTCACATCCTAATGCAGTAAGGAGCAGCAGGTTAAACAAAGCTTACAAAGGTGTACATGTTTCATTTCACATCCAAATACAGCAAGGAGCAGCAGGTTAAACAAAGCTTACAAAGGTGTACATTTTTCATTTCACATCCAAATACAGTAAAGAGGAGCAGGTTAAACAAAACTTACAAAGGTGTACATTTTTCATTTCACATCCTAATGCAGTAAGTAGGAGCAGGTTAAACAAAGCTTACAAAGGTGTACATTTTTCATTTCACATCCTGAAACAGTAAAGAGCAGCAGGTTAAACAAAAGTTACAAAGGTGTACATTTTTCATTTCACATCCAAATACAGTAAAGAGGAGCAGGTTAAACAAAGCTTACAAAGGTGTACATTTTTCATTTCACATCCAAATACAGCAAGGAGCAGCAGGTTAAACAAAGCTTACAAAGGTGTACATTTTTCATTTCACATCCTAATACAGTAAAGAGGAGCAGGTTAAACAAAGCTTACAAAGGTGTACATTTCTCATTTCACATTTCACATCCTAATACAGTAAAGGAGCAGCAGGTTAAACAAAGCTTACAAAGGTATACATTTTTCATTTCACATTCTAATACAGTAAAGGAGCAGCAGGTTAAACAAAGCTTACAAAGGTGTACATTTCACATTTCACATCCTAATACAGTAAAGGAGCAGCAGGTTAAACAAAGCTTACAAAGGTATACATTTTTCATTTCACATTCTAATACAGTAAGGGGCAGCAGGTTAAACAAGCGATACGCCTAGGTCCCCAGTCGGGGAAGTGATGTGAGTTGACAAAGTGGACCACGCAGAAAACATGCTATGATATGATATTTCGCTCACAAGGGTCAGCCAAACATGGAGGCGGCCATCTTGGATTTTGACGTGGCGACCCAATTTTCAATAGCGTTCTTCCTTTTGCCTCGATACACCCACACACCAGATCAGACGTTGGTACTTCGCTTATTTTTCGAGATATTTCGCTCACAATTTTCAGACATATATATGGTGGCGGCCATCTTGGATTTTGACGTGGTGACCCAATTTTCAATAGCGTTCGTCCTTATGCCGAGATACACCCACACGCCAAATTAGAAGTTGGTACTTCGCTTATTTTTCAAGATATTCATCTCACAATGTTCAGACATACATGGCGGCGGCCATCTTGGATTTTGACGTGGCGACCCAATTGTCAATAGCGTTCTTCCTTATGCCTAGATACACCCACACACCAGATTAGAAGTTGGTACTTCGCTTATTTTTCAAGATATGCAGGTTACAAGGTTCAGACATACATGGCATCAGACATACATGGCGGCGGCCATCTTGGATTTTGACGTGGGTTGCACCCACACACTAAATTCGAATGTGGTCCTTCGCTTACGCACGCACGCTGCACGCACGCACACACGCACGCCTGCACGCACGGACGGACGGACGGACGGCCGGACACACGGACGGAGGGGAAAGCCATAGTCCCCCTTTCGCTCCGCTGAGCGACGGGGGACAATAAAGCTTACAAAGGTGTACATTTTTCCTTTGACATCCTTTCACATTTCACATCCAACGTTTCAGGGACCCAGCGTGAACCCACCAATGGAGACGTTTCGAGGACTCACCGTGTACCCGCCAATGGATACGTTTCAGGAACCCAGCATGGACCCGCCAATGGAGACGTTTCAGGAAACAACTGTGGACCCGCCAATGGACACGTTTCAGGAACACAGCATGGACCCGCCAATGGAGACGTTTCAGGAACCAACTGTGGACCCGCCAATGGACACATTTCAGGAACCCAGCATGGACCCGCCAATGGAGACGTTTCAGGAACCAACTGTGGACCCGCCAATGGACACGTTTCAGGAACCCAGCATGGACCCGCCAATGGAGACGTTTCAGGAACCAACTGTGGACCCGCCAATGGAGACGTTTCAGGGACCAACTGTGGACCCGCCAATGGAGATGTTTCAGGAACCAACTGTGGACCCGCCAATGGAGACGTTTCAGGAACCAACCGTGTACCCACCAATGGAGATGTTTCAGGGGCTCAGCATGAAGCTGCCAATGGAGTCGTTTCAGGGACCCAACGTGAACCCACCAATGGAGACGTTTCAGATTGGTCTGACCTCATGATTGGGTTATTTTTTTGAAACAACTTTGTTGTGCAAAATTATAAACTCCATTTGCATTTGGCTGATTTTAAAAGCTCTTTTTATTGAGCAAAAGGCCAAGCATCCATTGAGTGACAGCTGCATTCTGGGTAATGAAATACTTGGCTCGCACTCCAAACTGTACTATGGTGAAAACACTGGAGGATCCACATGTGGACAAGATCACAAACCCAATGGGACGAGAACATCGGACATGTCCAAAGCGACGTAATCAATCATCGCGTTTCCACAATCCTTGTGGAAAATGGCTGACAGATGTTTTTTAATAATAAAAACGACTTTAGTGATAACGTCGGTATTTCGTGGGTATAACGTGGGTATTTCGTGGGTATAACATTGGTATTTCATGGGTATAACGTGGGTATTTTGCTCCCATCCTTGTGGAAAAATGGCTGACATGTTTTTTTTATAATAAAAACGACTTTAGTGATAACGTTGGTATTTCTTGAGTATAACGTTGGTATTTCGTGGGTATAACGTGGGTATTTTGGTCCCATATTTGTTGTATTTTTTTTTAATCGTGTAAATAATATAATGTGAATGATGTTTTGTCCCATGTTTTGATAGATCGGCGCCATATAGCCAATCAAAATGCCACGGGACATACCGGGTGCATACCACGTCACCTGCAATTTGAGTAGTAACTTACCGAATCACCTTTGCCTCCATGGTGGCCAGGCCGGCCCATGCTCCCTCTGTGGCCCTTAACTCCAGTAGGCCCATACATTCCCGGAGGGCCTAAAAGACCCTTTCGTCCTCGGGACCCAATAGACCCCGGTCTTCCCTGCATGGCAAAGAACAGACAAAAGAAGATATAAGTTGCGGATGGGTATTAAGGCCTGGGGGTGCAGGAAGGAAGGGTAGGGAGCGGATGGGACAAGGTAACAAGGCCCACCTACCATTTGAAACATGTGTGTGAAGGACATTCTAAGATAGACATGCCTGGGCCTATGTTATGCATTGTGTGTGTTTCATACTTGCAGATCATTATTATATGTAGATAGGCAAACGTTAGATGTGGGTTTTATTAATTATTACCGAAACATACAAGTCGTTACATCCCAGGTGGAGTAATCAGGTGAGTTATTAATTATGAATAGGTAGAGGTCACCTGACGAAGATCAAGTTATTTCAACTTTAGTAAAACAACAACAATACACTATTGTTGTTTAAAGCTGCAGCAAAAAAAATAACTCGGGAGTGCTACACAGCAAGGCTGGGCCAAATGGCTCTCATTTCCTTGCTTAATGTACAGGAGCTTACAGGCACTCCTTACACTCAATGTAGACCCACGGAGACTGTGAGGCCTTTGTGTACGACTTTCCATTCTGCAGGTGGAAAATAAATATTTAAATGCAACAGGTTTAATTCCTGACCAGAATCACCTTCAACAATCACCTTCAATGAAGCCAAGCCCTTTCCCCACTGGGGGTGACATGGGACATTCCTAACACACCCACACCTGTCCACTCGATTCGTCCTTGTAACACACCCACACCTGTCCACTCGATTCGTCCTTGTAACACACCCACACCTGCCCACTCGATTCGTCCTTGTAACACACCCACACCTGTCCACTCGATTCGTCCTTGTAACACACCCACACCTGCCCACTCGATTCGTCCTTGTAACACACCCACACCTGTCCACTCGATTGGTCCTTGTAACACACCCACACCTGTCCACTTGATTGGTCCTTGTAACACATCCACACCTGTCCACTCGATTCGTCCTTGTAACACCCAATTTATAGTCCAAGTTGACCTGTCTAATCATGATTATTAATTAATTTTTATTTGAACCTGTATATACCCATCCTGTAGACTGTAGACTAGTACTCTTACATACCAGGGGAGTAGGTGTGTTAGAGGGTGACATGTGTGACTAGTACTCTTACATACCAGGGGAGTAGGTATGTTAGAGGGTGACATGGGTGACTAGTACTCTTGCATACCAGAGGAGTAAGTATTTTAGAGGGCGACATGGGTGATTAGTACTCTTTCATACCAGGGGAGTAGGTGTGTTAGAGGGTGACATGTGTGACTAGTACTCTTACATACCAGGGGAGTAGGTATGTTAGAGGGTGACATGGGTGACTAGTACTCTTGCATACCAGAGGAGTAAGTATTTTAGAGGGCGACATGGGTGATTAGTACTCTTTCATACCAGGGGAGTAAGTGTGTTAGAGGGTGACTAGTATTCTTACATACCAGGGGAGTAGGTGTGTTAGAGGGTGACATGTGTGACTAGTACTCTTACATACCAGGGGAGTAGGTGTGTTAGAGGGTGACATGAGTGACTAGTACTCTTACATACCAGGGGAGTAGGTGTGTTAGAGGGTACCACGGGTGACTATGACTCTTACATACCAGGGGAGTAGGTGTGTTAGAGGGTGACATGAGTGACTAGTACTCTTACATACCAGGGGAGTAGGTGTGTTCGAGGATGACATGGGTGACCAGTACTCTTACATACCAGGGGAGTAGGTGTGTTAGAGGGTACCACGGGTGACTATGACTCTTACATACCAGGGGAGTAAGAATGTTCGAGGGTGACACGGCTGACTAGTACTCTTACATACCAGGGGAGTAGGTATGTTGGAGGGTGACATAGGTGAGTAGTACTTGTTACATACCAGGGGAGTAGGTATGTTAGAGGGTAACATGGGTGACCAGTACTCTTACACACCAGGGGAGTAGGTATGTTAGAGGGTAACATGGGTGACTAGTACTCTTACATACCAGGGGAGTAGGTATGTTAGAGGGTGACATAGGTGACTAGTACTCTTATATACCAGGGGAGTAGGTATGTTAGAGGGTGACATATCCTTGAAACGTGTTAGTTATGTTCCTGATTACCTCTCTACTGACGTTATGCCGATGAGTAAATTATGGATAGAAGTGTGAGCTTCAAGAGTGATGTGTTGATGTTAAAGGTATTTTTTTTCTTTTTGTCATCGTCTTGTCTTGGTGTATCTTTTCTTTTTTCATCGCCACCATCGCAGACCACAAGTCGTGTGCAGGCATTCGCAACAACTTTTGAACTGTCTGATCTGGGTTTGATTGCTTATCAAACTATAAACTTTTGAATTGGTGCTTCACAGGCAGGAGTTTGCATTCTCCCCCCCCCCCCCCCCCCTCTCCCCCCAGGTATGCACCCACGTTGAATATCAGTCTTCCAGGCATTTTATGGCTTTCAGGCTCGTAGCAACAGAAGCTCGTCTTAAATGTAGAGCTTGGTTCCGAAATCTCCACTGAGCAACAGTAAACAAGGTGAATAGTCGACAGAGTAAATGATTGATTTATCTCTATATAATTCCAGCAATCTGTGTGTGTGTGTGTGTGTGTGTGTGTGTGTGTGTGTGTGTGTGTGTGTGTGTGTGTGTGTGTGTGTGTGTGTGTGTGTGTGTGTGTGTGTGTGTCTGTCTGTATGCGACCGCTGTTTCTCGACAACTACCGGTCCGATATACTTGAAACTTGCCAGGTATATTGCTGGGGACCCGAGGATGTGCCTTTTCAAGGTTTCATATTAATCGGACAAGTGGTTCCCAAGGTATGGTCACCGTACTCGCAAGCCGTTCGCTTTGGCTTTGCGAATGGACCAAACCATTTCATGTAAATAGAGGGGGGGGATTGGCCTATTGTTGTTGTTGTTATTGTTGTTGTTGTTCTCTTCTCTTTTCTTTGTTTGTCCTTGCGAAAAGACAAAATACGTTTGCGATAATTGAATAATTGGCCATTAAAACTAAATTGCGAATAATCGTAATTCTGGCACGTGGTTTCAAAACTTTTTTCCTTTTGCACGCACGTACGGGCAAGCACGTACGGGCACGCACGTACGGGCACGCCCTAGTATAACCCAATACACCATGAGGGACAACAGGCTGGATGGAGCATCATCTACAGACGGGAGGAGCATCATCTACAGACCGATGGAGCATCATCTACAGACGGATGGAGCATCATGTACAGACGGATGGAGCATCATCTACAGACGGATGGAGCATCATCTACAGACGGATGGAGCATCATCTACAGACGGATGGAGCATCATCTACAGACGGATGGAGCATCATCTACAGACGGATGGAGCATCATCTACAGACGGATGGAGCATCATCTACAGACGGATGGAGCATCATCTACAGACGGATGGAGCATCATCTACAGACGGATGGAGCATCATCTACAGATGGATGGAGCATCATCTACAGACGGATGGAGCATCGTCTACAGACGGATGGAGCATCGTCTACAGACGGATGGAGCATCGTCTACAGACGGATGGAGCATCGTCTACAGACGGATGGAGCATCGTCTACAGACGGATGGAGCGTCGTCTACAGACGGATGGAGCGTCGTCTACAGACGGATGGAGCGTCGTGTACAGACGGATGGAGCGTCGTCTACAGACGGATGGAGCGTCGTCTACAGACGGATGGAGCGTCGTCTACAGACGGATGGAGCGTCGTCTACAGACGGATGGAGCATCATCTACAGACGGATGGAGCATCATCTACAGACGGATGGAGCATCATCTACAGACGGATGGAGCATCATCTACAGATGGATGGAGCATCATCTACAGACGGATGGAGCATCATCGACAGACGGATGGAGCATCATCTACAGACGGATGGAGCATCGTCTACAGACAGATGGAGCATCGTCTACAGACGGATGGAGCATCGTCTACAGACGGATGGAGCGTCGTCTACAGACGGATGGAGCGTCGTCTACAGACGGATGGAGCGTCGTCTACAGACGGATGGAGCATCGTCTACAGACGGATGGAGCGTCGTCTACAGACGGATGGAGCATCATCTACAGACGGATGGAGCATCATCGACAGACGGATGGAGCATCGTCTCCAGACGGATGGAGCATCGTCTCCAGACGGATGGAGCGTCGTCTACAGACGGATGGAGCGTCGTCTACAGACGGATGGAGCGTCGTCTACAGACGGATGGAGCATCATCTACAGATGGATGGAGCATCATCTACAGACGGATGGAGCATCATCTACAGACGGATGGAGCATCGTCTACAGACGGATGGAGCATCGTCTACAGACAGATGGAGCATCGTCTACAGACGGATGGAGAATCGTCTACAGACGGATGGAGCGTCGTCTACAGACGGATGGAGCGTCGTCTACAGACGGATGGAGCGTCGTCTACAGACGGATGGAGCGTCGTCTACAGACGGATGGAGCGTCGTCTACAGACGGATGGAGCGTCGTCTACAGACGGATGGAGCATCGTCGACAGACGGATGGAGCATCGTCTCCAGACGGATGGAGCATCGTCTCCAGACGGATGGAGCATCGTCTCCAGACGGATGGAGCATCGTCTCCAGACGGATGGAGCATCGTCTACAGACTGATGGAGCATCTTCTACAGACTGATGGAGCATCGTCTACAGACGGATGGAGCATCTTCTACAGACGGATGGAGCATCGTCTACAGACGGATGGAGCATCATCTACAGACAAATGGAGCATCATCTACAGACGGATGGAGCATCGTCTACAGACGGATGCAGCATCATCTACACACGGATGGAGCATCATCTACAGACGAATGGAGCATCATCTACAGACGGATGGAGATTGGAGCATCATCTACAGACGGATGAATCGGTGGATAGACATGGCCACTAGATGGCTCTCGGAAAGGGAAAACACAAAGATGCTACAACATTGGCAGTAACTCCTGGAAATCCTCGTTTCAGCAGCAACTTTTGTTTACAATCAAAATGGCTCGCTCAAAACACACGGAATAACACGCACAAACACAGCAACGATTTTCCATCGACCGCGGTGTCCAAGTAGTGCGGTGTGTTCGTGACCGGCCTCCACCGGGCCACAACATAGTCCTCATGTGAACTCGAGGATGTGGCCTCAGACTAAAGGCAAATCAAGTGGGCAGTGTAGTGTGCTTTCCACAACAGCTTCCAGATTTATTTGCTGTTTCTCTCGTGGCAATCTTCCTTCCGTCCCATTCATTCGCCTCCACCCCCTCTTTCCCCTAATTCTCCAATGTGGCTTTTGTGACATCAAGAGCACACTCTTGGTACGATGCCAAGTCTAGGGTCTGCTTATAGGGACATCCTTCAGGTGTTTCCAAGAGTCGACGCCCGTCTAATAATATAAACAAACACACCAGGCCATGCCTGGGAAAGACCTAAAACAAAGGCTGAAAAATTCCCCACCACACCGCCTGCATCCACCACTGGACTTTAATTGTTTGTTTATGACTTCATGTGTCCCGAGGAAAACAATGATTGAACTTGCAGGCCGGTAATTTGTAGCACAGATATTTACTCCATCACGAGGTTGGGAAATCTTGAAATTGTCCATTATCCCACTGCAATGGACGGCTTTGGTCACTTGCAGGACCAAGAGATTCCTTTGGGCGGAGTTCGACCTGGATTTCACACCTGTTATACCACAACGGAACTCGGTAGGGTGCATACCTCTGCCAGGTTAAACAGGTTATGTTATGTTTTGTATCCCACTGATGGGGCACATCTGGATTCAGACCTTAACCAAAATCCAATCATTTCGTTCTTATCACACACCCAAACTCTCCTCCAAATTTTGTCTGAATCTGTCCATACTGTTTTGACATATCCTGTTCATAGACAGACAAACAAGAAGTACACAAGAAGTACACAAGAAGTACACATTGTGCATAGCACAATACTTGTGAAATCCCGAAAATAAGTTTTGACCTTTTTTTTTTTTTTTGTACACAAGATCGAGGCTCGTGAAAGAGCTAACATCAATCACACAAAAAGTCAAACCGACACATAAAACACAAAATAAGGGAAGCGGTAGACAAGATGGGGAGAGAGGGGAAAGGACGCAAACACAACATTTGAGAGCAAGGACATCAAGAGAACTGTGGGAGGGAGAAGGCTTGGGGGGACGTCGGAGAGGTACAAGGGGTGTTGCAAAATAAATGATACTTTTTTCAAAAAAGATGAAATGAAGTTTCAATCGGATGAAAATCCAACCAAAGGCTTTACTTCATTCAAAAATGAAAAACTCCCGTTTAACATGCGTCCAAATGTCCACCATTAGCTTCAGAAACCATTTGAAGTCGACTTTTAAAACATTTCAGCAAAGACACGACCATTAGTCGCAAATATGACGGAGACAACACGCAGGCAACGTACGCGACACGTCATGATGACGCACGCGAAATTTGAATTAAAAAATCGCGGACATGTGGTCAATACAATCTGGGGGGAAAAAAGTATCATTTATTTTGCAACACCCTATAAAACATATGGACACTGCAAGGACTTCCAGGAAAGAAGTTGGAATTTCAAAAAAGTGGATCTGGGGTGAATTAGCGGGGGTAGAAAAGATCGAGGTTTTGCATGGGGGAAGATAAGAGATGGTGGTGAACAGCTGTTTTAAAGACCAGGACGGAGGAGTGGGATTGAAGAGAGTGGGGGGAGTTTGTTCCAGAGGCGGGAGAAAAGGGGAATGAAAAAGTGAAGGTGAGCAGAGAGCCTCGATTTTGACAGTTTAACCATAAGAGGGTTGCAGGCAGATCTTGTGCGACCTGTAGGAATATTGGGGAGACAGAGCACAGACAGAGCTGGGGGAGCAAGGCCGGAGAGGAGTCGGTAGAAGACAGAAAGACCACCTACCTGCCTGCGGTGAGTGAGTGAAAGGCCCTCGGAGTTAGCTTCATCGTGGGAGATTCCAATTATTCTGAAAGTTTTGGTTTCAACAGCGTGAAGACGAGCTCGGTGTGAGGCAGGAGCACCAGCCCAGAGGGGGGGAACAGTATTCCATTGAGCTGCGGATGAAAGCCTTGTATGTGGTGAGGAGCTCAGGTGTGCCAAGGAAGGACTTCGCACGACGGAGGATGCCCAGTCGGCGACTAACTTTGGAGGCCAGCTTGGAAATGTGGTTTTCCCAAGAAAGATCATGGCAGATAGTGAGACCCAAAAGCTTGAGTGACAGAACTTCTTGGAGAGGATTGTTGAGAAAGTAGATGGGAGGGTTGTCCAGTCGGTCCTTTCGGAGAGACATTGTAAGAGTGTGAGATTTGTCAGGATTGAAAGACATGTTCCACTTGTATGCCCAGTCTGTGATTTTGTCCAGGTCTGCAGAGAGTGAGGAGGCTGCAGACTGCCGATATGAGGGATGAGGAATGGAGCGGCAGAGAGTGGAGTCATCAGCAAAGAGATAAAGAGGCTTTTCCAGAGAGTCGGAGAGATCATTGATGAAGACCAGAAAAAGCAAAGGGCCCAGAACACTGCCTTGAGGAACTCCAGCCAGAACAGGAAGGGGAGTTGAGAGAAATCCATTCAGGGCCACACATTGACTTCGTGTAGATCTGGGACCTTTGTGACCTTATGTGACCTTTGGCCTATCTTGACCTCAAAAAATTTTTGTGGTTGAATACAGTGACCTGATCTACAAATGCCCTTAGAATTTCAAGTCAATCGGATGAAAATTGACAATTTTAGAAATGTCATCTCTGTGGTTCAATTGAGTGACCTGATATGCAAATCCTGTTCAAATCTTAAGTCAATCGGTGAAATTTGGTTTCAGACCAGGTCACTCTACTCTGCATCTGCTGCTTCTGCTGTCTCAACAATGGATGGAGGTCCTCAATGCCAAACAGGAAATCAGAGCTGTCTCCCTTGACATATTATCTGCCTTCGATACGGTCTGGCACCCAGCTCTGGTCACCAAACACTCCTCTTATGGTATCCATGGAAATATCCACACATGGCTTGCGGACATCCTCTCCGGTCGCAGTCACTGTGTGGCCCTGAATATAATTCTCTCATCTCATCTTCTTATTCATCAGAAATGATCTTTTTTTTAAATCTTCAGAAAGTCAGAAAGATATTCTCATCTCATCATTCTCTCATCTTCCTGTTCAGGCTGGAGTTCCTCAAGCCAGTGTTCTGGGCCCTGTGATTTTTCTGGTCTTCATCAAAAATCTCTCTGACTCTCTGGAAAATCCTCTCTATCTCTTTGCTGATAACTCCACTCTCTGCCGCTCCATATCTCATCCCTCAGATCGGCAGTCTGCAGCCTACTCACTCTCTGCAGACCTGGACAAAATCACAGACTGGTCATACAAGTGGAACATGTCTTTCAATCCTGACAAATCTCACACTCTTACTACTTTATTTACTTTTACAACAACAACAACAACAACAACAACAACAACATGCATTTAAAGGCCATTTTCCCTGCGAGAGCGGGGGTTAGCCTTGCGGTCCCCATGACAATCTTCTCCATTTTGCCCTATTTTCTGCATCTCTCCTTGTTAACCCCCTTGCCCGCATTTCTTCTTCCACCATCTTTAGCCAAGTCTTTCTTAGTCTTCCCCGTCCTCTACTTCCTTCTACATTCATTTCCATCACTCTTCTCAACCAGTCACTGTCATCCTTCCTCAACACATGACCAAACCATATCAACCTGTTCCTCTTCACAGCATCAATCACAGGCTCTATTCCCATCATCTTTCGCAATTCATCATTTGTCTTCCTCTCTCTCTCAACGATACTCCGCACATCCACCGAACCATTCGCATTTCCACCCTTTCCAACCTTCGTTGCTGCTCTACATTCATGACCCATGTCTCGCTCCCATAAATCATAACACTTCTCACACATGCAGCATACACCTTTCCCTTCAGCTTCAACGACACTCCCCTCCTCATCAGCACGCCACTCAGTTCCCGAAACCTCTTCCATGCACATCTCACTCTAGCAACCGTTGTCGAGTTTGATCCACCTTCTCCATTCAGCATGTCTCCGAGGTCGCAAAATGTTTTCACACCTTCCAGCTTCACGCCGTCTCCAAGATCCAACTCAACATTTCCTCCATCTGCAGCTCCCTCTGTGCACACCTTACATTTGAATGTGGCTGCCACACTGGTTAATGACCCTCTCAGACCACTACATTTTTGATGAACCCACTCAGCGCATTTCCTAACATTTCCACTCATGTCTTACTATGTCTCTCTGAAAAGACCAACTGAACAACCCTCCCATCTACTTTCTCAACAATCCTCTTAAAGAAGTTCTGTCACTCAAGCTTTTGGGTCTCACTATCTGCCATGATCTTTCCTGGGAAAACCACATTTCCAAGGTGGCCTCCAAAGCCAGTCGCCGACTGGGCATCCTCCATCGTGCGAAGTCCTTCCTTGGCACACTTGAGCTCCTCACCACATACAAGGCTTTCATCCACAGCTCAATGGAATACTGCTCTCCCCTCTGGGCTGGTGCTCCTGCCTCACACCTAGCTCGTCTTCACGCTGTAGAAACCAAAGCTTTCAGAATCATTGGAATCTCCCGCGATGAAGCTAACTCCGAGGGCCTTTCACTTACTCACCACAAGTAGGTTGGTGGTCTTTCTGTCTTCTGCCGACTCCTCTCCAGCCTTGCCCCCCCCCCCCCCAGCTCTCTCTGTGCTCTGTCCCCCCAAATATTCCTACAGGATGTACAAGAACTGCCAGCAACCCTCTTCTGGTGAAACTGCCAAAATCAAGGCTGTCTGCTCACCTTCACCCTTTCATTCCTCTTTTTTCCCACCTCTGGAACAAACTCCCTCACTCTCTTCAATCCCACTCCTCCCTCCAGGTATTTAAAACAGCTGTTGACCACCATCTCTTATCTTCTCCAATCCAAAAACTTGATCTTTTCTACCCCTATTAATACACCCCAATTCCACCTCTTTCAATCTCCGACTTCATTCCTGAAATTCCTAGTGGTGTCAATTTGTTTT
Source organism: Myxine glutinosa (assembly GCF_964187855.1). Lineage (NCBI taxonomy): Eukaryota > Metazoa > Chordata > Myxini > Myxiniformes > Myxinidae > Myxine > Myxine glutinosa. The sequence goes on along the minus strand of NC_136265.1, from coordinate 109,071,204 downwards.
ATACCGCGTAATGTGACGGTTTTCCGTCACGCTCTCAAATCCTGCAACCATTTCTGGTGTGTCGACTGCGTGAGGCCGGCCAGAGCGAGCAGCGTCTGCCATACTGGACACTCCACTTTTAAACTTCCTGTCCCAGTCGTACACCTGCTGCAGCGATAAACATGCATCGCCATATTGCATCTTCATTCTGCAATGCATTTCACTGGGATTCACACCCTCACTTCCCAATAAACCGATGACAGCATGTTGCTCCTCCCTGGTGCATGCTTCTAAGTTTGCCGCCATCTTGGAACTGCTCTACAAACGTCATGCGCTCAATGTTGCCAGATCTAAAACAGGCAAAACATGCCTCTTCCCCAAAGATATAACATATGTCGTCCACAACTACACACGTTATATTCTCGAATTTGTATCGCCATTTTGAGGTTACTTATTGACTGGCCCTCGTGTATATATAAATTGTGGACTTCAATACCATTTCATCCGGCCATTTTTATTTTTGGCTACCTGCGACGTCATGAGACAGGAAATTAACCAAGGTGACCGATCTAAAACATTGGTCATACTTTGCATGTATTATCTGATAATTTCTCCAAACCTATAATTCCAAAGATTGGTGGGAACTGGGAAGTTCACTCTTGAGAACTTCCAGCGAAAGCATCATTCACTGCAAGTTAGTTGGGAATCTGCATCACGTGATCCTATCTTTGCACCTGGCGAGGTGTGCATGTGAGATTGCTATCAGAGTAAGCATGGAGCTGTTTGACAATAACACACCTTCAACAGATACATACCTCGTACCTCCAGCGTCTCTCACATTCCTGCACTCCCTGTCACCTGGTACAGCCTCTGCCCCTTCATTCCTCCCAGTCACCTGGTACAGCCTCTGCCCCTTCATTTCTCCCCGTCACCTGGTACAGCCTCTGCCCCTTCATTCCTCCCTGTCACCTGGTACAGCCTCTGCCCTTCATTACTCCCTGTCACCTGGTAGAGCCTCTGCCCCTTCATTTCTCCCAGTCACCTGGTACAGCCTCTGCCCCTTCATTCCTCCCTGTCACCTGGTACAGCCTCTGCTCCTTCATTTCTCCCAGTCACCTGGTACAGCCTCTGCCCCTTCATTTCTCCCTGTCACCTGGTACAGCCTCGACTCCTTCATTCCTCCCTGTCACCTGGTGCAGCCTCTGCTCCTTCATTCCTCCCTGTCACCTGGTACAGCCTCTGCCCCTTCATTCCTCCCTGTCACCTGGTGCAGCCTCTGCTCCTTCATTCCTCCCTGTCACCTGGTACAGCCTCTGCCCCTTCATTTCTCCCTGTCACCTGGTACAGCCTCTGCCCCTTCATTTCTCCCTGTCACCTGGTACAGCCTCTGCTCCTTCATTCCTCCTAGTCACCTGGTACAGCCTCTGCCCCTTCATTTCTCCCTGTTACCTGGTACAGCCTCTGCCCCTTCATTCCTCCCAGTCACCTGGTACAGCCTCTGCCCCTTCATTTCTCCCTGTCACCTGGTACAGCCTCTGCCCCTTCATTCCTCCCAGTCACCTGGTACAGCCTCTGCTCCTTCATTCCTCCCAGTCACCTGGTACAGCCTCTGCCCCTTCATTTCTCCCTGTCACCTGGTACAGCCTCTGCCCTTTCATTTCTCCCTGTCACCTGGTACAGCCTCTGCTCCTTCATTCCTCCCAGTCACCTGGTACAGCCTCTGCCCCTTCATTCCTCCCAGTCACCTGGTACAGCCTCTGCCCCTTCATTTCTCCCTGTCACCTGGTACAGCCTCTGCCCCTTCATTTCTCCCTGTCACCTGGTACAGCCTCTGCCCCTTCATTCCTCCCAGTCACCTGGTACAGCCTCTGCCCCTTCATTTCTCCCTGTCAGCTGGTACAGCCTCTGCTCCTTCATTCCTCCCAGTCACCTGGTACAGCCTCTGCTCCTTCATTCTCCCAGTCACCTGGTACAGCCTCTGCCACTTCATTTCTCCCAGTCACCTGGTACAGCCTCTGCCCCTTCATTTCTCCCTGTCACCTGGTGCAGCCTCTGCCCCTTCATTCCTCCCTGTCACCTGGTGGAGCCTGTGCCCCTTCATTCCTCCCTGTCACCTGGTACAGCCTCTGCTCCTTCATTCCTCCCTGTCACCTGGTACAGCCTCTGCCCCTTCATTCCTCCCAGTCACCTGGTACAGCCTCTGCCCCTTCATTCCTCCCTGTCACCTGGTACAGCCTCTGCTCCTTCATTCCTCCCTGTCACCTGGTGCAGCCTCTGCCCCTTCATTCCTCTCTGTCACCTGGTAGAGCCTCTGCCCCTTCATTCCTCCCTGTCACCTGGTACAGCCTCTGCCCCTTCATTCCTCCCTGTAACCTGGTACAGCCTCTGCCCCTTCATTCCTCCCTGTCACCTGGTACAGCCTCTGCCCCTTCATTCCTCCCTGTCACCTGGTACAGCCTCTGCCCCTTCATTCCTCCCTGTCACCTGGTACAGCCTCTGCCCCTTCATTCCTCCCTGTCACCTGGTACAGCCTCTGCCCCTTCATTCCTCCCTGTCACCTGGTGCAGCCTCTGCCCCTTCATTCCTCCCTGTCACCTGGTACAGCCTCTGCCCCTTCATTCCTCCCTGTCACCTGGTGCAGCCTCTGCCCCTTCATTCCTCCCCGTCACCTGGTGCAGCCTCTGCCCCTTCATTCCTCCCTGTCACCTGGTACAGCCTCTGCCCCTTCATTCCTCCCTGTCACCTGGTGCAGCCTCTGCCCCTTCATTCCTCCCTGTCACCTGGTAGAGCCTGTGCCCCTTCATTCCTCCCTGTCACCTGGTGCAGCCTCTACCCCTTCATTCCTCCCTGTCACCTGGTACAGCCTCTGCCCCTTCATTCCTCCCTGTCACCTGGTGCAGCCTCTGCCCCTTCATTCCTCCCTGTCACCTGGTACAGCCTCTGCCCCTTTATTCCTCCCTGTCACCTGGTGCAGCCTCTGCCCCTTCATTCCTCCCTGTCACCTGGTACAGCCTCTGCCCCTTCATTCCTCCCTGTCACCTGGTGCAGCCTCTGCCCCTTCATTCCTCCCTGTCACCTGGTACAGCCTCTGCCCCTTCATGTCGGACCTCTTTTCCGAGGTCGGAAAAATGAATACCAGCTTACTGGAAACCGGAGCACAGCTTCACTCACAGCAATGATGCAACCAAAAGCCACAGACTGCTGATGAAATAATAAAATCATCACTGTAGTGCAACCGTGCTACTGATGCAGTGTCCCTGTCCATTGCGGCAGCAATTCGGAAATTGGACAATTGCTTGTGAAAGATTGTGGGATCTTTAAGGTCAACCACCATGCACCGGCATGCCATCAAATGTTCCTGGTTAACGTCGGACGGACGCTGCACCTTTTTCATGCAACATTCAGCCTTGCACCTGATAGTTCACAGTGAGGTCAATAATCAAATCCAAATTAGAAACATTAAAGGTAACATACTACCCAATGGGTGATCCTGAAGGGTTTTGTCTGATATAACCGTGCGATGAGGACCCGGTACAATGTGTCACGTGCGAGGAGGAACCGGTACAATGTGTCACGTGCGAGGAGTAACCGGCACACTGTGTCACGTGCGAGGAGGAACCGGTACAATGTGTCACGTGCGAGGAGGAACCGGTACAATGTGTCACGTGCGAGGAGTAACCGGCACACTGTGTCACGTGCGAGGAGTAACTGGCACAATGTGTCACGTGCGAGGAGTAACCGGCACACTGTGTCACGTGCGAGGTGTAACTGGCACAATGTGTCACGTGCGAGGAGTAACTGGCACAATGTGTCACGTGCGAGGAGGAAGCGGTACAATGTGTCACGTGCGAGGAGTAACCGGCACAATGTGTCACGTGCGAGGAGTGACCGGTACAATGTGTCACGTGCGAGGAGTAACCGGCACAATGTGTCACGTGAGAGGAGTGACCGGTACAATGTGTCACGTGCGAGGAGGAACCGGTACAATGTGTCACGTGCGAGGAGTGACCGGCACACTGTGTCACGTGCGAGGAGGAACCGGTACAATGTGTCACGTGCGAGGAGTAACCGGCACACTGTGTCACGTGCGAGGGGTAACCGGCACACTGTGTCACGTGCGAGGAGTAACCGGCACACTGTGTCACGTGCGAGGAGTAACTGGCACAATGTGTCACGTGCGAGGAGGCACCGGCACAATGTGTCACGTGCGAGGAGTAACCGGCACAATGTGTCACGTGCGAGGAGTAACCGGCACACTGTGTCACGTGCGAGGAGTAACCGGCACACTGTGTCACGTGCGAGGAGGCACCGGTACAATGTGTCACGTGCGAGGAGTAACCGGCACACTGTGTCACGTGCGAGGAGTAACCGGCACACTGTGTCACGTGCGAGGAGTAACCGGCACACTGTGTCACGTGCGAGGAGTAACCGGCACACTGTGTCACGTGCGAGGAGTAACCGGCACACTGTGTCACGTGCGAGGAGTAACCGGCACAATGTGTCACGTGCGAGGAGGCACCGGTACAATGTGTCCCGTGCGAGGAGGAACCGGCACAATGTGTCACGTGCGAGGACGAACCGGCACACTGTGTCACGTGCGAGGAGGAACCGGCACACTGTGTCACGTGCGAGGAGGAACCGGTACAATGTGTCACGTGCGAGGAGGAACCGGTACAATGTGTCACGTGCGAGGAGGAACCGGTACAATGTGTCACGTGCGAGGAGGAATCGGTACAATGTGTCACGTGCGAGGAGTAACCGGCACAATGTGACGTCACGTGCAGACACTTTTCCAAAAACGTCATCAGTCTTTATTTCTTATAGAATTTCAGAATTAAATGAGTTTAAACAGAAATATCGAAATAATGGAATCTCGTTCGATTATATCGATATTTTTGACGAGGTACATTCGTCGTATTACAAATTTTATCATGGAAAGTAATTGTTGCTACAGGCAACGGCGTTTGGATGAATAAATATGAACTTTACATAACGAACATGAAACAACCGCCAAACCCAAACTGCATATCGAACTGTTTTTGTTGCTAACAAGGTTGTGGTTGTTGTGGTATCCTGGTTGTTGTGGTTGTTGTTGTGGTTGTTGTTATGGTTGTTGTGGTTATTGCTGTGGTAGTTGTTGTGGTTGTTGTTGTGGTTTTTTTTTGTGTACAGAGTCGAGGCTCGTGAAAGAGCTAACATTTATCAAACAAATCAAACAAACAAGCAAGCAAACAAAGTATATGAAAAGGGGAGCGGTCGACAAGATGGGGAGAGAAGGGGAGGAAGCACACAAACACAACATTTGAGAGCAGGGACATCGGGAGATGTATGGAAGGGAGAGGGCCTGGGGGGAGGCAGGATAGGTATAAAACGCAAGGACACCAAGGACTTCCAGGAAAGAAGTCAAAAGTCACCTCAAAAAAGTGGATTTGGGGTGAAATTAGCGGGGGTAGAAAAGATCAAGGTTTTGGATTGGGGAAGATAAGAGATGGTGGTGAACAGCCGTTTTAAAGACCTGGAGGGAGGAGTGGGATTGAAGAGAGTGAGGGAGTTTGTTCCAGAGGCGGGAGAAAAGAGGAATGAAGGAGTGAAGGTGAGCAGAGAGTCTTGATTTTGGCAGTTTAACCATAAGAGGGTTGCAGGCAGATCTTGTGCGACCAGTAGGAATATTTGGGGGACAAAGCCCAGAGAGAGCTGGGGGGGCAAGGCCGGAGAGGAGTCGGTAGAAGACGGAAAGACCACCAACCTGCCTGCGGTGATTAAGTGAAAGGCCCTCGGAGATAGCGTCATCGCGGGAGATTCCAATGATTCTGAACGCTTTGGTTTCAACAGCTTGAAGACGAGCTAGGTGTGAGGCAGGAGCACCAGCCCAGAGGGGAGAGCAGTACTCCATTGAGCTGCGAATGAAAGCCTTGTATGTGGTGAGGAGCTCAGGTGTGCCAAGGAAGGACTTCGCACGACGGAGGATGCCCAGTCAGCGACTGGCTTTGGAGGCCAGCTTGGAAATGTGGTTTTCCCAGGAAAGATCATGGCAGATAGTGAGACCCAAAAGTTTGAATGACAGAACTTCTTGGAGAGGATTATTCAGAAAGTAGATGGGAGGGTTGTCCAGTCGGTCTTTTCGGAGAGACATCGTAAGAGTGTGAGATTTGTCAGGATTGAAAGACATGTTCCACTTGTTTGCCCAGTCTGTGATTTTGTCCAGGTCTGCAGAGAGTGAGGAGGCTGCAGACTGCCGATCTGAGGGATGAGGAATGGAGTGGCAGAGAGTGGAGTCATCAGCAAAGAGATAGAGAGGATTTTCAAGAGAGTCAGAGAGATCATTGATGAAGACCAGAAAAAGCACAGGGCCCAGAACACTGCCTTGGGGAACTCCAGCCTGAACAGGAAGAGGAGATGAGAGAAACCGATTCAGGGCCACACGTTGACGACGACTAGAGAGGAAGTCCGCCAGCCACGCATAGAGATTTCCATGGATACCAAAGGAGGAGAGTTTGGTGAGCAGAGCGGGGTGCCAGACCGTATCGAAGGCACGTGATATGTCGAGGGAGACAGCTCTAATTTCCTGTTTGACATTGAGGACCTCCATCCATTGTTGAGACAGCAGAAGCAGCATGTCCAGAGTAGAGTGACCTGGTCTGAAACCAAATTGATGATCAGAGATCAAGCCATTGGAGAAGAGGAAAGATTTCATATCCGAAGCAATGATGGATTCCATGACTTTGCTGATAATTGGGAGAAGGCTGATTGGTCTGTAGTTGCTAGGATCTGTTTTTGCACCTTTTTTGTACAAAGCGGTGATGTTGGCTGATTTCCAAGCAGATGGCAGTTGACTTTGAGCAAGAGGGTGAAGAGAACAGAGAGAGGGAGTGAAAGAGCGGAACAACAGGATTTTAGGACCCGTGGGCTGATGCCATCAGGTCCAGTTGCAGAATCAGAGTCGAGGGTTGACAGAAACTTTTCCACCTTGTCAGGAGGAAAGGACACGAAGTCCAGGAGCAGCTGGGTACGACTGGGTATGGTGGGTACAGAGAGGGATGGGTTTGGGACACAAGATTTAGAGGCAAACACAGAGTTGAGGCATTCAGCTTTTTCACTTGCGGAGTCAGCTGTGTAGCCGTTTGAGGTAAGGGAGGGGATGGAGGGGGAACAAACACCAGAAACAGATTTGACCAGACGCCACCAGGATTTGGAAGAGGGAGACAGATAAGAGAGTTCGGTCTTGAGAACGGAGAGATATTGTTTCCTGGCTCTCCTGAGGGTGGACACACACTTGTTTCGGACTTTGTGAAAGGAAATGAGATTTCCTTCCGTTGGATTTGCTTTCCAGGAGACGAAGGCAAGTTGTTTCTGGGCAACAGCCTCACCACAAGATTCCGTGTACCATGGATGGGAGGAAGGGTATGACAACTGAAGACGAGATGGGATAAATCTGTCCATGAGAGAGAGCAATTTACTTTGGAAGAATTCCCAGGATGAGTTGATGTCAGAGGTGGTAGAGATGGGAGACCAGTCCAGATGATTGATGGCTGCTTGAAGACCGTGCCAGTTGGCCTGAGTGAAATGCCAGACTCGTCGATGCTGAGCAGGCTCCCTGAGAATGGTCAGAGAGATGTCCAAAATCAGAGAGATGTCCAAATTGTTGTGGTGGTTGTTGCTGTGGTTGTTGTTGTGGTTGTGGTGGTTGTTGTTGTTGTTGTGGTTATTGCTGTGATTGTTGTTGTTGTGGTTGTTGTTGTGCTGTTGTGGTTGTTGTGGTGGTTGTGGTCGTTGTTGTTGTGGTTGTGGTCGTTGTTGTTGTTCGCAAATGCAAAAGGAAATCTGAATTCTGTCCGCCGAGCACATCGTCACTGAGGTGCAGGTGTGCCGCTGATGCAGTGGCCCCTGTCGGTTCGGGACGGAATTTGTAATTTTGTTACTGGTGCCTGAGATAACTTGCCGACTCTTCGTCAAAATCACCTTTGGATCTTTAATGTCTACCAGCTAATGTTGGTAGAACAGACAGTGGGCTAGCCTGGCGACCATCCGAGGCACACACATCGATGGCCCTGAGTGCGGAATATCAGGATAAGAATTTATAGTTGGATCAGGATGAAAATCCAGGATAGACAGTGTCAAAATCTCTCGGCCATCCAGCCAGCCCTTACCTGTCTGTACAAGGTGACATAAATAAATGTATTTTTGGAGTTTTTGGACCACGTCACGGCAGACTCGCACCTGCATGCCCTAAACACAAGGGGGCGCCCTTTACTTGTTTGAATTGTTTATCCTGAATTTGGAGGGTGCAGGAATGGGAGGGATCGGTGAGAGGGAAGAGGAGGGAATGGGGACGGTTTGAAAATAGTGAAGTTGAAAATGTTTCAGACAAGACTAGAACACATGCTAAAGGAATATTACTCTTGGCTTTGGGCAAACTTTCCCACAGGATATGGCATTCCAAGATATTTATCCCATCCTTTTTCAATCATTGTAGTTCCTGGTGTCCTTCCAAGAGGGGTAAAAAGAACATTCAACAACAAACAAAACAGCAGAAACATCCAACGCACTCACAACTCCAAAGGAAGTTTATCGATGCTTCCTGAACTTCCGGATTTACAGATCACTCTGCCTGAAATTTCACGTCAAATGAAACATGGAATTTTAAACATTCCACAAAAATCCGGATGAAGTCGATGACGACGAAAAAACAGGACTACACGTGATTGGAGGGAAAAACAAGTCGGAATTCATGACTTGGCGTGATTTGCAAATTGGCAAAACCTAGGAAAAAGTCACATTTAGACTCTGAAAATTTAAATAAACAAGAAGGGCACTGGGTAGAGCGCATAGCTCACCTGGTGAACAGTTTACGTCTGGTAGCGCGCACACCTCACCCGGTGAACAGTTTGCGTCTGGTCGAGTGCATAGCTCACCTGGTGAACAGTTTACGTCTGGTAGAGCGGATAGCTCACCTGGTGAACAGTTTACGTCTGGTAGAGCGCACACCTCACCTGGTGAACAGTTTACGTCTGGTAGAGCGCATAGCTCACCTGGTGAACAGTTTACGGCTGGTAGAGCGCATAGCTCACCTGTTGAACAGTTTACGTCTGGTAGAGCGCACACCTTACCTGGTGAACAGTTTATGTCTGGTAGAGCGCATAGCTCACCTGGTGAACAGTTTATGTCTGGTAGAGCGCATAGCTCACCTGGTGAACAGTTTACGTCTGGTAGAGCGCACACATCACCTGGTGAACAGTTTACGTCTGGTGGAGCGCATAGCCAAACTACCTTGTTTTTAAATTGGGAATTTTTATGTAGAATTAGAGTTTTGGTTTATTTCAGGAAATCCAACCTTCAAATCAAAAATCATCCGCTATCTTTTGTGCAAAACGTCATCCAGGTAGCAAGCGGGGTCTTCACGTGCCGAGATCACATGACTTGTTGGATACAGCCACACCTATTACCAAAGGTGTGATTTCCACGAAGGAGAACGATCCTGCATTTGATTTGAAAGGTTCTCATTGAATTCAAAAAGGCCTAATTCAAAAAGGCCTAATTCAAAAAGGCCTAATTCAAACAGGCCAAATTCAAACAGGCCCAATTCAAAAAGGCCTAATTCAAACAGGCCAAATTCTAAAAGGCCTAATTCAAAAAGGCCTAATTCAAAAAGGCCAAATTTAAAAAGGCCAAATTCAAAAAGGCCAAATTTAAAAAGGCCCAATTCAAACAGAATCCAATGCCTCAACTAAAGTTTTTACAATTCATGTGAAAAGTATTTTTGAACTATTTGTGTCTGGAGTTCAAAGCACGATTGGTCCATGTTGGTTTTCGATGGCCAAGGTGGGATTCCAACAAACTTCGTGCAATTCAACGCATCGGAACTCGAGGAATATCCGATAATTTTAAACGAAATAGAAACATTTCTCGTCTTCGTTCCCGGTCATTTCTGTTGTGCTTTCATTACAAACCATCTCCGTTGGTTCCTTTGTTGAAATGGTTTGGCCCTCGTCTTGGTGGTTTCCTCGCTTGGTGGTTCCCAAAGTCTTGGTGGTTCCCTCGTCTTGGTGGTTCCCTCGTCTTGGTGGTTCCCGAAGTCTTGGTGGTTCCCGAAGTCTTGGTGGTTCCCGAAGTCTTGGTGGTTCCCGAAGTCTTGATAGTTCCCTCGTCTTGGTGGTTCCCTCGTCTTGGTGGTTCCCGAAGTCTTGGTGGTTCCCGAAGTCTTGATGGTTCCCTCGTCTTGGTGGTTCCATCGTCTTGGTGGTTCCCTTGTCTTGGTGGTTCCCTCGTCTTGGTGGTTCCCTCGCTTGGTGGTTCCCTCGTCTTGGTGGTTCCCTCGTCTTGGTGGTTCCCTCGCTTGGTGGTTCCCGAAGTCTTGGTGGTTCCCGAAGTCTTGGTGGTTCCCGAAGTCTTGGTGGTTCCTTCGTCTTGGTGGTTCCCTCGTCTTGGTGGTTCCCTCGCTTGGTGGTTCCCTCGCTTGGTGGTTCCCTCGTCTTGGTGGCTCCCTCGCTTGACTCTTTCATTCCTCTTTTCCCCCACCTCTGCAGCAAACTCCCTCACTCTCTTCAATCCCACTCCACCCTCCAGGTCTTTAAAACAGCTGTTCACCACCATCTCTTATCCTCCCCCATCCAAAACCTTGATCTTATCTTCCCCCGTTAATTCATCCCAGATCCAGTTTTTTTAAATTCCGTTTTCCTTTCGTGAAATTCCAAGTGGTGTCCATCTTGTTTATCCCGTGAACCCGTCCCAATCCTCTCCCTTCCACAGATCTCCCGTTGTCTCTGTTCTATACTGCTGATGTGCTTCCCTCTCTCTTCCCTTCTTGTCTCCCGCTCCCTTTATTATGTTTCATGTGTGTTTCTGTTTATGTCTTTTATGTGTTTTATGTGTCAGCCCTTACACGAGCCTCGACTTTGTAGACAAAAAAAAAAACTTTTGATAAAACGAGGTGGATGCTGACAAGAGCAAAACGAATAAAATAAAACGAATGAGGATACAAAACATCATTGGGATATTTCCATTGTGTTTATCCCAATAATCCATAACAATCCAATTGCATAATCCATTGGGATAAACATCATTGGGATACAAAACATCAACTGTTCACTTGGCCAGGTATGCCCTCTACAGAGTGTCATTCTCGTTTTACACGTGTATTGTGAAAGGTGTAATGTTTTGTTTGAGGTCTTCAGGAGTCATCTTTCTCTTCTCACTCGGGGATTAAGTGAAAGTTTAATAATCTGATTTGGAAAAATTGAAACAAAGGAAAACTACATGGTATTCAGAAAATACTCAGTCAACTTGGTGCGAGGCAACTCTTCTGTTTAAGGTTGTTGTTGTTTTTTTCTTTGATCCAATATGGCTGCCAGACCACGTGACTGATGACATCATAAATTTACATTCTCCAATATAATTGTTGAGTAGATCACGCTCAATAAATTTCAAACTGATCGGACTAAGCGTTGTACTTGTCGAATTATGACGTCATAATGAAGACAACGATGACATCATCGATGACACTCTGTAGAGGGAATTTTGACTAAAAATTCCACAGGTGAAGGTGCTCCTATTGTGAAAATTCCGTGTCAATCAGACCAATTCTTGCTGAGGAAATAATTTTTTTAAATGCAGAAACGTACGTACGCACGTACGTCATACGTACACACTCACGCGATCTCTTAAACACGCTTTTGGCTTTGCGAGAGGAGCGCAGGGCAACAAGATCGAGTGCTTAATAAAAAGAGAATCTGTAAAGGTTGCTCATAACCTGTAAAGGTTGCTCATATCCTGTAAAGGTTGCTCATATCCTGTAAAGGTTGCTCATACCCTGTAAAGGTTGCTCATATCCTGCAAAGGTTGCTCATATCCTGCGAAGGTTGCTCATATCCTGTGAAGGTTGCTTATTTCCTGTAAAGGTTGCTCATATCCTGTAAAGGTTGCTCATATCCTGTAAAGGTTGCTCATATCCTGTGAAGGTTGCTCATATCCTGTAAAGGTTGCTCATATCCTGTGAAGGTTGCTCATATCCTGTGAAGGTTGCTGATATCCTGTAAAGGTTGCTCATATCCTGTAAAGGTTGCTCATATCCTGTAAAGGTTGCTCATATCCTGTAAAGGTTGCTCATATCCTGTATAGGTTGCTCATATCCTGTAAAGGTTTGCCCATATCCTGTATAGGTTGCTCATATCCTGTAAAGGTTTGCCCATATCCTGTAAAGGTTGCTCACATCCTGTAAAGGTTGCTCACATCCTGTAAAGGTTGCTCATATCCTGTAAAGGTTGCTCATATCCTGTAAAGGTTGCTCATATCCTGTAAAGGTTGCTCATATCCTGTAAAGGTTGCTCATATCCTGTAAAGGTTGCTCATATCCTGTGAAGGTTGCTCATATTCTGTAAAGGTTGCTCATATCCTGTAAAGGTTGCTCATATCCTGTGAAGGTTGCTCATATCCTGTGAAGGTTGCTCATATCCTGTAAAGGTTGCTCATATCCTGTAAAGGTTGCTCATATCCTGTAAAGGTTGCTCATATCCTGTAAAGGTTGCTCATATTGTGTAAAGGTTGCTCATATTGTGTAAAGGTTGCTCATATCCTGTAAAGGTTGCTCATATCCTGTAAAGGTTGCTCATATTCTGTAAAGGTTGCTTATATCCTGTAAAGGTTGCTCATATCCTGTAAAGGTTGCTCATATCCTGTAAAGGTTGCTCATATCCTGTAAAGGTTGCTCATATCCTGTGAAGGTTGCTCATATTCTGTCAAGGTTGCTCATATCCTGTAAAGGTTGCTCATATCCTGTAAAGGTTGCTCATATCCTGTAAAGGTTGCTCATATTGTGTAAAGGTTGCTCATATCCTGTAAAGGTTGCTCATATCCTGTAAAGGTTGCTCATATCCTGTAAAGGTTGCTCATATCCTGTAAAGGTTGCTCATATCCTGTAAAGGTTGCTCATATCCTGTAAAGGTTGCTCATATCCTGTAAAGGTTATCTCATATCCCATTATCAGTGAATTGGGAAAGCTACTACTTTTAAGGTCAAAATGTCAAAGGTCAACTGAAGGTCAAACTTCTAAAATCATCAATTTTCATCCTATTAACCTGAAAATTTTAAGAGCAATTACATAGTGCATCAGTGAATTGGGAAAGCTACTACTTTTGAGGTCAAAATGTCAAAGGTCAACTGAAGGTCGAATTTCGAAAATCGTCACTTTTCATGTGAAAAATAGTCAATTGTCATCCAGTTGACCTGAGTTGTGATTAAACATCATCAATTTTAATCTTAATGAAATGGACAATTCGATGTCTCCATGGAACCCTTTTTTGGAGGGTCGAGGAGTTGGGATGGAGCTTGCACGTGTCAGGCTCTGCACGACACCTTTAGTACTTCGTCGATTCCTGTTTGCTTTTCCAATGCAGCCATTGTCGTGAAGGTTTGGACACTCGTTGACAAATTGGAAATGGCACACAGGATGCCTCGACGGAGACAAATGCGACAAATAATAGCGGAACGAGGAAACCACAGACGGAACGGAATGTCGGTCCCCTTCACCAAGGCATCCATCAGTGAGTGTGAGACGTTCGGGTTTAGCGAGCCTGGAATGTGGGGCCAGTCCTGGACACGTGGGGCATCTCCAGACAGGTCGGTGGACGCCACAGCAATGTACACTGTTTACAAAGCAGCAGACATGGCTCCGTTAACAATCACAAACAACCGTCTCACTTTGTAACCTCAAACGACCTGTTTCCAACTGCAATTATTAAAGTAAATAAAATAATTTGCAGGTGCCAACTGAAGTGAGGCCACACGGCTCAAATTCGAACATGTTTTCTCTTACACCTGTTCGTCGTCCATCAGAGATGGCGTCTTGATGGTCACTGGTCGTGCGTTTGATTCTCCGATCGAACCAAAATGTCTACCTGGTGCAATGTCATGCAACACGTGGTGTTGGAAGGGAATATTAACATGACTATTGCATGTTCAACGTGCCCGATAAAAGATCCCACTGCATCCTTCATGAGGACTCTGATTTTGGCCAAATTCCTAATTTCTTGCAATGGTTGCCCATGTCGTAGCCATTTCTGGTCTACAGACTATGAATTGGCATCCATTAGACTCTTACAGGAGAGTCCATCAGATCAGAGGGTATCGCTCACATTTGTTTGGGTAATTGAGAGTTTGCAGGTTGTGGTAAGTCGATGCAAGTGGAAAATTATTCCTGGTGGAACCATTGAATGAAGCAGCTAAATCTCCGCCCAACGAGGCTGATGGAAATTCCGAAATTCCAGGTCTCATCAACGTTGCACTTCGGTGGCCGAGGCCTTGGGAAAAGTGTGGAGTTCATTTGAAAGGTGAGAGCGAGTTGGAAATCTCCTGGAAGTTCAGCCTCCAGCATTGTTCATGGATCAAATTTCTAATTTGCCTCGTATTGGAACCTGATGCCAAGCCCAATGGGCATATCCACCTTGGTAAGGCCAGACAACCAGAGAGAGAGACAAACAACAAGTAAATGGCAAAGTTTGACATCAACATTAAAATACACCTCATTTCAAAGGCCTTTCGGGTTGGGATCGAGAAATATGGAAGAATGGGTTGTGAGGGGATTCTTGGAGCCCTTGAGAACATCGGGTATTGTTTATTCAGGTCTTACCCCAAGGTTTTTCCCTCAAGTCCAAAATTCCTCGGATTTGCACTCCCGTGTTTAATGGGATTTCTAGGTTTTCACGAGTTGAATATTAAACTGAGATTTTAAGGAATCATTAACTTGCTTGGAGGTCAATCCAGGATGAGAGAGGCGGAGAGGTGGAGATGGAAAGAGAGAGAGAGGTGGGCAGAGAGAGAGGGGGGACAGAGAGAGAGAGGTGGGGGGCGACAGAGAGAGAGAGGGGGGGGGACAGAGACAGAGAGAGAAGGGGGGGCGACACAGTGAGAGAGAGAGAGAGGGGGGGGGGAGACACAGAGAGAGAGAGTGGGGGGGACACAGAGGGGGAGACAGGTGGGCAGAGAGAGAGTGGGACAGAGAGAGAGAGAGGGGGGCGACAGAGAGAGAGAGAGAGAGGGGGGGACAGAGAGAGAGGGGGGACAGAGAGAGAGGGGGGACAGAGAGAGAGAAGTGGGCAGAGAGAGAGTGGGTCAGAGAGAGAGAGGGGGGGCAGAGAGAGAGAGAGAGAGGGGGGGGGACAGAGAGAGAGAAGGGGGGGAGACAGAGAGAGAGAGAGGGGGGGGGAGACAGAGAGAGAGAGAGAGAGAGAGAGAGAGAGAGGGGGGGGGGAGACACAGAGAGAGAGAGAGAGAGAGAGAGAGAGAGGCGACAGAGAGAGAGAGAGAGACGGGGGACAGAGAGAGGGGGGGAGACACAGAGAGAGAGAGTGGGGGGGACACAGAGGGGGAGACAGGTGGGCAGAGAGAGAGTGGGACAGAGAGAGAGAGAGGGGGGGCGACAGAGAGAGAGAGAGAGAGAGAGAGAGAGAGAGAGGGGGGGGGACAGAGAGAGAGGGGGGACAGAGAGAGAGGGGGGACAGAGAGAGAGAAGTGGGCAGAGAGAGAGTGGGTCAGAGAGAGGGGGGGGGGAGAGAGAGAGAGAGGGGGGGGGAGACAGAGAGAGAGAGGGGGGGAGACAGAGAGAGAGAGAGAGGGGGGGGAGACAGAGAGAGAGAGAGGGGGGGGGGAGACACAGAGAGAAAGAGAGAGAGAGAGGCGACAGAGAGAGAGAGGCGACAGAGAGAGAGAGACGGGGGAGAGAGAGGGGGGGAGACACAGAGAGAGAGAGAGGGGGGGGAGACACAGACAGAGAGTGGGGGGGACACAGAGGGGGAGACAGGTGGGCAGAGAGAGAGAGTGGGACAGAGAGAGAGAGGGGGGGCGACAGAGAGAGAGAGAGAGAGAGAGAGGGGGGGGGACAGAGAGAGAGGGGGGACAGAGAGAGGGGGGGGACAGAGAGAGAGGGGGGCAGAGAGAGAGAGTGGGACAGAGAGAGTGAGGGGGGGGGGACAGAGAGAGAGAGAGAGGGGGGACAGAGAGAGAGAATGGGGGGAGACAGAGAGAGAGATGGGGGGGAGACACAGAGAGAGAGGGGGGACAGAGAGAGAGGGGGGACAGAGAGAGAGGGGGGACAGAGAGAGAGAGGGGGGACAGAGAGAGAGAGGGGGGACAGAGAGAGAGAGGGGGGACAGAGAGAGAGAGAAAGAGAGAGGGGGGGGGGAGACACAGAGAGAGAGAGAGAGAGAGAGAGAGAGAGAGAGAGAGAGGGGTGACAGAGAGACAGACGGGGGACAGAGAGAGAGAAGGGGGGGAGACACAGAGAGAGAGAGAGAGAGAGAGAGAGAGAGAGAGAGGGGGAAGACACAGAGAGAGAGTGGGGGAGACAGAGAGTGAGACAGGTGGGCAGAGAGAGAGAGGGGGGGGGGGGGACACAGAGATCTGCCAGCAACCCTTTTATGGTTAAACTGCCAAAATCAAGACTCTCTGCTCACCTTCACTCCTTCATTCCTCTTTCCTCCCACCTGTGAAACAAACTCCCTCACTCCCTTCAATCCCACTCCTCCCTCCAGGTCTTTAAAACATCTGTTCACCACCATCTCTTATCTTCCCCCATCCAAAACCTTGATCTTTTCTACTCCCGTTAATTCACCCCAGATCCACTTTTTTGAAGTAGATGAAATCCTAGCAGTGTCCATGTGTTGTTTTTTTTTACCCCTCCCACCCCCCTTCCCATGCCTCCTCCCCCCGAGCCCTCTCCCTCCCACAGATCTCCCGATGTCCCTGCTCTCAAATGTTGTACTTGTGTGCTTCCCTCTCTCTTCCCATCTTGTCTCCTGCTCCCTTCATCATATCTATATATATAAAGCAGTAAAGTATGTTTGTTTGTCCTCTTATAACTCGAGAACTACTCATCGCAGAGCAAAACCAAAGGCATATTCGGAATCAGTACGTCTCAGAGCAACTACAGCACACCTTAAAATTTAAAAAACTTCGCGTTTTAAAATTATGACGTCATCAGCGTATTTCGGAACGTAAATTTTTTAACTTCATATTCGGAATCAGTACGTCCCAGAGAAACTTCGTAACGTTAATTTTTCAACTTCATCCGATTGACATGGGACCAACGGCATGTGACAGAGAGTGAAACATTTATTTGACGACAATGACTTCCGACTTGACTCCCCCCTCCCCCTCCCCCCTCCCCTCCCCCTCCACCCTACCCCTCCCCTTCTCCACTCCCCTCCCCCTCCCCTCCCCCTCCCTCCGCCCCTTCCCGCCTCCCCTCTTCGCCTCCCCCCTCCCCCCTCCCCTCTCCCCTCCCCTCTCCCCTCCCCCTCTTCTCCCCTCCCCCTCCCCAATCCCCCCCTGCCCTCCCCCCTCCCCCCTGCCATACCGGTCCATCCCGCCATGTCACCTGACCTATGACGTCATAATTAGGATATGCATCCAATCACATGGCGTACTATAAGTGGTCAAAGTTCAAAATGAACCGATCGAAAAATGAAGGCAGGGATCCATTTTTAAGGTTTTCATAAAATCCAATATGGCCGCCAGGTCACATGACCGATGACGTCATATTTATGACATGTATACAATCATGTATACATGAACCCGGATCATGATCGCACAAAAATTAAACACAAGGATATGGCATACAGTTCATAAAACATCAAAATCCGTACCTTTGTAATTAGACTGATGAACTGCATATGCCTGAAAATTAGGAAATAGACATGTAAATATTTCCTCTAATTGTCAAAAATAAGGTGAGTTCGATTACCCAACCCAGAAACATAAAATGGTGAACCTCGCGTAAATCTTGACAAAAAACTCAAAAACCGACATGTTTGACTCAAGAATGACCTTTAAGATGACCTTGAGGGTTGATCTTGACCTCGAATCATCAAAATAACATCATAATTGGATTCCTCGACCTCGAAAACCCCTGAAAAGTGGTAGCATACATGATTCCAACCCTTTTGGTTATTTAACTGATTTTCCTCTAATCCGGGTGGTGGCCATTTAGTATTTCGCCAATATGGGTCCCCCGGGGGGGGGGGGGCGCCCGTCTTGGCGCCCATCAAAAATCGAAAGAGTATGGCATGGGCAACATCTGGGCCAAATTTGGTGCTTTTGGAAGAATTTGAACCAAACGGCCCCAAAATATCCCTAAGGGCCCTGACTAATGGGGCCCGCAAGGCTAACCTCCGCTCTAGTGGGGAAAATGGCCTTAAAACGATCATTCATTTCATTCATTCATTCATTCATCTGGGTCATCTGGGTCTTTTAGGTCCTTGGGGACTTTTGGTTCATCTGGACTTTTTGGTCATCTGGGTCCTCGGAGACTTTTGGGTCATCAGGGACTTTTTGGGTCCTTGGGGACTTTTGGGTCCTCGTGGACTTTTGGGTGATCTGGATCTATTGGGTCATCGAGGACTTTTGGGTCATCTGGGTGTTTGGGTCAAGTGTTAAAGGGTCTTCCAAGGTCTAAGGGGTCTCAGCAATCTAAATGGTTAAAAAACACATTTGAACAGTACGTAATTAATTAATAGACATGAAAAAGTATGACATACATACACACACACACACACACACACACACACACACACACACACACACACACACACACACACACACACACACACACACACACACACACACACACACACACACACACACACATACATACACCTCATCCATTTATAGTAGATTCAATTCGTGTGGATTCCTTGTTCAGGCTGTTTTATAGCGATGTTCACTGTTTATAAACAAACCCACCATATCCGGGCATGAGCAGCAGCCTGGTTGGCAAAAGCGCAGTGTTTTCGTTTTGCACAATGGCGTCGCTCGACACACATGTGATCATTTCGGAGTATTTTAATAGTCTTGACACTGTTGCAAAATTTCGGTACAAATCGAAGTTGAGTTGTAGGAATGGTGAGGATATTCTTACGGATCCATTTGCATTGAAAGGATGGCAAAACAATCCATCTTGCTGGCCAGATTTGAACTACGGCGACGTGTACACGTACTTGATCGACACACCGGGTATCTACACAAGGGAGTCAATGAAGGCATTCAGGTCACTAGAGGCATACAATTTTTTTAAAGTGGTCATGTGAAGCCACTGTGGTATCATGCGATTGGGAATGATGTACCATTCTGCTTTATCAAAGGCAAAGTCATACCATCACAGCGTCTCAACAATCACATTTTGGGATTGTTGCGTCTCAACGATACGACAGGCCCTCACGACCGAGCAATGTCGGCTCCGGTTTGGGGACGCGAGTTCGCAGCTGACGTAGCATTTCGTAATTAAGCCCCACAGACACGAGTGAGCCTGCGTGTCACGGCTTTGTGTGCGGCTGCCTACACGGCTTGTGGAGGCTTTACAGCTGTCGACGCCGTTCACGTTCCCAGTGGGATAGGCCTCGAGGCTTCAGCGTCGACTAGAAAAGACTGCCCAAGGAATGTGCTCCGAGTCCGGTACGAGGCGCAGACCGTGGCGGCTGCTCGACGATGCGTATGCTGTGGAGATTTAAATGTTTTAAAAATGGGATGTTAGTCGGGAAAATGAACTGGAAGGTGTGTGTACGTGTTTGTACGTACGTATGTGTGTGGACGTACGTACTTGTGTGTGTGTGTGTGTGGACGTACGTGCGTGCGTGTGTGGACGTAAGTACGTGCGTGTGTGGACGTACGTACGTGCGTGTGTGGACGTACGTACGTGCATGCGTACCACTTAGAGATGGCCAGCATTGTTGGTGTTTTGCCAACCAAAACAAAGAGCGCGGTCACGTGATCGGGTACGTGACGTCACGGTAAACATCGCTATACGACGGCATCAGTGATGCGCCGACGTCGCGAATCTGGCGCCGAGAAACCGTGACTGGAGATGGTTTATTGATCACGTGGTTTGCTTTTACCTTGATCCGCGACTGGAGGGATCGTGATCATGTGTCCCGTGTGCGGTGTATAGCACTGGTACCTTGCTATTATTTTATTTTCATAAATGTAACTGAAAAATAAGGCATTTCCTGAGACATGATATTTCTGCTGATATTATTTGATCCCACATAACATTATCACCCATAACGCCGACACTGAGGCAAATGTGTCTAGCGGCCCCGCCCCCATTAAGCTGATTGACAGTCATAGCCACGCCTACCCCGGTCCTATTCTTTTGCATAGGAATGTAGTTTTACATACTTTTCGTGGAATCCTTTCAAGCTACGAGAATTACAATACCAAAGGATGTTGCAGGAAGTAAAACTCTATCGAATGGTAGCAGAATCATTGCCATTGATAGAGGCAGCTCGGAAATATGCCGTCTGAATAAGATTTTAATTTTTATTATCATTATTATGAACAAGAAGATTAATTCCCGGGTTTGAGCGATCTCGTTATTTTGCAATATTTTGCTTTTGTCTTGGTCTGGAGAACTGAAAAGTGATCCCTGCCTCTACATTCAGCTGAACAGACCAGGTAGGCTCTCATGTGTAGCCTAAGCGAGTTTTTGAAGAAGATAATCCAACTTTAGTTTTGTATGTAGCAGATGAGAAAGACATTTTTTTCCGCGCCATCCCTACATAGAGAGTATTAGAGTACTCTCTGATATACTGTACAGGGTGGTCCAGAAACCCTGGGCACATTTTGAAGAATGATACCTGCAACAAGCAACTAAGTTTATTGTTGTTCTTTGGTGCAAAACAAAACATGATTACTCATAAAACAGTCTAATCGAATAATCTAATCAGTCTAATATACATGAAACAGATCAGTTCAAATGTTCAAACTGCTTTCCTTCATTGTCGATGCACAGCTGTAGCCATGACGAACCACTCTAACACACATTTCTGCATGTTTCAGTCGTTAAGGCAGAAGTCTCATTACGGATGAATTGTTTCAAGTCTCTGAGGGTAGTAGGATTCCTCGCATGCACTTTGTGTTTGAGGAAACCCCAAAGGAAGAAATCACAGGGTGTTGTTAAATTACAAGACCATTCATTCAACCGGACCACGACGGCCAATCGATTTGTTTGTAACGTTCAAATCAAGGGCCTGGCGTACACTGGCAGCACAATGAGCAGGCGCACCATCATGCATGAACCACATTTGGCCATCATTGAGTGAAAATACATGCTGCTCCAACATTTGAAGGTAATTTTCAGCATTCGCATTTTCTTCAAAAAATATTGGACCAGCAATGCCTCGAGAAGAAGTACCTGCCCAGACGGACACACTAGCTTGATACTGGACATTGTGCTCAACAGTAAATCGTGGGTTGTCTACTGCCCATATCACGCTGTTATGTCGATTCACAGAACCAGATGAAGTAAACTTGGACTCATCTGACCACAAGATCCTGTTCTGCAAATTATTGTCCAGATCCATTAACACAAGCAATGTCTCACATGCCTCAACGCGCCTGTCAAAATCATCCTCAGATAGTTGGTGAATTAATCTGGGAATGTATGGTTTCACATGAAGGCCTTTTAGTATTCTTCGAATCGATGATCAGCTTATGTTGGTGACGTTTGATAAACGACGAGTTGATAATGGTGTGTTACTGTCAAGTTGTTGTTGAATGACTGCTCTGCTTTCCTCAGTCCGAACAGTATGAGGCCTACCTGGTGACTGTTTTGGAAGAATGCTGCCGGTTTCATCAAACTGCTTGTTTATTCTACCGATGGGTCTTCTGTCAATTGCCACATTCTTTGACAAGTTGTCTGTGAACCTCAACCGAATTTCCAGATGCAGAAGACAAGCGTACAACATTAATTTTCTGTCTCACGATATCCTCCGTCATATTAGGGCGTCTAATTCACAATTAACGGCACTAATGCAAAGACAAATTCGTGCAGCACAGTAAGCGAAGCTCACCCCATCCATATCACGTCATGCACCTCACCCTGTTGCATATCACGTGTTCCACACACGGGTGTGTTCAAGCGGTCACATCCATTTACGAGTAAGTCATGTTTTGTTTTGCACCAAAGAACAATAATACACTTAGTTGTTTGTTGCAGGTATCGTTCTTCAAAATGTGCCCAGGGTTTCTGGACCTCCCTGTATATATATATATATATATATATATACAGTCACGTGAAAAAGTAAGTACACCCCATGTAAAGTTTTACTTTTTCAACATATTTCAACATACAGCTATTTGATCTTCATTTCAACAATATTGATAGATAAAGGTGATATAATATAACAAATATCATGAAACATTTACATTTTGTAGTCCATTGTATAATTTAAATAAACAAAAATGCAAATTTCGCATGTGGAAAAAGTAAGTACACCCCTACATTTATCACTACTTCAAATACCTAAAATTAGAATCAGGTGCACCAGCTCAGGTGCAAATGATAAGAACATCGTTAGAGAGGATCTTGGAGGAACCTGTCTTATTTAAACCTCAGACATTTAGTTTGGTTTGCTCTTTGTTGTTGAAGTGTGCGGCGTCACCATGCCTAGATCAAAATAGCTCTCTGAGGCCTTCAGAAAGAAGGTTATAGATGCCTACGAGTCTGGGAAATGAATGAATGAATGATCGTTTTATGGCTATTTTCCCTGCTAGAGCGGGGGTTAGCCTTGCGGGCCCCATGACAATCATGGTTCCCTGTTTGAGGCAATGATTTTACGGCCGGATGCCCTTCCTGACGCCAACCCTTAGTCGCCTCTTACGATGTGCAGGGATCTGCAGGCCTACGAGTGCAGGCCTACGAGTCTGGGAAGGGATTTAAAAAGATCTCCAAACAATTTGAAATCAATCATTCGACTGTCCGGAAGATCATCTACAAGTGGAGAAGATTCCAAACAACTGCCAACTTGTTCAGGCCAGGCTGCCCCAGCATGTTCAGCCTGAGAGCAGACCCCAAGATGCTGAAATAAGTCTCTAAGAACCCCAGAATGTCAACACGGGATCTACAGGTAGCTCCTGCCACTGTTGATGTCAAAGTGCATGAGTCTACCACAAGAAAGTGGCTGCACAAATTTGATCTAAATGGGAGCTGTGCCAGGAGGAAACCTTTGCTGTCCAGAAAGAACATCAGGGCAAGACTAAAGTTTGCCAATGAACACCTAGGCAAAGACCAGCACTTCTGGAACAATGTGCTCTGCACAGATGAGTCAAAGGTAGAGCTATTTGGCCACAGTACCAGAAGACATGTTTGGCGAAAACCAAAGACAGCATTTGACCACAAGAACCTGATACCAACTGTAAAGCATGGTGGTGGAAATATTATGGTATGGGGCAGCTTTGCTGCATCAGGGCCTTGGCAGCTCACAATCATATAATCCACTATGAATTGTTCATTGTACCAGAGGGTGCTTGAGGATAATGTGAGGACAGCTGTTGGAAAGTTGAAGTTCAACCGAAGGTGGACCTTGCAACATGACAATGACCCTAAACATACCAGTAAATCCACCAAGGAATGGCTGAAAAGAAAGAAATGGAGGGTTCTGGAATGGCAAGGTCAAGGCCCAGATCTAAATCCCATCGAGATGTTGTGGGGTGATTTGAAACGAGCCGTCCATGCAAGAAACCCCTCAAACATCGCACAGCTGGAAGAATGCTGCATGGAGGAGTGGAGGAGTGGGCAAACATTTCTCCCAGTCGATGTCAGAGACTGGTAGACAGTTATAAGAAACGCCTACTTGAGGTTGTTTCTGCCAAAGGGGGCAATACCACCTATTAGAGCCAAGGGTGTACTTACTTTTTCCACATGCGAAATTTGCATTTATGTTTATTTAAATTATACAATGGACTACAAAATGTAAATGTTTCATGATATTTGTTATATTATATCACCTTTATCTATCAATATTGTTGAAATGAAGATCAAATAAATGTATGTTGAAATATGTTGAAAAAGTCAAAACTTTACATGGGGTGTACTTACTTTTTCACGTGACTGTGTATATATATATATATATATACAGACTTGGCATTTAATATGGAATATTTTTTTTTCTTGACTTGGGTTTACTTTATGAACTCAGTATATCAATCTGGTGAGTTTCTTTTACCCTTTGGTGATGTCTTTGTTGAAAGAACCATGTCACTGATTGTCTTTCGCAGCAAGAAGTCAATAACAGGATTATATCACAGGTGGCGTGACAAAATGTAAGGACAGGTACATTTGACGATTGGCTTCACAATCGGGTATATAAGGGTTGTTGCGTTCTGTATTAGTGGAAAACAACTGCTGCACGTCTACAAAAGTTATTGCCGCTTCCTATGGAGATGGTCCGTCAACTTGACAATGCTGTTTGTCATGGAGTGGTGGCTTTACGAAATTCTGGCATGAAACAGCATGCTATTGCTCGGCAGTATGGCATCACTCAAGGTCAGGTGTCAAAGATCCTGAAACAGAACGCTCAGAGGGGTGTCCCTATTCCAATACCGAGGCCAGGACGTCCAGGCAGAACCACAAGGAGAGATGATCGCCAGCTGCACCGGTTAGTCTGCAATGGCCGTACAAAGTCAGCTAATCGGCTTAGGGCTGAGTGGCAGCAACTGACAAATGTGCCTGTATCCAGAAGGCTAGTCAACCAACGACTGGTTCAAGCAGGCTATCATGCCAGGCGTCCCCTGAGAAAGCCACGCCTGACCAGACAACACAGCCAGTGCCTATTGCAGTGGGCCAGAGATACCATCAATGGCAGCCAGGACACTGAAATCACGTGACCTTCAGTGACGAGTCTAGATTTCTG
The DNA here is from genome assembly GCF_964187855.1 of Myxine glutinosa. Taxonomy (NCBI): domain Eukaryota; kingdom Metazoa; phylum Chordata; class Myxini; order Myxiniformes; family Myxinidae; genus Myxine; species Myxine glutinosa. The sequence continues at coordinate 109,046,551 of NC_136265.1, read as the reverse complement.
GTCTATCGTCAAGATGGCCGCGTCGGAGTGCGCAGACAAGTGCATGAAGCCCACAACGAAGATTGTATAGTGCCAAGAGTCCAAGCTGCAGGTGGTGGGGTGACCGTTTGGGCTGCTTTTCATGCAGGGGGCAAAACTGACCTGGTTGCTCTGAATGGAAACCTGAACCAGTTCAAGTACAGGGTCATTCTGGAAGAAACATTGCTTCCATTTGCTCGTACAGCCTTTCGAGGAAACTTTGTCTTCCAAGATGACAATGCACGGCCTCATCGTGCTCGCATGATCCAACACTTTCTTGCTGACCGTGGTGTAGAGCATATGGAGTGGCCTGCCATGTCCCCGGATATGAATCCGATAGAGAACTTGTGGGCAAAATTAACGCATCAAATCGACAACTTGGACCAGCAGCCTACCTCTGTGCGTGTATTGCAGCAGACTATTATCACTGCATGGCAAGCGATTCCTGTCCAAACCTTGGCAAATCTCGTGAACAGCATGCCTCGACGTGTACATGCTCTCCTGAATGCTCGTGGGGGTTACACGAATTACTGAACTGTAATTTTACTGTCCGTAATCCCAGTCATAATTTAGCTTTTGTTTTTGTTGAAATTTTTTTTGGCTAATGTGCAAAATAAAGAGATACTTCTGGAAAACGTACAGAGGTTTAACACAGTACTGTCCGTGAATTGAGTTCGATATCAGTTGACATCACTTTCAAGGATCAATTTATTTGCTTCGAAACGTCAAATGTGGTTTTTGTTTCTTTTAAAGGTCATATTAACAAAATCTAGAATAATTTCAACATAATTCCAATGAACTTTTGGTTCTAAGTCATCTTGAAAAGTAAGTTCACCCCCACAAAAAAAATATTCCATATTAAATGCCAAGTCTGTATATACATACATCAATATTCTATGTATTATTGCAATGAATAAGGTTTAATCAGTGGAACAGATTTAATATAAAAGGTGACATTGAATACAAGTGAGCATTCTCTGAACGGTCGACATTGCTAAAAAAAAAAAACACCCGGTTGATCCATCAGAAGGTTCTCCATGTTTCTCCCAATCGTGGAAACACTGATCCGACACAAGAGCCTCAATGTTTCTCCCAATTGCGGAAACACTGATCCAACACAACAACCTCCATGTTTCTATCAATCCTGGAAACACTGATCCGACAAAAGAGCCTCCATGTTTCTATCAATCCTGGAAAACTGATCCGACACAAGAGCCTCCAGGTTTCTGTCAATCCCGGAAACTCTGATCGGACACAAGAGCCTCCATGTTTCTATCAATCCCGGAAACTCTGATCCAACTAAAGAGTCTCCATGTTTCTATCAATCATGGCAACACTGATCCGACACAAGAGTCTCCATGTTTCTATCAATCGTGGAAATGCTGATCTGACACAAGAGCCTCCATGTTTCTATCAATCCCGGAAACACTGATCCGACACAAGAGCCTCCAGGTTTCTACCAACCCCAGAAACACAGATCCGACAGAAGGGCCTCCATGTTTCTATCAATCTGGGAAACACTGATCCGACGCAAGAGCCTCCAGGTTTTTAACAACCCCAGAAACACTGATCCGACAGAAGGGCCTCCAGGTTTCTACCAACCCCAGAAACACTGATCCGACACAAGAGCCTCCATGTTTCTATCAATCCCGGAAACACTGATCTGGCACAAGAGCATCCATGTTTCTGTCAATCGTGGAAACACTGATCTGACACAAGAGCCTCTATGTTTCTATCAATCCCCGAAACTCTGATCTGACACAAGAGCCTCCATGTTTCTATCAATCCCGGAAACACTGATCCGACATAAGAGCCTCCATGTTTCTATCAATCGTGGAAACACTGATCTGACACAAGAGCCTCCATGTTTCTATCAATCCCGGAAATACTGATCTGACACAAGAGCCTCCAGGTTTCTACCAACCCCAGAAACACAGATCCGACAGAAGGGCCTCCATGTTTCTATTAATCTGGGAAACACTGATCCGACACAAGAGCCTCCAGGTTTCTACCAACCTCGGAAACACTGATCCGACACAAGAGCCTCCATGTTTCTATCAATCCTGGAAACTCTGATCTGGCACAAGAGCCTCCATGTTTCTATCAACCCCAGAAACACTGATCCGACAGAAGGGCCTCCATGTTTCTACCAACCTCATAAACACTGATCCGACACAAGAGCCTCCATGTTTCTATCAATCCTGGAAACTCTGATCCGACACAAGAGCCTCCATGTTTCTATCAACCCCAGAAACACAGATCCGACAGAAGGGCCTCCATGTTTCTATCAATCTGGGAAACACTGATCCAACGCAAGAGCCTCCAGGTTTCTAACAACCCCAGAAACACTGATCCGACAGAAGGGCCTCCATGTTGCTACCAACCCCAGAAACACTGATCCGACAGAAGGGCCTCCATGTTTCTACCAACCCCAGAAACACTGATCCGACACAAGAGCCTCCATGTTTCTATCAATCCTGGAAACACTGATCCGACACAAGAGCCTCCAGGTTTCTATCAACCCCAGAAACACTGATCCGACAGAAGGGCCTCCAGGTTTATACCAACCCAGGAAACACTGATCTGCGGTCAACAGGATCCATACTCTCCATGAAAGGATGTCACAATAACTCCACAAATGGAATTTCAAAAAGAACCCAGCATGTGACTGTGGTCACCCGGATCGGACTATTCATCACTGTGAATCAGTGTCACATACAGAAATTTGACGAAAGATTGAGGGCAATCCACCAAAAAACAGACGGTGCTGTGACTTGCCTGTCCAACTCAGACTTTGATTTGTGAAGTGTAATTTGTCACGCAAGAATTGAAAAACAGCAGAACAAAAAAGGGCCAGCATGAAACTGGTAATAAGAAGCCTAACGCGAATTACAGGACGCCATGAAAGCAGTGAATATGCTCTGTTGTGGCCACAGGACAGCTGATGCATGATGCTCCGTTTCGATCGCTCACCTCATTGCTCTGATCACGTGTTCAAGACATGACACCAATATCACGTGTTCAAGACATGACACCATTATCACATGTTCAAGGCATGGCACCGTTATCACATGTTCATTGCATGTCACCGTTATCACATGTTCAAGGCATGTCACCGTTATCACACGTTCAATGCATGTCACCATTATCACATGTTCAAGGCATGACACTGTTATCACATGTTCATTGCATGTCACCGTTATCACGTTTTCAAGGCATGTCACCAATATCACGTGTTCAAGGCATGTCACCGTTATCGCGTGTTCAAGGCATGTCACCGTTATCACATGTTCAAGGCATGACACTGTTATCACGTGTTCAAGGCATGTCACCGTTATCACGTTTTCAAGGCATGTCACCAATATCACGTGTTTAAGGCATGTCACCTTTATCACGTGTTCAAGGCATGTCACCGTTATCACGTGTTCAAGGCATGTCACCATTATCACGTGTTCAAGACATGACACCATTATCACGTGTTCAAGGCATGTCACCGTTATCACGTTTTCAAGACATGTCACCGTTATCACATGTTCAAAGCATGACAACGTTATCACGTGTTCAAGGTATGACACCGTTATCACGTGTTCAAGGCATGTCACCGTTATCACGTGTTCAAGGCATGTCACCATTATCACGTGTTCAAGACATGACACCGTTATCACGTGTTCAAGGCATGTCACCATTATCACATGTTCAAGGCATGTCACCGTTATCACATGTTCAAAGCATGACACCGTTATCACGTGTTCAAGGTATGACACCGTTATCACGTGTTCAAGGCATGTCACCGTTATCACGTGTTCAAGGCATGACACCGTTATCACGTGTTCAAGGCATGACACCGTTATCATGTGTTCATGTTTCATGACATCACTTTCATGTTTCATGTTATCATGTGTTTATATTTCATGAGACCGTTTCATTGTTTCCTGACACCGAATGATTTTGAATTTTGTTTGACTGTCAGACAGTCAGACAGACAGACAGACAGTCAGACAGACATACAGAGTATAAACATGATGTCGCTCCTCTCTGCGCATGTGCGATCGGGGCAAATTCAAAGCCAAAGTTCTGTTAAACTACAGGTTCGTTATCCGATTCACGTTCTGATTGTGTTCAAAATCGAACATTCAATTTGAATTAGGTTGTTCTTCGATCATAAACTGACATTTGGAGACAAAAGGACAGACAGACAGACAAAGTGAACCAATTACTTAACCCTGTTCTTCATTTTGAACGTGCGGGGTAACAAAGAAAGATGGAGAGTTTAACTTAAACAGGTGAATCGATGTCGAAAGGTTGCACCTGGGATGATGGAACCGAAAACCCTTTTTCTTTTTGATGAGGCACGTGATGCATATTCAAAATACCAGAGTCCGAGGAAGTTTAACCAGTTTCTTCCCAGTAAGTAGTTGGGACAGGACAGGTGTGCTATATTTTATCAAGGTGTCGGTACACAATGGATGACTTATTCAACGATACCATGAAGTTGTTAACATCAAAGAACGAATGGACATCTGAAGGAACAGGTGACTTTTAACGTCTACTTTGAAAGGACAGTGTGATGACGCCTTACCTGTGAAGCAACGGTTTATAACCGGGTTTGGAAGCAAGCCCAGACTATACAGCTTAAAGGTGAGTAGCTACCTGTGACGTATCATGCCAGAACACACTACTGCAAGATATTCAATAATTACAATATCAGACAGAGACTTAGGGGGGAAAAGAATTAGTCTCCAAAGAGCTATAGGATAAACACACCTGGTTATGGTGAAAAAACAAAACAAGTTTTCCAAGAAACGCGGGAAAACGTAACGGAGGCTTATTATCCAGGAAGAGTGCATTTGAGGACGGCGGGGATGAGGAACAGTTCAACAAGTTGAGGTTGTAAACACATTTGGAGATGAACTGGAGAAGCCGAGTGAACTAAAGATACAGCCGTCAAATCTAGTTTTGTAAAAAAAAATATTACAAACAACCCACCTGGAAATATTACAAATAATCTACCCGGAAATATTACAAATAAGCCACCTGGAAATATTACAAATAAGCCACCTGGAAATATTACAAATAAGCTACCTGTAAATATTACAAATAAGCCACATATAAATATTACAAATAAGCCACCTGGAAATATTACAAATAAGCCACCTGGAAATATTACAAATAAGCCACCTGGAAATATTACAAATAAGCGAACTGGAAATAGTACAAATAAACCACCTGGAAATATTACAAATCAGCTAACTGGAAATATTACAAATAAGCCACCTTGAAATATTACAAATCAGCTAACTGGAAATAGTACAAATAAGCCACCTGGAAATATTACAAATAAGCCACCTGGAAATATTACAAATAAGCTAACTGGAAATATAACAAATAAGCTAACTGGAAATATTACAAATAAACTACCTGGAAATATTACAAACAACCCACCTGGAAATATTACAAATAAGCTACCTGGAAATATTACAAATAAGCCACCTGGAAATATTACAAATAAGCCACATAGAAATATTACAAATAAGCTACCTGGAAATATTACAAATAAGCCACTTGGAAATATTACAAATAAGCCACGTATAAATATTACAAATAAGCTACCTGGAAATATTACAAATAAGCCACCTGGAAATATTACAAATAAGCCACATAGAAATATTACAAATAAGCTACCTGGAAATATTACAAATAAGCCACCTGGAAATATTACAAATAAGCTAACTGGAAATATAACAAATAAGCGAACTGGAAATAGTACAAATCAGCGAACTGGAAATATTACAAATAAGCCACCTGGAAATATTACAAATAAGCAAACTGGAAATAGTACAAATCAGCAAACTGGAAATATTACAAATAAGCTAACTGGAAATATTACAAATAAGCCACCTGGAAATATTACAAATAAGCCACCTGGAAATATTACAAATAAGCCACCTGGAAATATTACAAATAAGCCACCTGGAAATATTACAAATAAGCCACCTGGAAATATTACAAATAAGCCACCTGGAAATATTACAAATAAGCCACCTGGAAATATTACAAATAAGCCACCTGGAAATATTACAAATAAGCCACCTGGAAATATTACCAATAAGCCACATAGAAATATTACAAATAAGCCACCTGGAAATATTACAAATAAACCACCTGGAAATATTACAAATCAGCGAACTGGAAATATTACAAATAAGCCACCTGGAAATATTACAAATCAGCTAACTGGAAATAGTACAAATAAGCCACCTGGAAATATTACAAATAAGCCACCTGGAAATATTACAAATAAGCTAACTGGAAATATTACAAATAAGCCACCTGGAAATATTACAAATAAGCCACCTGGAAATATTACAAATAAGCCACCTGGAAATATTACCAATAAGCCACATAGAAATATTACAAATAAGCCACCTGGAAATATTACAAATAAGCCACCTGGAAATATTACGAATAAGCTACGTGGAAATATTACAAATAAGCTAACTGGAAATATAACAAATAAGCTAACTGGAAATATTACAAATCAGCGAACTGGAAATATTACAAATAAACCACCTGGAAATATTACAAATAAGCGACGTGGAAATATTACAAATAAGCTAACTGGAAATATAACAAATAAGCTAACTGGAAATATTACAAACAAGCTAACTGGAAATATTACAAATAAGCTAACTGGAAATATTACAAATAAGCTAACTGGAAATATAACAAATAAGCTAACTGGAAATATTACAAACAAGCTAACTGGAAATATTACAAATCAGCTAACTGGAAATATTACAAATAAGCCACCTGGAAATATTACAAATAAGCTATGTGGAAATATTACAAATAAGCTACGTGGAAATATTACAAATAAGCTACGTGGAAATATTACAAATAAGCTAACTGGAAATATAACAAATAAGCTAACTGGAAATATTACAAATCAGCTAACTGGAAATATTACAAATAAGCCACCTGGAAATATTACAAATAAGCCACCTGGAAATATTACAAATAAGCCACATAGAAATATTACAAATAAGCTACCTGGAAATATTACAAATAAGCCACTTGGAAATATTACAAATAAGCCACGTATAAATATTACAAATAAGCTACCTGGAAATATTACAAATAAGCCACCTGGAAATATTACAAATAAGCCACATAGAAATATTACAAATAAGCTACCTGGAAATATTACAAATAAGCCACCTGGAAATATTACAAATAAGCTAACTGGAAATATAACAAATAAGCGAACTGGAAATAGTACAAATCAGCGAACTGGAAATATTACAAATAAGCGAACTGGAAATATTACAAATAAGCCACCTGGAAATATTACAAATAAGCGAACTGGAAATAGTACAAATCAGCAAACTGGAAATATTACAAATAAGCGAACTGGAAATATTACAAATAAGCCACCTGGAAATATTACAAATAAGCGAACTGGAAATAGTACAAATCAGCAAACTGGAAATATTACAAATAAGCTAACTGGAAATATTACAAATAAGCCACCTGGAAATATTACAAATAAGCCACCTGGAAATATTACAAATAAGCCACCTGGAAATATTACAAATAAGCCACCTGGAAATATTACAAATAAGCCACCTGGAAATATTACAAATAAGCCACCTGGAAATATTACAAATAAGCCACCTGGAAATATTACAAATAAGCAAACTGGAAATAGTACAAATAAACCACCTGGAAATATTACAAATCAGCTAACTGGAAATATTACAAATAAGCCACCTGGAAATATTACAAATCAGCTAACTGGAAATAGTACAAATAAGCCACCTGGAAATATTACAAATAAGCCACCTGGAAATATTACAAATAAGCTAACTGGAAATATTACAAATAAGCCACCTGGAAATATTACAAATAAGCCACCTGGAAATATTACAAACAAGCCACCTGGAAATATTACCAATAAGCCACATATAAATATTACAAATAAGCCACCTGGAAATATTACAAATAAGCCACCTGGAAATATTACAAATAAGCTACGTGGAAATATTACGAATAAGCTAACTGGAAATATAACAAATAAGCTAACTGGAAATATTACAAATCAGCTAACTGGAAATATTACAAATAAACCACCTGGAAATATTACAAATAAGCTACGTGGAAATATTACAAATAAGCCAACTGGAAATATAACAAAGAAGCTAACTGGAAATATTACAAACAAGCTAACTGGAAATATTACAAATAAGCTAACTGGAAATATAGCAAATAAGCTAACTGGAAATATTACAAATAAGCCACCTGGAAATATTACAAATAAGCCACCTGGAAATATTACAAATAAGCCACCTGGAAATATTACCAATAAGCCACATAGAAATATTACAAATAAGCCACCTGGAAATATTACAAATAAGCCACCTGGAAATATTACAAATAAGCTACGTGGAAATATTACGAATAAGCTAACTGGAAATATAACAAATAAGCTAACTGGAAATATTACAAATCAGCTAACTGGAAATATTACAAATAAACCACCTGGAAATATTACAAATAAGCTACGTGGAAATATTACAAATAAGCCAACTGGAAATATAACAAAGAAGCTAACTGGAAATATTACAAACAAGCTAACTGGAAATATTACAAATAAGCTAACTGGAAATATAACAAATAAGCCACCTGGAAATATTACAAATAAGCCACCTGGAAATATTACAAATAAGCCACCTGGAAATATTACAAATAAGCCACCTGGAAATATTACAAATAAGCTAACTGGTAATATTACAAATAAGCTATGTGGAAATATTACAAATAAGCTACGTGGAAATATTACAAATAAGCTACGTGGAAATATTACAAATAAGCTAACTGGAAATATAACAAATAAGCTAACTGGAAATATTACAAATCAGCTAACTGGAAATATTACAAATAAGCCACGTGGAAATATAACAAATAAGCTAACTGGAAATCTATCTATAATTCCAGTAATCTCTGTGTGTATGTCTGTGTGTATGTCTGTGTGTCTGTGACCGCTGTTTCTCGACAACCACGGGTCCGATATACTTTAAACTTGCCAGGTATATTGCTGGGGACCTGAGGATGTGCCTTTTCAAGGTTTCATATTAATCGGAGAAGTAGTTACCGAGCTATGTCCAAAAAACGATTCAACCAATCAGAGAGCAGCGAGCTATCACGTGTGCCGAACGTGCCGAACAGACTCTGCCTCGGACGGCACATTTGAGAGCGTATTCATTTATTTCACGTTGGCAAACTATGTTGGCGTTAAACTATGTTTTAAAACTAATTAAAACTAATTTGCGATTCATCGTAACTGCGATATGCGACCTTCCGGACAGTTAAATGAGGACGTCACTTCCGGACTTACGGATAGTCATAGTGACGACGTACTGATGCTGAACGTGGCGAGCAGACGCTGTAAGGTACGATCGATTGTAGTACACGTTTATAATAACTCTGCCGATACAGGCCCGATTAACTGCAGCGCCATCCGAGCTGCGGCGTCGGGACGATACATTCATTGTACGGTCACATCACGCACTTACGGGCACGCCCATGGGCCCATGGGCACGCCCATGCATGCATGGGCGAAGACATTTTTTTTTTTTTTTTCCGCAAGGAACGGGCACCCACGTACGGGCACGTCCTAGTATTACAAATCAGCTAACTGGAAATATTACAAATAAGCCACCTGGAAATATTACAAATAAGCTACGTGGAAATATTACAAATAAGCGAACTGGAAATATTACAAATAAGCTACGTGGAAATATTACAAATAAGCTACGTGGAAATATTACAAATAAGCGAACTGGAAATATTACAAATAAGCCACCTGGAAATATTACAAATAAGCCACCTGGAAATATTACAAATAAGCTACGTGGAAATATTACAAATAAGCGAACTGGAAATATTACAAATAAGCCACCTGGAAATATTACAAATAAGCCACGTGGAAATATAACAAATAAGCTAACTGGAAATATTACAAATCAGCTAACTGGAAATATTACAAATAAGCCACCTGGAAATATTACAAATAAGCTACGTGGAAATATTACAAATAAGCGAACTGGAAATATTACAAATAAGCCACCTGGAAATATTACAAATAAGCTATCTCCGTCCATCCGTCCGTCCGTCCGTCCGTCCGTCCGTGTCCGTCTCCGTCTCCGTCTCCGTCTCCGTCTCCGTCTCTCTCTCTCTCTCTCTCTCTCTCTCTCTCTCTCTCTCTCTCTCTCTCTCTCTCTCTCTCTCTCTCTCTCTCTCTCTCCTCTCCCTCTCCCTCCCTCCCTCCCTCTCTCTCCCTCCCTCTCCCTCCCTCTCTCGCCCTCCCTCCCTCTCTCTGAAAATTGAAATAGATAACGGCTATGGCTCTGATGCTATTTCTATTTTTCAAGGGTTTGTCTCAACACGACTCAAGCTAGAATTTGATTTCTTTGTCAGTAATGGAAACGTCCAACTTTTTGAGAGAAAGTGGTGTATTGGCAATGTTTTGTGCTCAGTCGATGATTCAAAAGTGGTAATTACTTTATAATTCCTGATTGATTTGACTTTTTTTCTTTGGAACTGATTGCTTGCATATATGTTTCTTCCTGTGTCCTTGAATACATTTCTCTCTCTCTCTCTTAGTTTTTCGCTTAATTTGCTCTTGATGTATTTATAGCTCTTGCATGAGCATTTCCTTTAAAATTGGTTGTGGTTTTGTTTGTGTCTTCACCTTTGGTTTGTAAAATATATATTTTTTGTATATTTGCTGGTTTCTTTTAAATACCCTTTGCTCTTTTTGTGGTGTCTTCATGATCCTTATGCAATTTCTTTAAACTGGTTGCTGTGGTTTTGTTTTTTTTTACAACTGCTTGTGAAATGGCTTTACATTGTTTATAATAAAAGGACACCAAAGTCAGTCTCTCAGTCTCAGTCTCAGTCTCAGTCTGTCTCTCTCTCTCTCTCTCTCTCTCTCTCTCTCTCTCTCTCTCTCTCTCTCTCTCTCTCTCTCTCTCTCTCTCTCTCTCTCTCTCTCTCTCTTTCTGTCTGTCTGTCTCCCTCTGTCTCTCTCTGTCTCTCTCTGTCTCTGTCTCTCTCTGTCTCTCTCTGTCTCTCTCTGTCTCTCTCTGTCTCTCTCTGTCTCTCTCTGTCTCTCTCTGTCTCTTTCTGTCTCTTTCTGTCTCCCTCTGTCTCCCTCTGTCTCCCTCTGTCTCCCTCTGTCTCCCTCTGTCTCCCTCTGTCTCTCTCTGTTTCCCTCTGTCTCCCTCTGTCTCCCTCTGTCTCCCTCTGTCTCCCTCTGTCTCCCTCTGTCTCCCTCTGTCTCTCTCTATACTGCACTCTCCTGTAATACAGCCAAGCAGTGACATTAACTCTTGATGAAGTGCACGTTGGAGTTAGGCCTATTTGTAGACTGGCCAGTTAAATGAGGATCCGAGTGGACCACAGCTTTTTTTTTTTTTTGTATACAAGATCGAGGCTCGTGAAAGAGCGAATGAAAGATTGAGGCATAAGTTTAAAAAAAAACTCCCATGGAGTGGCAACCCCTTTGGTTTCCACCACCTTTGGAGAGGCAGGTAGATGGACAGCTAGATAAAATGTAGCTAGACAGACTACCCTAGCAAGGCATGCACTTCGCCCCGTGGCTTCATCACCGCCATTGCTGAGACTTGCCCACCGATACAAGTCACTGCCCTCGGTGGGCTATTTTGTCTGCGCATCAGTCACAAAGACAGCGGGTGGGCTTGCATGCACACGCACGTGCCGGAGTGCCCTCAAACATGAAACGTGCTCGCACAGATGGTGACAGCAAAGCATAAAGAATATAAATATATATTTTAAAAATTGTGACGTGAAGAGCAAGACGTGGCGTGTCCGTCCAAATGGCTGAATGGAAGCACCTCCTTCATGTTCGTTTCTTCCTCACCCTTGAGATGATTCCAAATGTTGTCAAATTCATCTCATTAGAAAACCTCTCCAGCACCGGTCAGGAAAGCATTCTAAACTTTGGCTGGGAAACCGGCGCACAATGGCCTACACCTTTTGAAAGGCCACAAGGAATATTTAACATCCACAAGTGAAGGTAAGCAGACAGCAGAGTTGATGATGCAACACACCTTCCTTACAAACCATCATGATGGCAGGTAGTTTGGTGAGTTAGATGCTATGCAGTAAAAATAAATAAATAAATAAATAGAAAATGTGGTTCATTTAGATATCAATAACATCTCTCATTAGCCTCAAATATATGTGGGATGTCTTACAATGCAATATATGCAGAGCATGGCTGGCTTTGAACGTGGAAACATAGCCCTCCACTGATCTTTCACGCGAGATATTCCAAAAAGGGGAAATACAAAAATAAACTAAACATTTTCCAAATAACTGTTCACATCATGTCCACATCCATTTAATTAAATAACTGATAACTCCATCTGGTTAGTGTTAATATCTCTCTGCCCTTACCCCCTTACATCTTATTCCCTTTAAGTTAGGGTCAGTAGTTCATGGTGTGTACAATTAGCCCAAAACTTGCGCGATCTGGCCGGCCAGGCCTGATGTTGGACTAAAGGTGGTTGGAATTTGGAAGTTTGGAAGACTGAATGTGGCTGAAATTTTAAAGACTGAAGGTGACTGGAATTTGGAATACTGAAGGTGGCTGAAATTTAGAAGACTGGAGGTGACTGGAATTTGGAAGACTGGAGGTGACTGGAATTTGGAATACTGAAGGTGGCTGGAAGTTTGGAAAACTGAATGTGGATGAAATTTTAAAGACTGAAGGTGACTGGAATTTGGAAGACTGGAGGTGACTGGAATTTGGAATACTGAAGGTGGCTGGAATTTAGAAGACTGAAGGTGGCTGGAATTTGGAATACTGAAGGTGGCTGGAATTTGGAAATTTGGAAGACTGAAGGAGGCTGGAATTTGGAATACTGAAGGTGGCTGGAATTTGGAAATTTAGAAGACTGAAGGTGGCTGGAATTTGGAATACTGAAGGTGGCTGGAATTTGGAATACTGAAGGTGGCTGGAATTTAGAAGACTGAAGGTGGCTGGAATTTGGAATACTGAAGGTGGCTGGAATTTGGAATACTGAAGGTGGCTGGAATTTAGAAGACTGAAGGTGGCTGGAATTTGGAATACTGAAGGTGGCTGGAATTTGGAATACTGAAGGTGACTGGAATTTGGAATACTGAAGGTGGCTGGAATTTGGAACACTGAAGGTGGCTGGAATTTGGAAATTTGGAAGACTGAAGGAGGCTGGAATTTGGAACACTGAAGGTGGCTGGAATTTGGAAATTTAGAAGACTGAAGGTGGCTGGAATTTGGAATACTGAAGGTGGCTGGAATTTAGAAGACTGAAGGTGGCTGGAATTTGGAATACTGAAGGTGGCTGGAATTTGGAATACTGAAGGTGACTGGAATTTGGAATACTGAAGGTGGCTGGAATTTGGAATACTGAAGGTGGCTGGAATTTGGAATACTGAAGGTGGCTGGAATTTGGAATACTGAAGGTGGCTGGAATTTAGAAGACTGAAGGTGGCTGGAATTTGGAATACTGAAGGTGGCTGGAATTTGGAATACTGAAGGTGGCTGGAATTTGGAATACTGAAGGTGACTGGAATTTGGAATACTGAAGGTGACTGGAATTTGGAATACTGAAGGTGGCTGGAATTTGGAATACTGAAGGTGGCTGGAATTTGGAATACTGAAGGTGACTGGAATTTGGAAATTTGGAAGACTGAAGGAGGCTGGATTTTAAAGACTGAAGGTGACTGGAATTTGGAATACTGAAGGTGGCTGGAATTTGGAAATTTGGAAGACTGAAGGTGGCTGGAATTTAGAAGACTGAAGGTGGCTGGAATTTAGAAGACTGAAGGTGGCTGGAATTTGGAAATTTAGAAGACTGAAGGAGGCTGGAATTTAGAAGACTGAAGGTGGCTGGAATTTGGAATACTGAAGGTGACTGGAATTTGGAAATTTGGAAGACTGAAGGAGGCTGGAATTTGGAAATTTAGAAGACTGAAGGTGGCTGGAATTTGGAATACTGAAGGTGACTGGAATTTGGAAATTTGGAAGACTGAAGGTGACTGGAATTTGGAAATTTGGAAGACTGAAGGAGGCTGGAATTTAGAAGACTGAAGGTGGCTGGAATTTAGAAGACTGAAGGTGGCTGGAATTTGGAATACTGAAGGTGGCTGGAATTTGGAATACTGAAGGTGGCTGGAATTTGGAATACTGAAGGTGACTGGAATTTGGAAATTTAGAAGACTGAAGGTGGCTGGAATTTGGAATACTGAAGGTGGCTGGAATTTGGAAATTTGGAAGACTGAAGGAGGCTGGAATTTTAAAGACTGAAGGTGACTGGAATTTGGAATACTGAAGGTGGCTGAAATTTGGAATACTGAAGGTGGCTGGAATTTGGAAATTTGGAAGACTGAAGGAGGCTGGAATTTAGAAGACTGAAGGTGGCTGGAATTTAGAAGACTGAAGGTGGCTGGAATTTGGAATACTGAAGGTGGCTGGAATTTGGAATACTGAAGATGGCTGGAATTTGGAAATTTGGAAGACTGAAGGAGGCTGGAATTTTAAAGACTGAAGGTGACTGGAATTTGGAATACTGAAGGTAGCTGAAATTTGGAAATTTGGAAGACTGAAGGAGGCTGGAATTTTAAAGACTGAAGGTGACTGGAATTTGGAATACTGAAGGTGGCTGAAATTTGGAATACTGAAGGTGGCTGGAATTTGGAAATTTGGAAGACTGAAGGAGGCTGGAATTTAGAAGACTGAAGGTGGCTGGAATTTGGAAATTTGGAAGACTGAAGGAGGCTGGAATTTGGAAATTTGGAAGACTGAAGGTGACTGGAATTTGGAAATTTGGAAGACTGAAGGAGGCTGGAATTTTAAAGACTGAAGGTGACTGGAATTTGGAATACTGAAGGTGGCTGAAATTTGGAATACTGAAGGTGGCTGGAATTTGGAAATTTAGAAGACTGAAGGAGGCTGGAATTTAGAAGACTGAAGGTGGCTGGAATTTAGAAGACTGAAGGTGGCTGGAATTTGGAATACTGAAGGTGGCTGGAATTTGGAATACTGAAGATGGCTGGAATTTGGAAATTTGGAAGACTGAAGGAGGCTGGAATTTTAAAGACTGAAGGTGACTGGAATTTGGAATACTGAAGGTGGCTGAAATTTGGAATACTGAAGGTGGCTGGAATTTGGAAATTTGGAAGACTGAAGGAGGCTGGAATTTAGAAGACTGAAGGTGGCTGGAATTTGGAAATTTGGAAGACTGAAGGAGGCTGGAATTTGGAAATTTGGAAGACTGAAGGTGACTAGAATTTGGAAATTTGGAATACTGAAGGTAACTGGAATTTGGAAATTTAGAAGACTGAAGGTGGCTAGAATTGGGAAATTTAGAAGACTGAAGGTGGCTGGAATTTGGAAATTTAGAAGACTGAAGGTGGCTGGAATTTGGAAGACTGAAGGTGGCTGGAATTTGGAAATTTGGAAGACTGAAGGTAACTGGAATTTGGAAATTTAGAAGACTGAAGGTGGCTGGAATTGGGAAATTTAGAAGACTGAAGGTGGCTGGAATTTGGAAATTTAGAAGACTGGAGGTGACTGGAATTTGGAATACTGAAGGTGACTGGAATTTGGAAATTTGGAAGACTGAAGGTGACTGGAATTTGGAAATTTAGAAGACTGAAGGTGGCTGGAATTTGGAAATTTGGAATACTGAAGGTGGCTGGAATTTGGAAATTTAGAAGACTGAAAGTGGCTGGAATTTGGAAGACTGAAGGTGGCTGGAATTTAGAAGACTGAAGGTGACTGGAATTTGGAAATTTAGAAGACTGAAAGTGGCTGGAATTTGGAAATTTAGAAGACTGAAAGTGGCTGGAATTTGGAAGACTGAAGGTGGCTGGAATTTAGAAGACTGAAGGTGACTGGAATTTGGAAATTTAGAAGACTGAAGGTGGCTGGAATTTGGAAATTTAGAAGACTGAATGTGGCTGGAATTTGGACGACTGAAGGTGGCTGGAATTTGGACGACTGAATGTGGCTGGAATTTGGAAATTTAGAAGACTGAATGTGGCTGGAATTTGGAAATTTAGAAGACTGAAGGTGGCTGGAATTTGGAAATTTAGAAGACTGAATGTGGCTGGAATTTGGAAGACTGAAGGTGGCTGGAATTTGGAAGACTGAAGGTGGCTGGAATTTGGAAATTTAGAAGACTGAAGGTGGCTGGAATTTGGAAGACTGAAGGTGGCTGGAATTTGGAAATTTAGAAGACTGAATGTGGCTGGAATTTGGAAATTTAGAAGACTGAATGTGGCTGGAATTTAGAATACTGAAGGTGGCTGGAATTTGGAAATTTAGAAGACTGAAGGTGGCTGGAATTTGGAAATTTAGAAGACTGAAGGTGGCTGGAATTTAGAATACTGAAGGTGGCTGGAATTTGGAAATTTAGAATACTGAAGGTGACTGGAATTTGGAAATTTAGAAGACTGAAGGTGGCTGGAATTTGGAAGTTTAGAAGACTGAAGGTGGCTGGAATTTAGAATACTGAAGGTGGCTGGAATTTGGAAATTTAGAAGACTGAAGGTGACTGGAATTTGGAAATTTAGAAGACTGAATGTGGCTGGAATTTGGAAATTTAGAAGACTGAAGGTGGCTGGAATTTGGAAATTTAGAAGACTGAAGGTGGCTGGAATTTGGAAATTTAGAAGACTGAAGGTGGCTGGAATTTAGAATACTGAAGGTGGCTGGAATTTGGAAATTTAGAAGACTGAAGGTGACTGGAATTTGGAAATTTAGAAGACTGAATGTGGCTGGAATTTGGAAGACTGAAGGTGGCTGGAATTTGGAAGACTGAAGGTGGCTGGAATTTGGAAATTTAGAAGACTGAAAGTGGCTGGAATTTGGAAATTTAGAATACTGAAGGTGGCTGGAATTTGGAAATTTAGAAGACTGAAGGTGGCTGGAATTTAGAAGACTGAAGGTGGCTGGAATTTGGAAATTTAGAAGACTGAATGTGGCTGGAATTTGGAAATTTAGAAGACTGAAGGTGGCTGGAATTTGGAAATTTAGAAGACTGGAGGTGACTGGAATTTGGAAATTTGGAATAATGATGGTGGCTGGAATTTGGAAATTTGGAAGACTGAAGGTGGCTGGAATTTGGAAATTTAGAAGACTGGAGGTGACTGGAATTTGGAAATTTGGAATAATGATGGTGGCTGGAATTTGGAAATTTAGAAGACTGAAGGTGGCTGGAATTTGGAAATTTGGAAGACTGAAGGTGGCTGGAATTTGGAAATTTAGAAGACTGGAGGTGACTGGAATTTGGAAATTTGGAATAATGATGGTGGCTGGAATTTGGAAATTTGGAAGACTGAAGGTGGCTGGAATTTGGAAATTTAGAAGACTGGAGGTGACTGGAATTTGGAATACTGAAGGTGACTGGAATTTGGAAATTTGGAATAATGATGGTGGCTGGAATTTGGAAATTTGGAATAATGAAAGTGGCTGGAATTTGGAAATTTAGAAGACTGAAGGTGGCTGGAATTTGGAAATTTAGAAGACTGGAGGTGACTGGAATTTGGAAATTTAGAAGACTGAAGGTGGCTGGAATTTGGAAATTTGGAAGACTGAAGGTGGCTGGAATTTGGAAATTTAGAAGACTGGAGGTGACTGGAATTTGGAATACTGAAGGTGACTGGAATTTGGAAATTTGGAATAATGATGGTGGCTGGAATTTGGAAATTTGGAATAATGAAAGTGGCTGGAATTTGGAAATTTGGAAGACTGAATGTGGCTGGAATTTGGAAATTTGGAAGACTGATTGTGGCTGGAATTTGGAAATTTAGAAGACTGAAGGTGGGTGAAATTTGGAAATTTAGAAGACTGAAGGTGGCTGGAATTTGGAAATTTAGAAGACTGAATGTGGCTGGAATTTGGAAATTTAGAAGACTGAAGGTGGCTGGAATTTGGAAATTTAGAAGACTGAAGGTGGGTGAAATTTGGAAATTTAGAAGACTGAATGTGGCTGGAATTTGGAAATTTAGAAGACTGAAGGTGGCTGGAATTTGGAAATTTAGAAGACTGAATGTGGCTGGAATTTGGAAATTTAGAAGACTGAATGTGGCTGGAATTTGGAAATTTAGAAGACTGAATGTGGCTGGAATTTGGAAATTTAGAAGACTGAATGTGGCTGGAATTTGGAAATTTAGAAGACTGAATGTGGCTGGAATTTGGAAATTTAGAAGACTGAATGTGGCTGGAATTTGGAAATTTAGAAGACTGAATGTGGCTGGAATTTGGAAATTTAGAAGACTGAATGTGGCTGGAATTTGGAAATTTAGAAGACTGAATGTGGCTGGAATTTGGAAATTTAGAAGACTGAATGTGGCTGGAATTTGGAAATTTAGAAGACTGAAGGTGGCTGGAATTTGGAAATTTAGAAGACTGAATGTGGCTGGAATTTGGAAATTTAGAAGACTGAATGTGGCTGGAATTTGGAAATTTAGAAGACTGAATGTGGCTGGAATTTGGAAATTTAGAAGACTGAATGTGGCTGGAATTTGGAAATTTAGAAGACTGAAGGTGGCTGGAATTTGGAAATTTAGAAGACTGAATGTGGCTGGAATTTGGAAATTTAGAAGACTGAATGTGGCTGGAATTTGGAAATTTAGAAGACTGAAGGTGACTGGAATTTGGAAATTTAGAAGACTGAAGGTGGCTGGAATTTGGAAGTTTAGAAGACTGAAGGTGGCTGGAATTTAGAATACTGAAGGTGGCTGGAATTTGGAAATTTAGAAGACTGAAGGTGACTGGAATTTGGAAATTTAGAAGACTGAATGTGGCTGGAATTTGGAAATTTAGAAGACTGAAGGTGGCTGGAATTTGGAAATTTAGAAGACTGAAGGTGGCTGGAATTTGGAAATTTAGAAGACTGAAGGTGGCTGGAATTTAGAATACTGAAGGTGGCTGGAATTTGGAAATTTAGAAGACTGAAGGTGACTGGAATTTGGAAATTTAGAAGACTGAATGTGGCTGGAATTTGGAAGACTGAAGGTGGCTGGAATTTGGAAGACTGAAGGTGGCTGGAATTTGGAAATTTAGAAGACTGAAAGTGGCTGGAATTTGGAAATTTAGAATACTGAAGGTGGCTGGAATTTGGAAATTTAGAAGACTGAAGGTGGCTGGAATTTAGAAGACTGAAGGTGGCTGGAATTTGGAAATTTAGAAGACTGAATGTGGCTGGAATTTGGAAATTTAGAAGACTGAAGGTGGCTGGAATTTGGAAATTTAGAAGACTGGAGGTGACTGGAATTTGGAAATTTGGAATAATGATGGTGGCTGGAATTTGGAAATTTGGAAGACTGAAGGTGGCTGGAATTTGGAAATTTAGAAGACTGGAGGTGACTGGAATTTGGAAATTTGGAATAATGATGGTGGCTGGAATTTGGAAATTTAGAAGACTGAAGGTGGCTGGAATTTGGAAATTTGGAAGACTGAAGGTGGCTGGAATTTGGAAATTTAGAAGACTGGAGGTGACTGGAATTTGGAAATTTGGAATAATGATGGTGGCTGGAATTTGGAAATTTGGAAGACTGAAGGTGGCTGGAATTTGGAAATTTAGAAGACTGGAGGTGACTGGAATTTGGAATACTGAAGGTGACTGGAATTTGGAAATTTGGAATAATGATGGTGGCTGGAATTTGGAAATTTGGAATAATGAAAGTGGCTGGAATTTGGAAATTTAGAAGACTGAAGGTGGCTGGAATTTGGAAATTTAGAAGACTGGAGGTGACTGGAATTTGGAAATTTAGAAGACTGAAGGTGGCTGGAATTTGGAAATTTGGAAGACTGAAGGTGGCTGGAATTTGGAAATTTAGAAGACTGGAGGTGACTGGAATTTGGAATACTGAAGGTGACTGGAATTTGGAAATTTGGAATAATGATGGTGGCTGGAATTTGGAAATTTGGAATAATGAAAGTGGCTGGAATTTGGAAATTTGGAAGACTGAATGTGGCTGGAATTTGGAAATTTGGAAGACTGATTGTGGCTGGAATTTGGAAATTTAGAAGACTGAAGGTGGGTGAAATTTGGAAATTTAGAAGACTGAAGGTGGCTGGAATTTGGAAATTTAGAAGACTGAATGTGGCTGGAATTTGGAAATTTAGAAGACTGAAGGTGGCTGGAATTTGGAAATTTAGAAGACTGAAGGTGGGTGAAATTTGGAAATTTAGAAGACTGAAGGTGGCTGGAATTTGGAAATTTAGAAGACTGAAGGTGGCTGGAATTTGGAATACTGAAGGTGGCTGGAATTTGGAAATTTAGAAGACTGAATGTGGCTGGAATTTGGACGACTGAAGGTGGCTGGAATTTGGACGACTGAATGTGGCTGGAATTTGGAAGACTGAAGGTGGCTGGAATTTGGAAATTTAGAAGACTGAAGGTGGCTGGAATTTGGAAATTTAGAAGACTGAAGGTGGCTGGAATTTGGAAATTTAGAAGACTGAAGGTGGCTGGAATTTGGAAGACTGAAGGTGGCTGGAATTTGGAAATTTAGAAGACTGAAGGTGGCTGGAATTTGGAAATTTAGAAGACTGAAGGTGACTGGAATTTGGAAATTTAGAAGACTGAAGGTGGCTGGAATTTGGAAATTTAGAAGACTGAAGGTGGCTGGAATTTGGAAATTTAGAAGACTGAAGGTGGCTGGAATTTGGAAATTTAGAAGACTGAAAGTGGCTGGAATTTGGAAATTTGGAAGACTGAAGGTGGCTGGAATTTGGAAGACTGAAGGTGGCTGGAATTTGGAAATTTAGAAGACTGAAGGTGGCTGGAATTTGGAAATTTAGAAGACTGAATGTGGCTGGAATTTGGAAATTTAGAAGACTGAATGTGGCTGGAATTTGGAAATTTAGAAGACTGAAGGTGGCTGGAATTTGGAAATTTAGAAGACTGAAAGTGGCTGGAATTTGGAAATTTGGAAGACTGAAGGTGGCTGGAATTTGGAAGCCTGAAGGTGGCTGGAATTTTGAAATTTAGAAGACTGAAAGTGGCTGGAATTTGGAAATTTAGAAGACTGAATGTGGCTGGAATTTGGAAGACTGAAGGTGGCTGGAATTTGGAAATTTAGAAGACTGAAGGTGGCTGGAATTTGGAAATTTAGAAGACTGAAGGTGGCTGGAATTTGGAAATTTAGAAGACTGAAGGTGGCTGGAATTTGGAAATTTAGAAGACTGAATGTGGCTGGAATTTGGAAGACTGAAGGTGGCTGGAATTTGGAAGACTGAAGGTGGCTGGAATTTGGAAATTTAGAAGACTGAAGGTGGCTGGAATTTGGAAGACTGAAGGTGGCTGGAATTTGGAAATTTAGAAGACTGAATGTGGCTGGAATTTGGAAGACTGAAGGTGGCTGGAATTTGGAAATTTAGAAGACTGAAGGTGGCTGGAATTTGGAAGACTGAAGGTGGCTGGAATTTGGAAATTTAGAAGACTGAAAGTGGCTGGAATTTGGAAATTTGGAAGACTGAAGGTGGCTGGAATTTGGAAGACTGAAGGTGGCTGGAATTTGGAAATTTAGAAGACTGAAGGTGGCTGGAATTTGGAAATTTAGAAGACTGAATGTGGCTGGAATTTGGAAATTTAGAAGACTGAATGTGGCTGGAATTTGGAAATTTAGAAGACTGAAGGTGGCTGGAATTTGGAAATTTGGAAGACTGAATGTGGCTGGAATTTGGAAATTTGGAAGACTGAAGGTGGCTGGAATTTGGAAATTTAGAAGACTGAAAGTGGCTGGAATTTGGAAATTTGGAAGACTGAAGGTGGCTGGAATTTGGAAGCCTGAAGGTGGCTGGAATTTTGAAATTTAGAAGACTGAAAGTGGCTGGAATTTGGAAATTTAGAAGACTGAATGTGGCTGGAATTTGGAAGACTGAAGGTGGCTGGAATTTGGAAATTTAGAAGACTGAAGGTGGCTGGAATTTGGAAATTTAGAAGACTGAAGGTGGCTGGAATTTGGAAATTTAGAAGACTGAAGGTGGCTGGAATTTGGAAATTTAGAAGACTGAAGGTGGCTGGAATTTGGAAATTTAGAAGACTGAATGTGGCTGGAATTTGGAAGACTGAAGGTGGCTGGAATTTGGAAGACTGAAGGTGGCTGGAATTTGGAAATTTAGAAGACTGAAGGTGGCTGGAATTTGGAAGACTGAAGGTGGCTGGAATTTGGAAATTTAGAAGACTGAATGTGGCTGGAATTTGGAAGACTGAAGGTGGCTGGAATTTGGAAATTTAGAAGACTGAAGGTGGCTGGAATTTGGAAGACTGAAGGTGGCTGGAATTTGGAAATTTAGAAGACTGAATGTGGCTGGAATTTAGAAATTTAGAAGACTGAAGGTGGCTGGAATTTGGAAATTTAGAAGACTGAATGTGGCTGGAATTTGGAAATTTAGAAGACTGAAGGTGGCTGGAATTTGGAAGACTGAAGGAGGCTGGAATTTAGAATACTGAAGGTGGCTGGAATTTGGAAATTTAGAAGACTGAAGGTGGCTGGAATTTAGAATACTGAAGGTGGCTGGAATTTGGAAATTTAGAAGACTGAAGGTGGCTGGAATTTAGAATACTGAAGGTGGCTGGAATTTGGAATTTAGAAGACTGAATGTGGCTGGAATTTAGAAATTTAGAAGACTGAAGGTGGCTGGAATTTGGAAATTTAGAAGACTGAATGTGGCTGGAATTTGGAAATTTAGAAGACTGAAGGTGGCTGGAATTTGGAAGACTGAAGGAGGCTGGAATTTAGAATACTGAAGGTGGCTGGAATTTGGAAATTTAGAAGACTGAAGGTGGCTGGAATTTAGAATACTGAAGGTGGCTGGAATTTGGAAATTTAGAAGACTGAAGGTGGCTGGAATTTAGAATACTGAAGGTGGCTGGAATTTGGAATTTAGAAGACTGAAGGTGGCTGGAATTTGGAAATTTAGAAGACTGAAGGTGGCTGGAATTTGGAAGACTGAAGGTGGCTGGAATTTGGAAATTTAGAAGACTGAAGGTGGCTGGAATTTGGAAATTTGGAAGACTGAATGTGGCTGGAATTTGGAAATTTAGAAGACTGAAGGTGGCTGGAATTTAGAATACTGAAGGTGGCTGGAATTTGGAAATTTAGAAGACTGAAGGTGGCTGGAATTTAGAATACTGAAGGTGGCTGGAATTTGGAAATTTAGAAGACTGAAGGTGGCTGGAATTTGGAAATTTGGAAGACTGAATGTGGCTGGAATTTGGAAATTTGGAATAATGAAGGTGGCTGGAATTTGGAAATTTAGAAGACTGGAGGTGACTGGAATTTGGAAATTTGGAATAATGATGGTGGCTGGAATTTGGAAATTTGGAATAATGAAAGTGGCTGGAATTTGGAAATTTGGAAGACTGAATGTGGCTGGAATTTGGAAATTTGGAAGACTGAAGGTGGCTGGAATTTGGAATACTGAAGGTGGCTGGAATTTGGAAATTTGGAATACTGAAGGTGGCTGGAATTTGGAAATTTGGAATACTGAAGGTGGCTGGAATTTGGAAATTTGGAAGACTGAATGTGGCTGGAATTTGGAAATTTGGAAGACTGAATGTGGCTGGAATTTGGAAATTTGGAAGACTGAAGGTGGCTGGAATTTGGAAGACTGAAGGTGGCTGGAATTTGGAAATTTGGAAGACTGAAGGTGGCTGGAATTTGGAAATTTGGAAGACTGAAGGTGGCTGGAATTTAGAAATTTGGAATAATGAAGGTGGCTGGAATTTGGAAATTTGGAAGACTGAATGTGGCTGGAATTTGGAAATTTAGAAGACTGAAGGTGGCTGGAATTTAGAATACTGAAGGTGGCTGGAATTTGGAAGACTGAAGGTGGCTGGAATTTGGAAATTTAGAAGACTGAAGGTGGCTGGAATTTGGAAATTTGGAAGACTGAATGTGGCTGGAATTTGGAAATTTGGAATAATGAAGGTGGCTGGAATTTGGAAATTTAGAAGACTGGAGGTGACTGGAATTTGTAATACTGAAGGTGACTGGAATTTGGAAATTTGGAATAATGATGGTGGCTGGAATTTGGAAATTTGGAATAATGAAAGTGGCTGGAATTTGGAAATTTGGAAGACTGAAGGTGGCTGGAATTTGGAATACTGAAGGTGGCTGGAATTTGGAAATTTGGAATACTGAAGGTGGCTGGAATTTGGAAATTTGGAATACTGAAGGTGGCTGGAATTTGGAAATTTGGAAGACTGAATGTGGCTGGAATTTGGAAATTTGGAAGACTGAAGGTGGCTGGAATTTGGAATACTGAAGGTGGCTGGAATTTGGAAATTTGGAATACTGAAGGTGGCTGGAATTTGGAAATTTGGAATACTGAAGGTGGCTGGAATTTGGAAATTTGGAAGACTGAATGTGGCTGGAATTTGGAAATTTGGAAGACTGAATGTGGCTGGAATTTGGAAATTTGGAAGACTGAAGGTGGCTGGAATTTGGAAGACTGAAGGTGGCTGGAATTTGGAAATTTGGAATACTGAAGGTGGCTGGAATTTGGAAATTTGGAACACTGAAGGTGGCTGGAATTTAGAAATTTGGAACACTGAAGGTGGCTGGAATTTAGAAATTTGGAATAATGAAGGTGGCTGGAATTTGGAAATTCCTCATTGTTGCGAAGCTTCTGAAGTCCAAAGAGTCTTAGCAGTAGATATGATGAACCCCTGCCCTCGATTCCTTCATACATGTTTGTTCGTGTCAAAATGAGTCTTACGTTTGGAGCGTTTAATTTGCTTATTGGAGATAAACGCAAATACCCATGAAATGAAAACTGTCCCTTCAAGATTGTGTGTGACGCAATGAGGAAGCATGTGAATGACGCAAAAAACAATCCCAAACGAAAAACAGCAGAAACAGTATGATGGGATGTGCTGCCGGAGAAGAGAGGTGCAATTTTTTTTCTTGAATTTGCAACTATTTGTTTATCTCCAGATATTTTTTTCCTACCCTAAATCAAAAAGGGAAGAATATGGTGTTCTTCTTATTCTTCTCCTTTCCTTAAATAAATGATGTCCCCTTACCCTTCTCGCGCTCTCGCATCCCTAAGGTGGAGTCTCTTGTGGTGTTTAACAAATAAAAATTTCACAATTTTGAGTCACTCACCTCTAATATAAGCTGTCTAGCCTGGGTTTGAATATCAGGGCAGCTTTAAACTGTCATCGTGGTGTTTCGCAGGGTTAGGGTTATGGTTCTCTTTCTGATTAAGGTCATGAAGGGGAAGAGCGAAAAGAAGATGGACAGAGAGAGAGGGAAAGAGAAATAGAGAGAGGGGGAAAAGAGGGGAAGGGAGGGAGAGGGAGGGAGACAGTGGGAGGGGGGGTGGAAGAGGGAAAGGGAAAGGGGGAGAGATAGAGAGAGATAGAGAGAGAGGGAGAGAGAGAGAGGAGAGAGAGACGCAGAGAGAGAGAGAGAGACAGAGAGAAAGCCCTATCGGAGACATCATACAATCGTAGACAAAGCAACCGCCTTATCGTCCCACAGCACTGTCGATTGAGGATAAAAGAACCGATAACCTATTACACCTCATCAAGCCACCATACTCTGGCCACATGCCACGATGAAGCTGAAATTACAATGTCTGAGTATGTAGTGGGTAAATGGCATCACCATGTCCTGTGGTTTCCTGTACTGTGACCATGAGCTCGTGCGTGTGGTCTTATGACACACTCGATCTTTCTGTCTGTCTGTCTGTGTCTCTGTCTATAGTGTCTGTCTATAGTGTCTCTGTCTATAGTGTCTCTTGTCTCTCGTGCCTCTTGTCTCTCATCTCTGTCTCATCCACACTTTAGCAGCACCTCTCATACCGCCACCCCCCCTCCCCGCCCCCCCCGCCCCCAACACCCCGATGTAACCCCTTTACTGCCAAACTATCCTTGAGATTTGACCGTACTAAAACAGCACTGGGTGGGTTACCATTGCCTTCCCATTGACAATCTGCGTAAAATATGTGAATTTGGACCGGGAATGTGATCTTTTGGAAGGAGTCGTCCAGGGTTCTTGAATTTTACTACAATATGTGACACATCCAACACACCAGTAAAATGCTCATAAAATGTTAGTTTAATGTCAAAACAAAAACAGAAATGAAATACGAATCGTCTGCAAAAAGGAACGAAATACAACACGTGCAAACAGTAAGAGGGAAACCGAGAGGGGCAAAACCATATTGAATATGAAAAAGACTTTATACATCCAGATGTGGAATAGACTGTGCTGCCAAGGTGATAGAGAGCAGGCACACACTTTCACACACATACACACACACACACACACACACACACACACACACACACACACACACACACACACACACAAACATACATACATACACACATACATACATACATACATACATACATACATACACGCATACATACACGCATACATACAAACACACACACACACACACACAAACATACATACATACATACATACATACATACATACATACATACATACATACATACATACGCATACATACATACATACACGCATACATACAAACATACACTCACACACATACATACATACAAACAAACACACACATATATACACACACATACAAACAAACACACACATATATACACACACATACAAACAAACACACACATACATACACGCACACACACACACACAAACATACATACATACATGCATACATACAAACATACATACATACATACATACATACATACAAACATACACACACACAATACACACACAAACATACATACATACATACATACACTCACACACATACATACATACATACACTCACACACATACATACATACAAACAAACACACATACAAACAAACACACATACACACACACACACACACACACACACACACACACACACACACACACACACACACACACACACACACACACACACACATACACACACACAATATTATTACAAACAACTAATTGGAAGGTGTCTGGGGTTCAGCGACGATCCTGAAAAGATCCTTCGGAACATAACTTTGAGATCAAGAAAACGTACTCTTTCATAACTTTTTCCATGAATCATGATGTTTTATCAAATCCACATTATCATGTCCAGTCATCCTTCAGATAGACAGGTAGCAGCCTCTTCACACCTTGACAAAATCACAATCTCCTCAAACATGTGGAATATGTCTTTCAATCCTGACAAATACAGACTTGGCATTTAATATGGAATTTTTTTTTTCTTGACTTGGGTTTACTTTCTGAACTCAGTATATCAATCTGGTGAGTTTCTTTTACCCTTTGGTGATGTCTTTGTTGAAAGAACCATGTCATTGATTGTCTTTCGCAGCAAGAAGTCAATAACAGGATTATATCACAGGTGGCGTGACAAAATGTAAGGAAAGGTACATTTGACGATTGGCTTCACAATCGGGTATAAAAGGGTTGGTGCGTTCTGTATTAGTGGAAAACAACTGCTGCACGTCTACAAAAGTTATTGCCGCTTCCTCTGGAGATGGTCCGTCAACTTGACAAGGCTGTTTGTCATGGAGTGGTGGCTTTACGAAATTCTGGCATGAAACAGCGTGCTATTGCTCGGCAGTATGGCATCACTCAAGGTCAGGTGTCAAAGATCCTGAAACGAAATGCTCAGAGGGGTGTCCCTACTCCAACACCGAGGCCAGGATGTCCACGCAGAACCACAAGGAGAGATGATCGCCAGCTGCACCGATTAGTCTGCAATGGCCGTACCGAGTCAGCTAATCGGCTTATTGCTGAGTGGCAGCAACTGACAAATGTGCCTTTATCCAGAAGGCTAGTCAACCAACGACTGGTTCAAGGAGGCTATCGTGCCAGGCGTCCCCTGAGAAAGCCACGCCTGACCAGACAACACAGTCAGCGCCGATTGCAGAGGGCCAGAGAGCACCATCAATGGCAGCCAGGACACTGGAATCACGTGACCTTCAGTGACGAGTCTAGATTTCTGGTCTATCGTCAAGATGGCCGCGTCCGAGTGCGCAGACAAGTGCATGAAGCCCACAACGAAGATTGTATAGTGCCAAGAGTCCAAGCTGGAGGTGGTGGGGTGACTGTTTGGGCTGCTTTTCATGCAGGGGGCAAAACCGACCTGATTGTTCTGAATGGAAACCTGAACCAGTTCAAGTACAGGGTCATTCTGGAAGAAACATTGCTTCCATTTGCTCGTGCAGCCCTTCGAGGAAACTTTGTCTTCCAAGATGACAATGCACGGCCTCATTGTGCTCGCATGATCCAAAACTTTCTTGCTGACCGTGGTGTAGAGCATATGGAGTGGCCTGCCATGTCCCCGGATATGAATCCGATAGAGAACTTGTGGGCAGAATTAACGCGTCAAATCGACAACTTGGACCAGCAGCCTACGTTTGTGCGTGAATTGCAGCAGACTATTGTCACTGCATGGCAAGAGATTCCTGTCCAAACCTTGGCAAATCTCGTGAACAGCATTCCTCGACGTGTATGTGCTCTCCTGAAGGCTCGTGGGGGTTACACGAAGTACTGAACTGTAATTTTACTGTCCGTAATCCCAGTCATAATTTAGCTTTTGTTTTTGTTGAAAAAATTTTTTGGCTAATGTGCAAAATAAAAAGATACTTCTGGAAAACGTACAGAAGTTTAACACAGTACTGTCCGTGAATTGAGTTCGATATCAGTTTCCATCACTTTCAAGGATCAATTTATTTGCTTCGAAATGTCAAATGTGGTTTTTGTTTCTTTTAAAGGTCATATTAACAAAATCTAGAATAATTTCAACATAAATCCAATGAACTTTTGGTTCTAAGTCATCTTGAAAAGTAAGTTCACCCCCACAAAAAAATATTCCATATTAAATGCCAAGTCTATATATACATATATATATATATATAAATAAATATATATTTTGTATACAAGATCGAGGCTCGTGTAAGAGCTAACATTAATGACAAAAAACCATAAACGGACACATAAAACATATAACTAGATGGTATTCATAGAATACTTACCCTGCGCAGTCAACTTGGTGTGAGCCAACTCTTTTGTTTTTGAACGTTTCTTTTTTTTTGATCTAATATGGCTGCCAGACCACGTGAGCGATGACCTCATAAATTTATAATCTCTAATATAATTGTTGCATAGATCATGCTCAATGCATTTCAAACTGATCAGACTAAAGGTGGGTTTTCACGGGACACACGAACGGTTCGCGAAGGATGCGAATGTCGAAAAAATGGCAAAGTCCAACATTCGTATTTTAGGCTCCAAAAGTTCGCCAAACATGCGCGGGGGTTCGGAAGCGTCGTCAATTGTTCGGCGGGTATTTCAAACATTTTTGAAATACCCGCCGAACAAAAAACGACTCCTGCGAACAATTGACGACGCTTCCGAACCCCCGCGCATGTTTGGCGAACTTTTGGAGCCTAAAATACGAATGTTGGACTTTGACATTTTTTCGTCATTCGCATCCTTCGCGAACCGTTCGCGTGTCCCGTGAAAACCCACCTTAAGCGTTGTACCTGTCGAATTATGACGTAATAATTATGGCACCAATGACGTCACCGTTAACAACACCTATTCCCCATATGGAGTTATTTACAATGAGCCACGTTTAAATTTTTTCCAAGCAGCGGATTTGGAGATATAGAGGTGCAACTTTTTTCGATTTATTCCAAGATGGCGTCTGTACCACATGACCTATGACGTTATAATTATTATTAAAAAATTCTACAGGAGGAGCTGCACATATTCTGAAAATTTAGTGTCCATTGGTCTAACAGTTGCAGAGGAATTTTTGTTTTATTCATACTGATCAGGTCAAGCGTTGTACTTGTCGAATTATGACGTAATCGGTGCCTTAATTATGACATCACCATCAACATATCTTATTCCCCATGGTGAGTACTTGACAATGAGCCATGTTTCAATTTTTTCCATCGAGTGGTTTGGGAGATATCGAGGTGTAACTTTTTTCCAAGATGGCGTCCATACCACGTGACCTATGACGTCATAATTATGAATAAATAAATGATACAGGCGGAGGCTGGATCTGGGGTGGATTAGCGGGGGCAGAAAAGATCAAGGCTTTGGATGGGGGATGGTGGTGAACAGATGTTTTAAAGACCTGGAGGGAGGAGTGGGATTGAAGAGAGTGAGGGAGTTTGTTCCAGAGGAGGGAGAGAAGTGGAATGAAAGAGTGAAGGTGAGCAGAGAGTCTTGATTTTGGCAGTTTCACCATAAGAGGGTTGCAGGCAGATCTTGTGTGACCTGTAGGAATATTTGGGGGACAGAGCCCAGAGTGAGCTGGGGGAGCAAGGCCGGAGAGGAGTCGGTAGAAGACAGAAAGACCACTAATCTGCTTGCGGTGAGAGAGTGAAAGGCCCTCGGAGTTAGCTTCATCGCGGGAGATTCCATTGATTCTGAAAGCTTTGGTTTCTACAGCGTGAAGCCGACCTCGGTGTGAGGCAGGAGCACCAGCCCAGAGGAGAGAACAGTATTTCATTGAGCTGCGGATGAAAGCCTTGTATGTGGAGAGGAGCTCAGGTGTGCCAAGGAAGAACTTCGCACGACTGTGGATGCCCAGTCGTCGACTGGTTTTGGAGGCCAGCTTGGAAAAGTGGTTTTCCCAGGAAATATCATGGCAGATATTGAGACCCAAAAGCTTGAGTGACAGAACTTCTTGGAGAGGATTGTTCAGAAAGTAGATGGGAGGGTTGTCCAGACGGTCTTTTCAGAGGGACAAAGTGAGAGTGTGAGATTTGTCAGGATTGAAAGACAGGTTTCACCTGTTTGACTCGTCTGTGATTTTGTCCATGTCTGTGGAGAGTGGGGAGGCTGCTGCCAGCCGATCTGAGGTATGAGGAATGGAGCAGCAGAGAGTGGAGTCATCAACAAGGAGATAGAGAGGATTTTCCAGAGAGTCAGAGAGATCATTGATAAAGACCAGGAAAAGCACAGGGCCCAGAACACTGCCTTGGGGAACTCTAGCCTGAACAGGAAGGGGAGATGAGAGAAACCCATTCAGGGCCACACGTTGACTACGACCATGGAGATTTCCATGGATACCATAACAGGAGAGTTTGGTGAGCAGGGCGAGGTGCCAGACAGTATCGAAGGCACATGATATGTCAAGGGAGACAGCTCTGATTTCCTGTTTGGCATTGAGGACCTCCATCCATTGTTGAGACAGCAGAAGCAGCATGTCCAGAGTGGAGTGAGCTGGTCTGAAACCAAATTGATGATCAAAGATCAAGCCATTGGAGAAGAGGAATGATTTGATATGCGAAGCAATGATGGATTCCATGACTTTGCTGATGATTGGGAGCAGGCTGATTGGTCTGTCTCTGTCTGTGTCTCTGTGTCTCTGTGTCTCTCTCTGTGTCTCTCTCTGTGTCTGTCTCTCTGTGTCTGTCTCTCTGTGTCTGTCTCTCTGTGTCTGTCTCTCTGTGTCTGTCTCTCTGTGTCTGTCTCTCTGTGTCTGTCTGTCTGTCTGTCTGTCTGTCTGTCTCTCTCTCTCTCTCTCTCTCTCTCTCTCTCTCTCTCTCTCTCTCTCTCTCTCTCTCTCTCTCTCTCGCCCCCTGCTGGCCGTTCGTGTGTTGGGCGTGGCAAGATGGCGCGTGCTCGTGCTTGTGTGTTGTAGCTCCTGGCTCGTGTTGTTTTTCATCCTCTCCCCACCAACCTTTTTACCTTTCCCTTTCCTTTGTTTTTTTTCCTTTTGTACTCTTGTCGTGTATGTTGACCTTTTTCCTCCCTTCCTGCTTCGTTACCACCTGTCCCTCGTTTTTTTCTCCTCCTTCGAGACAGAGAGAGGGAGAGCCAGCACGGTAAGGGTTTGTTTGAACCACGTTTTTTCCTAACGTGGTTTAAACCGTGCTTTCGTTTTTTAGTTACTTAATATATATATTTTTTTCTATTCTTTTTTTTTGGGATTATACAAATCTATTTGCTTTCACTTCGTTTCTCCTTTGACGATATGGCTAATAGGAGTGGCCAAAGGCCTGCCGATCGTGTTACCGATGAGGGTTTATCGCGTAAGCGCGGGCTGTGCCTTGTCCCGCCGGAGGGAGTTGAAATGGATGACATTTTGCTCGCGATTGGGGATTTGATCGACGTGAGTAACATTCGTGCCGCGTCTCGTATGAATCACAAAATTGTGGTTTTTGTTTCGCAAATAAGTCTGGCCGATATTGTTGTGCAGAATGGTTTGACCTTGGGAAACGATCTGTTTGTTCCTGTGTCGTCGATGGACACGCCGGCAGTTAAAGTCATTCTGAGCAATGTTCCGCCTTTTCTAGGTAACGAGGAAATCCTACACAAGCTCGGTGAGTTTGGTACTGTCGTCTCTCGAATCATTAGGGTTCCTCTACGTACGAGAAACGGCAGGTTGAAGCACGTACAATCGTTTCGACGTTTTTGTTTTGTTGTTCTAAAAGACGCAGCGAAGCAGTTGAGCACCTCCCACACCTTTAAAGTTGGCGAACATGAATATAGAATCTTCATGGCTACCGAGACCTTGATCTGCTACGGATGTGGAGCACACGGACACACTAAGCAGTATTGCCCAGACGCCAAGAAGACGTACGCTACAGCAGCTGGGTCGGCCCCCCCTGTAACTGATGCAGTGCCCCCCGTTCATGAGCCTGGTGGAGTACAGACGTCCACACCAGAAGACCAGGGTGTGGAAAGTGGTGGCGGTGTTGCTGAGGTTAGTGCAGCAGGGGTGCACCCAGTCGATTTGGACAAGAGGCTGCAACCTCAAGAGAATATGGTCTTTGAGGAGGTATTGATGAAAGGCACCGAGGCTAAGAGGAACCTAAAACGTACCTTTTTGAGCGCCGAGGTGGAAGACAAAGGTAGCAAAGTGATACTCGTACAAACAAACAGTATCTCAGACTATCCTGATGATTCTCGGCAAGCTGGGCAGGGTGGTGACGAAACAGAGGAGAGTAGGACTTCACCCCTTGCTCTTGTTGAAGAAAATCAATGCAGCAGTATTGGTTGTGATGATGGCACCATTGTCCCTTGTGACAACGAGCAGTCCCAGGGCCTGAGTGACAACGGTTGTTGCTCACATCCGGTTGAAACGACCAAGGATGATGGTCCAAGCAGACCTATAATAGGCAGCAGTGGTGGCACAGATGTGCCCCTTGTGATGCAACAAGAAGACTGCAGTGGTGATGACACAGAAGGTGTGCCTGCTCCTGACACACAACAAAGGAGTTTCAACGTTGATGTGGTTAGGGAGCTGGATGAGGAAGCTCAAAGCCTTGTGTCTGTGAATGATCATCAGGGAGAAGAACAGATGGAAGCAACAAAGGAAAACGTCATCAGTTTCCTAAACGAGACGTTTAGGCAACGCTACGTTGTGATCAAAGACCATTTTCCCGATGTGAAAACTTTCATCAGGGCTGCAAGACCCCTCCTGCAAAGAAATGACCCAATGGAAATCTCGGAGGCCCAATTTCAGCGTCTTCGGAAAGCGGTCACAAAGGCGAATAAGGAATTGCAGGCGGAGGGTGAGTTACCTTTGTAAATGGCTTTGCGAAAGATATGTATCGCATCCTTGAATATCAATGGGGGTTGTACCCCCTTACGAAAAATTCAGACAATTCAGGCGATGGAGAGGGCGAAAGCCGACATCATCCTGATACAGGAGACTCATGCTACGAACACCCTGGTTGCTGAATGGGGAAAACTTTATCGAGGGCAGTGGTGGCTGAGTGGGTTTACCACACCCAAAGCTGGTGTTGCCATCGCCTTGAGTGATAGAATCCCTGCTCGGAAGATTGTCTTTAAGGAAATTTATAAGGGACATCTGATAGCGGTGGATTTCTATTGCAACACGCAAAGGATCATCATTGTGAACGTATATGCACCGAGTGAGCCCATGGAAAGAAGAGTGTTCTTTTCCACTCTGCATGACTTTGTAAAAGGACTGGATACAACCGCTTTCATCAGTGTTGCTGGTGATTTCAATTGCACTATCAATCCTTCCGTAGACAGGACCGGTCATGAACCCCATCCAGCTTCTATGAGGATTTTGGAGAACATCATCAAAAATCAGCATTTGAAAGATGTTTGGAGGTTGCAACACCCAACTTCACGGTGCTATACGTGGTGCAGATGCCATGATGGGAGGATATCAATGGCAAGGCTAGACAGATTCTACGTGAATAAGCCAATGCTAAATGTGATGGCCACAACCCAGATACTCCCAACTGGTTTCACAGACCATTACCTGGTTTCAATGGGTTTTAATTTGCCTCTGACCTCAGGGGGTAGTGCGTATTGGTCACTTAATACCCACCTGCTGAATGATATGAGATTCAAAGAGGCTTTTCGAGCCGTGTGGGAAAGAATTCGGTCCTCCAAATTTGAACATGCTAACCTTCGACTGTGGTGGGACCTCGCAAAGGGTCAGGTCAAATCGTTCTGTCAACAATATAGTCTTTATGCCACTAAATTGAAAAATCTCTCGATTGATTCATTAAAGGCTGAAATTGCAGCCCTGGAGGAAAACATTAATACGGCTGGGAAAGACACTACAGGTGACCGGCTGCTATGGACTAAAAAGGCAA
Source organism: Myxine glutinosa (assembly GCF_964187855.1). NCBI lineage: Eukaryota > Metazoa > Chordata > Myxini > Myxiniformes > Myxinidae > Myxine > Myxine glutinosa. The sequence continues at coordinate 109,011,902 of NC_136265.1, read as the reverse complement.
TGTTGACTGAACTAGTACGGCAGCGAGCAATGGGCACCCTGGTATGCATGAGAATGAGTTATTTAACGTTGGATATGTCAAATAAGGCCTTGTTTGGTTTGGAGAACTCTGTTAAAAAATCACAACAGATTCATGGGCTACGTGCTGCTAATGGGTCAATAGTGACCTCCCAACAGGAGATTAAGTCTGTTTTGAAGGGTTTTTATACAAACTTGTACTCCCCCCAGAGCATAAGTAATGAGACCTTGCAGGAGCTGACTACCGGGCTTCCAAGACTTGAGGAAGACCAGCAACGCACATTGAACATGTCAGTTTCGGCTGCTGAACTTGAAACTGCTATGCGGAGCTTGAAGGATGGTAAAGTCTCTGGGATTGATGGTTTGCCCGGAGAGTTCTATAAGACTTTTTGGAAACTTGTGGGACCTGACCTGCTTGAGGTATTTGATGAATGCCTTCATGTTGGAGAGCTTCCCCTGTCCTGCAGAAGAGCAGTCATTTGCCTGTTGCCAAAGGCTGGGGACACTCAACTAGTCGAGAACTGGCGGCCTGTCTCATTGCTGTGTGCGGATTACAAGCTTTTGTCGAAGGCCTTAGCAAACCGTTTGGGAACTGTGATCGGCTCTATTGTGCACCCTGACCAGACCTACTGTGTACCAGGAAGGTCAATTTATGACAATATTTTTCTGATAAGGGATATTATTTCTTGTAATAAGTACTTGCGTGCCAGTTTTGGGTTGTTGTTTCTTGACCAAACAAAGGCTTTTGATCGTGTTGATCATACATATTTGTTTTCTGTTCTGGAGCGGATGGGTTTTGGCGAAACTTTCATTTCCTATGTCAAGCTGTTATACACTAACACCTTCTGCATGATGAAAGTAAACAACAGTTTATGTCCCCCTTTTCCTTTCCGTCGGGGTATCCGTCAAGGGTGTCCCCTTTCTGGACTTCTGTATATAATTGCCCTTGAACCACTCTTAGCATCCATCAGGCAGCGAATAACTCAGGATGTGGGAGCCGTTTTTGGTTCAAGATTTGTGGTCACAGCTTATGCTGATGATGTATGTGTTCTGATTAAGGGCCCAAGTAGTGTTGCTGCGGTGCAGCGTTGCTTTAAAGACTACTCTGCGGCCTCTTCCGCCGAAGTAAATTGGGGCAAGAGTGTAGCCTTATGGTGCGGTTCAGATAACCTTTCTTTAACACTGCCACCGTCACTCCCACATAATCTAGAGTGGAAAACAGATGGAGTCAAATATCTTGGTGTCTATCTTGGCAACCAGGAAGTAGAAACGAAGAACTGGGAAGGAATGATTGAACAAATTACACACCGGTTGAAACGATGGGAAGGACTGCTGCGATCTCTTTCTTATAAAGGCCGCTCTCTTGTTATAAATAACTTGATAGCAGCAAGATTATGGCATAAACTAATTGCCTTGCAGCCACCCAAGGAGTTGATACCAGCCATCCAGCGGGTCTTGGTTAATTTCTTTTGGAATGGATACCACTGGCTTCGGCCGCAAATACTGTACCATCCTCGGAAGGAGGGTGGACATGGAATTGTGGAGGTGTCCACCCGGCTTATGGCTTTTCGCCTACAGTCTGTGCAACGTCTGTTGTATGCTGAAGAGCTGCCCTGGCGCTCATTTGCGTTTTTCTTGTTGCAACAAGCGGGAGGCCTGTGTTATGATAGGCACTTGTTCCTGGTGAACCTTGACCGTGTCAGCTTAGTTTCAATCCCAACTTTTTATCAGGGTTTGCTGAGAGTTTGGAAAGGTTTTGGGGTTCATCGTTGCCTTGAGGCTTATAATTGCCGGATGTTTATCCAAGAGCCTATTTTCTATAACGGGTATTTTCCATGCATTCCTCATAGTCCGACTTTGATTAGGAAATTTACTCAAGGAGGAATTGGCAAAGTTTGTGACCTGAGGGATACATCTGGGACAAAATGGATGTCTGCTGGCAGGGTGGCGGCCATTCTTGGTTTAAGATCCGTGCGTATTGTCAGCCAAATTATACGCATCGTCAAGAGGAAGTTTAAGGAGTTAAATATTGGCTGGGAAGGTATAAACAATGTCGAGGATGTTCGGCTGTCTTTCCCTGAAATTAAGGTGCTCCCAGCTCTCCAGTCGAATGGTGAACTTGTATCTCATTTTCACTTGGTAACAAAGGCGGGTATTCACAAGCTCCTTCGAGAAAACCAAGCATCATCCTTCTCCGGAGTGGCGCGAGTGGCCTTGTGGTCCGAAAGGTTAGGGCCAGGGTCTCCTGCCACGCCACTGTGGCCTAATATGTACAAATTACCTATTTACGGGTTCCTCGCAGATATCCAGTGGAGACTAGCACATTGGGCTCTCCCTACGAACACCTTTGTTCATCACCTTGACAGCTCAGTGCCAGTAGCATGCCCCTTCTGTGTACAGAAGGAGGATCTCTTTCATGCCTATGTGAAATGCGAAAGACTAATACCTCTTTTCTTGATTCTCACACACCTTTTTGATCAGTTGTCTTTTCCTTTTACTTCACATTCTTTTATTTTTGGTGTATCCTTCAGACCCTCCTGCAAGGACTCTGGTGTCCTCCTAAACTTCTTAGCTGCTGTAGCAAAATATTCAATATATAAATCGAGGAAAATTAAAATTGATAATGGGCATGGGTTTGATGTTGTTCCTATGTTTAAAGGGCTGGTGTCTGCAAGAATAAGGTTAGAGTTTGATTATTATGTGGCGAATGAAAATGTCAAACTCTTTGAATGCAAATGGTGTATTAATGAAGCCTTATGTGTTGTGAATGAATCGAATTTGTACTTTTCTTTTTAACATTAAGAACTGTTGTTTTTTTCTATTTTTTTCTCTCCTATAAAAATGTAACTTGACCTGGTGTGTTTTTTTTGTGAAATAAATGGTGTTGCAAATTCAATTCATTCATTCACACTCTTTCTCTCACACTCTTTCTTTCTCTTTCTCTCTCTCTCTCTCTCTCTCTCTCTCTCTCTCTCTCTCTCTCTCTCTCTCTCTCTCTCTCTCTCTCTCTCTCTCTCTCTCTCTCTCTCTCTCTCTCTCTCTCTCTCTCTCGCGCCCCCTGCTGGCCGTTCGTGTGTTGGGCGTGGCAAGATGGCGTGCACTGGTGCTCGTGTGCTGTAGCTCCGTGCTTGTGTTGTGTTGTTCCCCCCCCCCCCCCCCCCCATTCCTTCCTTTCCCATCGCGCCTTTGTCGTGTCCCTCTTCACCACCTGTGCCCCTTTCCCTCCCTTGAGACAGAGAGAGCGAGAGAAGAGCCCAAAGGTGAGAGCAGACCCGTTCGGTTCAGTCTACCTGCTCCGTCGGTGCTGTTTACCTTACTCGCGTCGTGTGAACTTTATTATTCATTATTTCATTTCGACTTTATTTATTTTGTGTCCTTTCCGCCTGGTCAAGGTGGAAAGGTGAGACATCGCCGTTATGGCGAGTGTTCGTGCACGGCAGGAAGGGTTTGAAACCCTAACAAGGAAGCATGCTTTCGTGTGTGTCCCTCCCGAAGGTGTTCCTACCGAGGACATTATCCTAGCTGTAGGGAATGTTATCGGCGATGAAAATGTCCGCGCCGCGTCGCGGATGAACCAAAAGTTTGTTGTTTTCGTGTCGGACGAGAAGTTCGTGCATGATGTTGTTAGTACCGGTCTGTCATTGAAAGGTGGGCAGTTCGTCATGGTTTCCCCGATGGACACACCGGCGATTAAAGTTATTATTTCAAATGTCGCTCCGTTTATCACAGATGATAAATTAATGGCTGTTCTGACCCGGTATGGAACTGTTGTTTCCCGAATCTCGATGATTCCCCTGGGATGTCGGGATGAACGAATGAAACATGTTATGAGTTTCCGGAGACAAGTATTCATGGTGCTTCCTGATCGCGGCGACGATACAGGACTAAACATCTCGTTTAAAATTTCGGTAAATGATCGTCAATATCAAATGTACGCTTCGTCAGGCACCTTAACGTGCTTCCTTTGTGGAGCCTTCGGACACGTTAAAAGGTTTTGTCCCAAAGCATCTTGTACGAAGTGCGGCAAATTGGGACACACCAATGTGGGCTGTAAAAAAGAAAACGCCCCGACCGTGCTTCCTCATGCCTCGACCGTGCTTCCTCACGCCTCGACCGTGCTTCCTCACGCCTCGACCGTGCTTCCCCACGCCTCGACCGTGCTTCCTCACGCCTCGACCGTGCTCCCCGACGCTCAAACCGTGCTCCCCGACGCTCAAACCGTGCTTCCTGGCGCTCAAACCGTGCTACCTGAAGCCCCGACCGTGCTTCCCGACGCCCCGACTGTGCTTCCTGATGTCCCAACTGTGCTTCCCGAGGTCCCGACTACGCTTCCCGAAGCCCCAACCGTGCTACCTGAAGCCCCAACCGTGCTACCCGAAGCCCCAACCGTGCTTCCCGAAGCCCCGACTGTGCTTCCCGACGCCACGACTGTGCTTCCCGATGCCCCGACCGTGCTTCCCGACGCCCCGGTGCTACCCAAACCCAGTGAGATGGCACTTGGTGATGCTAGTACTGCTGACGAACCCATGAATGAAGAACTTGTCATACTGACCAAAAAACGGAAAGCACCACTAACAAATAGCCCCGATGGTGCGATAAAGAAGGCTGTCTTGGGCAGAGACACTGTCTCTGCAAAAGAGAGCAAAACGTTTACAGCAAACGAAAATATCGAACGCCAAAGTGGTAAAGAAGATGTTACTGATTTCCCAAGCTCTGAGAATAAAGCCGACATAAATCCGAACAATGCGGCCATTTTTGAGCCCGAACGCGAAGCCCCACCGGTCCCCCCTCCAGTAGCTGAGCGGACTGGCGACCAAACAAATTGCTCTGTCTCACAAACAGAAATCGTAACCCCGGCTACGCAGAGATCTGCAGCCATTTGCCAAAGCACACATAAAGAAAGTAAGCACCAGTCTGCTCGTGAGTGTGTACCAGAGTACCCAACGAAATCTCAGGAGATGCCTCCAGAGGAGCTCGTGAGAGCTGCAAGTAAGGCCCAAGATCCAGGTGGGACATTATCAGACCTGTCAGAGTCTGAGGACGAGGTGGAAGTGACTGAGCTGTCACAGTCATCAGCATCTCAGTCACAGATACCCCCCCAACACATCGTGTCGTTTCTAGCCGAAACGTACAGACAGCGTAACATAGTCATTAAAGACCATTTTGACGATTTGGCTGCATTCATCCACACTGCAAAATCCATAATTAAAACGCCTGAACAATTTGACCTGAATAAGTCACAATACCACAGGTTAAGAAAATTCATCACACGTGCAGGTGTAGAGTGTTCCCAGCCACAGGCTGATTTCATCAATACAGGATGAAAACTATAAAACTTGCAACTTTAAATATTAACGGTGGTGGTGCGAACCACCTCCGCCAGGTTCAAGTAAAAAACATATTTCAACGGAAAAAGGTGGATGTGATCTTACTTCAAGAAACTCACACCACACCTAATGTGGAACATAACTGGCATCAACTTTTTAAGAGCCAATGCTATTTCAGCAATTTATCAGCTTCATCTGCTGGAATCGGCTTCTTGCTGAAGCCAGGCCTCGTGTGTGAGTCATGCCATTTTCAGGAGGTAATAAATGGTCGGCTTAGCTCTCTCAAACTAGTAAGCCATAACTTCCATTACACCATTTTTAATGTGTATGCGCCAAGTGATAGCGTAGAGCGTAAGTCCTTCTTCACCGCAATGATAAATCACTTAAGATCAGTTGATTTTGATCATTGTGTGTGTGTCGGAGGTGATTTCAATTGCACCTTCGACCCATCGGTTGACAGAAACTCTGTCGAACCCCATCCTGAGTCCCATGTACACTTATCCAATTTTTTTAACACAATGGGCCTCGTTGATGTTTGGCGGTTGCACCACCCAAGCACATCCCAGTACACCTGGTGTCGATGCGCCAATAGTCGAGTATCCTTGGCAAGGCTTGACAGATGGTACATCAACGTACCCTTTAAAAATACTGCGGTTTCTTCAAATATTTTTCCTTCCGTGTTTTCAGACCATCATATGGTAACCCTAAACCTTTCCTTTCCTCAACCCGCAAGTAGGAGCGCTTATTGGAAGTTTAATGTTAGACTTCTAGAAGATGGTATGTTTAAGGAAGCCTTTCGTGTTTTCTGGGCAAGTCTAGTAGCAAAGAAATCTTCCTTTTCTTCATCCAGCATATGGTGGGATAACATGAAATCTCAAATTCGGGTTTTTTGTCAATGTTTCCAATCACACAGCACAAACGACAAGCACATTACAATGGCCCGGTTAGAATTGGATATTCTACATTTGGAGAATAAATTGGCTCATGAAAACAATGACGCCAATTACCGGTTATTGCTTGTAAAGAAAGCTCTTTTAAGGGAGTTAGTTCAAGAGAAAGCAGCCGGAACATTAATTAGACTTAGAATACAGAATGTAAAGTTATCAGACACCCCAAACAAGTCTTTCTTTCATTTAGAATCCTTAAGCAAGCCATCACGGCTAATCTCTTCTGTATTGGACTCAAGAGGCAACGTTGTTGTCAACGAGGATGATGTTAGAATAAACATTATTGAATTCTTTACAAAACTTTTTGAGGAGCAGACTGTTTGTAATGATACAATGATGGATTTAACCTCTCACCTCCCCTCCCTAACTGAGGCTCAACGGTTGGAGCTTGACCTACCAATCACCCTCCTTGAGCTAACCTGTGCTCTTGCTGCCATGGATTCAGGGAAAGCTCCGGGTATTGACGGTCTACCTCCCGAATTCTTCCTGACATTTTGGGACCTTTTAGGCCCTGAGTTGCTGAATGTTTTGGACACTTCTATACAGACTGGTATAATGCCGCTGAGTCTAAGAAGAGCCGTAGTGTGCTTGCTCCCGAAAACTGAAGATCCCCGACTTTTGGTGAACTGGCGACCGATCTCCCTGCTGTGCACGGACTACAAGCTCTTTTCAAAAGTACTAGCTAATCGACTAAAAAAGGTTATTGGTGATCTAGTACTGCCAGAACAGAGTTACTGTGTTCCTGGAAGATCCATCCATGATAATATTTCTTTAATCAGAGATCTCATTGATGGTAACCGTGTTAAAGAAGACTTTGGAATGATGTCGCTTGATCTTGAAAAGGCATTTGACAGTATCGACCATAAGTTTATGCATCATGTGTTACAGGCATGCGGCCTCGGAGCAAACTTTCGTTCCTACATTTCCTTGCTATACACGGATGTTTTTAGTTTAATTAAGATTAATAATGTGCTGGCTCCCCCCATCAAGGTTCGGAGAGGGGTCCGGCAAGGGTGCCCAGTCTCTGGTTTATTGTTTGCTCTTTCTTTAGAGCCTCTTCTCAATCTACTGAGAAAGAAGATTTCTGGAATAGCACTCACTCCCATGAGTGCACCGCTAACCCTATGTGCTTATGCGGATGACGTCTGCATCTTTGTAAAAGATAAGGATGATATTGATATCGTTGTTGAGTGCCTGTCAAAGTTTCACGCTGCCTCCTCTTTAAAAATCAATTGGAACAAGAGCAAGACGTTATGGATACCCTCCCTTTATCGCAACCTTCTTCAGCCTGTACCACAGCCGCCCCCATCCCTCCCCGCAGGGTTGCTGTGGGGAAGTGAGGGAATTAAGTACTTGGGCATATTCCTTGGTTCCCCACAGTATGCTCAAAGAAATTGGGACGGGGTAATTGAGCAAGTGGGAGAAAGATTGAACCGATGGAAAAGGGTTTTACCTCATTTGTCCTTCAAGGGCCGTGTGCTAGTGATCAACAACTTAGTTGCCACAATGTTGTGGCATAGGTTCATCTGCCTGCAACCGCCAGAGGCCCTACTCAAAGCACTCCAGGGCAAACTGGTGGACTTCTTCTGGGGAGGCTACCACTGGCTACGACCCGATGTGATATGTCGCCCCTCGGCTGAGGGTGGCCACAACCTCGTCGACATCAAAGCCCGCCTAATGGCCTTCCGGCTGCGGTCCATTCAACGTCTCCTCTACATGGAACATCTGCCAGGCCGGCTCCCTGCACGCCTTGTACTGCAGCGAGCGGGTAGGCTCGGGTACGGGTTTGAACTCTTTCAAATGAACCTCCAGCATGTCGACATATCGGTTCTCCCTGCTTTTTACCAAAGCCTCTTAAATGCCTGGCAGAGCCTTTCTGTGAGTCGTCAGGCGGACACATATGTAACGAAAATGCTGGCACACGAGCCTTTGTTCTATAACCCTCTCTTTCCCGACATTCCAAAGAGTCGAGATTTTTGCCAACACTTTATAGCAGCTGGTATTGTGAAGGTGCGGCATCTCCGACATGACTCAGGGTATGGTTGGAAATCCGTAAGTGAAATCGCCGACCTGACAGGGATTTGGTCCCATAGGATGATTGCAAAAATTTTGAGGAAAATGATTCAGTTGGGACGGCAACTTGGCCTAACTTGGACTCGAGGTACAGAAGAAGATCAAAATGAGCCGACAGTGCCTAAATTAATTGTTGAACCCATTCAAAACGATTTGCCCCCTGTTAGCGATGGGTCAAAGCTTTTCCAGACAATGGACAGCAAGGGCATCTACAAGATGTGCCTCAAGCTGTTAAATGGGAACCCTTCGTTAAATGGAGTTACCCGATGGAAAGGATTGTTACCCGGAGGACCCCCCTCCGAACCTATCTGGGAAGCCATGTACAGTGAGCCCACATCCAAAAGAACAGGTGATCTCCAGTGGCGTTTGGCCCACTGGATTGTTCCCTCTAACACGTTTATTAGACATTTTTCTCCTGTATCTGTTTGTTGTCCCTTCTGTACAGTCAATGAGGACTTGTTTCACGCATTCATAGACTGTATCCGATTATTTCCTTTGTTTCATTGGTTGAATTACATTGCACATGAAATGCATGTTACCTTTTCTTTGAGAAGTTTCGTCTTTGGTTTTGCCCCTAAACAGAATCCTGCATCTAAACTGTTTAGTTTCCTAATAGCAACTGCGAAGCTTGCTGTTTATTTAACAAGAAAAGACAAACTATCTGGCAAACCGATAGAGCACTGCAATATCATGTCGTGTTTGAATGCATTAATCTCAGCAAGATTGAAACTGGAATTTACCCTGTCCAATGAGTCCGGAAATTTTCATAACTTTGTTGATACTTGGTGTGTTGGTGGGTTTTGTGAGGTTAAAGAAAATGAATTTAGAATACTGTTGTGAATACTGATTGTTTTTTTATTTTATTTGATGATCATTGGGTGCTTCTTCTTTTTCTTTTTGTTGGCATTATTGATTTTATTGCAAAACGTGTATATTGTTACTTTTATATCTTTGTAATAAAAGGACTAAAAAGTCTCTCTCTCTCTCTCTCTCTCTCTCTCTCTCTCTCTCTCTCTCTCTCTCTCTCTCTCTCTCTCTCTCTCTCTCTCTCTCTCTCTCTCTCTCTGTCTCTGTCTGTCTATCTATATATATATATATTACGCGGAAGAGTCCGGTTTCTGGGACAAGCTCACCGGAATGCAGTATTTTGTTAGCCTTTGAAGGCCTTGTGTCTGCCCGCCTTAAAATTGAATTAAATTTTTACCGAGAGACTTCTCGGCTTGATCACTTTGTTCAAAAATGGTGCAAAGCTGAAATCCTGTGTAAGGTGGAAGGAGATGAACTTTTTTTGCTGCTCTAATTAATGTCATGTTTTTCAATTCCTTGATTTAATTATTTTGTTGACTGCTATTGTATTACTCGGTTTGTTGTGCTTTTTTATACTTTTGTAATAAAAGACCTTACAAGTCAAGTCTCTCTCTCTCTCTATGTATATATATATATATATACAGCTGCCTCTCGCTTAGTACACACATGCTAGCGCCAGGTCTGTTGCTCAGTCACTGGCGGTACATGCTGTGTCTCTTGTTGCTTTTTCCTTTCTTCCTACCTTTTGGTCCTTTCTGCTGTCCGAGTGTCGGTGACCCTTTCTATCGTCTTGTCTACTGAGCGAGATAAGGAGAGACAGCGCAGCGCGGTTAAAGTTATCTACTTTAGGTGGTTAACGGGATTTATTTATTTATTTTCCAGTTATTGTTGTTGTTGTTTTTTTCATTTATTTAGGCTTTATAAACCGTTGTACCATTTATTGGTTATTTTTCGTTTAGTTACTTCAAATGGCTAGCAAGAATAGTCGAAGTAATGCCGGTCGTGACGCCGACGAGGTGTTAACAGATGAACACGGCATGTGTTTTGTCCCACCGGAAGATGTCTCGCTGGAGGAGACGCTCCTCGCAATCGGAGAATTGATCGGTTGTGAGAACATTCGGGCAGCGTCCCGAATGCACCACAAGGTGGTTGTCTTCGTTTCACGTGTCCGTTTCACGCGCATCGTCGTACAGAACGGACTCACCTTGGGTAATGACCGGTTTGTTCCGGTTTCGCCATGGAGCACTCCGGCCTCGAAGGTAATACTATCAAACGTTCTACCGACGCTGTCTAATGAGGAGATTCTTCAGAAGCTCGGTCAGTGCGGTACTGTGGTGTCGAGAATTATCCAAGCCTCCATTCGCACCACAGACGGGAAGCTTAAGCATATCGAAACGTTTAGACGGTTTTGTCATGTTGTTTTGAAGGATGGTTTGACGCAATTGAATGTCTCTCCCGTTTTTAAGTCGTCAAAACGACAAAAGCACAGGATTTTTGCGGCAACGGAGAGGTTGATTTGTTACGGGTGTGGCGCACATGGACACACCAGGCAGTATTGTCCTTGTGGGGAGAAAACGTATGCCACAGCAGCCGGACCAGCCCCACCCGTGACCACTACGGATGATTCTATAGATGTTTCGCCTTCAGTGCGGGAATCTACATCGGACCATCAAGGTACGACTAAGAGTGGTGCTGATGAGACCCATACGGATGTGCTTCGTGTAAGCGATAAGTCATCCAGTACAGCTGGCCATCGTGCAACTGAGGAGTCAGCAAATGTAAGGAGAAGCCTCTACCTGTAGAGGGAATGATTTGCGAGGAGCAGCAGATTGTAGATGCGGCGTCTCATAAAAATCTGAAACGGTCACTTTTAGGTACGAGGAATAAGGACAAAGGTGTTAAAGTGTTGGTGGTGCAGACAGGAAGCAGTTTAAACGATTCAGACAGTCCTTCACATGAAGATCAGCAAGGTGGTGAAACTATGGCTGACATGATACCACCTGCTCAGGATGAAGGGGAACTTTTTCCTGAAGGTTGTAAATCAACCTGCGAAACCGAACAGCCTACTGATGACCATATCAATTCTGATGGGGAATGCAAAATGCCCATTACTGCTAATAACGACTCCTCTCCCCCCCCCCCCCCCCCATCGCAATGATGCATGAGGATAAAGAGGATGAATAACCTAAGGTAGATGGGGATGGAACAGGTGTTTCTGTGCAGGTTCAGGAGGAACTCATTACTAGCGTCACTGAGGGAATTCTAACTACCGAGACACTGATCGGCCATGAGGAGCCAGTGGCAATGGTTGACAGGGCTCCCCCCCCCTCTCAGGAGGAAGAGCAGCCTTTGGAGATCTCAAAAGAAAATATTGTTAGATTTTTTAGGGAAACTTTCAGACAGAGGCATGTACGAATTAAGGATCATTTTCCTAATATCCAGGCCTTCGTTGCAGCCACAAAACCTTTGCTGCAAAGGAGCGATTATGTGGAAATCTCCGAACCTGAATTTCAGTGGCTGAGGAAAGCCATCACGAAGGCAAACAAGGATTTAAATGAGGAAGAGGACTTCACCCCCCCCCCCCCCCCGGGAAGAATCAACGATGGAACTAAATGTTGTATCCTTAAATATAAATGGGGGGCGTGCCCCCTTACGGAGGGTGCAAACCATTCAAGCAGTTGGAAAAGAAAAGGCTGACATTATTCTCTTACAAGAGACCCACGCTACTAGTGCTCAAGTAGCCGATTGGGGGAAACTTTTTAAGGGGCAATGGTGGCTAAGTGGGTTCCCTACACCTCGGGCCGGTGTTGCCATTTGCCTAAGTCATAAGATTTGTGCTTAACAGGTTTCATTTAAAGGAGTCTATAAAGGGCATTTGATCTCCGTAGAATTTCTTCATAATACCCAAAAGATTATAGTAGTGAATGTTTATTCACCGTGTGACCCAATGGAGAGGAAAATCTTCTTTTCCACTCTGTGGGATTTTGTAAAAACTCTGGACGCAACAGCTTTTATTTGTATCGCGGGAGATTTTAATTGCACAATTTGTCCGTCGATTGATAGGAATGGTCATGAGCCTCATGTTGCCTCTACGAAAGTTCTAGAGGACACCATCAACGTCTTTCGGTTTAAGGATGTGTGGAGATCACAACACCCACGCTCATGCTTGTTATACATGGTGTAGATGCAATGATGGTGTTATGTCAATGGCAAGGCTGGACAGATTTTATGTGAACAAGCCAATGTTGAATGTGGTGTCTGTCTCCAAATTTTTACCAACTGGATTCACAGACCACAGTTTAATCTCAATGTCCTTTAAGTTACCCTTTCCACCCGGTGGTAGTGCTTACTGGTCTTTGAATACTCGTCTCTTACATGACAAGGAATTTAATGAGTCCTTTCGCATCGTGTGGGAGAAAATTCGCTCCTCCAGACCTGAGTATGATAGTCTCCGGCTGTGGTGGGACATTGCAAAGTCCCAAATTAAGAATTTCTGTCAACAGCATAGTGCATACACCACTAAAATCCAATCAATATCAATCGATCAGTTGAAATCTGAAATTGTATCGTTAGAACAGAATGTTGACGAGGTTGGGAGAGGTGCACGTGACCAACTAATATGGGCAAAGAAAGCAGTGCTAGCGGAAGCGGTACGGCAACGGGCGATGGGTGCCTTGGTCCGAATGCGAAGGAGCTATTTAACTCTGGACATGCCAAACAAAGAGTTCTTAAGTTAGAGTCTTCCCTCAAAAGGTCACAACAAATTCATACTTTACTCTCTCCCAATGGGTCCCTGGTGACCTCCCAGCAGGCGATCAGGTGTACTCTGAAAGGTTTCTATTCTAACTTGTATTCTCCTCAGAACGTGGACAATGAGGTGATACGAGAGTTAACTGCTGGGCTTCCGAGTGTCGAGGAGGCTGAGCGAGGCATGCTTGATTCCCCAATTTCGGCTGATGAACTTGAAGCAGCTGTGCGGAACCTGAAAGATGGGAAAGCCTCTGGAATAGATGGCCTGCCCGCAGAATTCTACAAGACCTTCTGGGCCCTTGTGGGACCTGACTTACTCGATGTACTCGATGAAAGCATACGTGTCGGAGAACATCCAATGTCTTGTAGACGAGCAGTCGTTTGTTTGCTACCAAAAGCTGGGAATCTTCAACTGGTTGATAACTGGCGACCTGTCTCCTTATTGTGTGTCGATTACAAAATTCTCTCTAAAGTACTTGCTAATCGTATGAAGACTGTGATCAGTTCAGTTATACACCCGGACCAGACCTATTGTGTGCCTGGAAAATCTATTTATGATAATATTTTTTTGGTAAGAGATGTTATTTCATGCAATAATTTCCTGCGTGACGATTTTGGATTGCTGTTTCTTGATCAAACTAAGGCCTTCGATCGTGTTGACCACAAGTACCTTTTTCTGTCCTGAAAGGAATGGGGTTTGTTGAAACATTCATCTCTTATGTGAAACTCCTGTATACTAATACTCAATGTATGATAAAGATGAACAATAGGTTATGTTCTCCCTTTCCTTTCCAACGGGGTATTCGTCAAGGTTGCCCCCTCTCTGGGCTTTTATATATAGTCACCCTTGAACCACTCCTTCGGTCTATTAGACAACGAATACCTCAGGGAATGAGAAGTATAGAAGGAGCAGAGTTTGTGCAGACGGCTTATGCTGATGATGTCTGTGTTTTGATTAGAAGCTCCAATGATGTCTCTGCTTTACAACGTTATATGCGAGATTTCTCTGCAGCCTCTTCCGGTGGGGTCAATTGGAATAAAAGTACAGCATTATGGTGTGGCAAAGGCAATCTCTCTTGTGTATCACCACCCTCACTCCCACACAACCTGGTCTGGAGAACGGATGGGGTTAAATATCTTGGAGTGCATATTGGTAATCGTGAAACAGAAATGAAAAATTAGGAAGGAGTGCTTGAACAAATTATGCACAGATTGAAAGCATGGGAAGGACTGCTGAGGTCCATCTCCTATCGAGGTCGTACCCTTGTCATAAACAATCTGGTTGCAACAAAATTATGGCACAGAATTATTGCTTTACAGCCATCAAACCAACTAATTATGGCTACTCTGCGAATGCTGGTAAACCTCTTTTGGAGTGGCTACCATTGGCTGAGTCCTGAGATACTGTACTACCCCCGGAAGGAAGGTGGCCAGGGCATTGTTGATATCTCTGGCCGGGTTGTGGCTTTTCGGCTGCAGTCTCTGCAGAGACTACTGTTCGCTGAACAGCTGCCCTGGCGGCCTTTTGCATTCTTTCAGTTACAACAGGCTGGTAAACTGAGATATGATCAGCAGCTTCTTTTGATAGACCTCGAGCATATAAATTTTGCCTCTCTTCTGAGATTCTATCAGTTTATTGGACACTTGAAAAAGGTTTGACATCCACCGCTTCCTTGAGGGCTATAATTGTCGAATGTTCCTTCAAGAACCCCTTTTCTTCAATAACTTTTTTCCTGGTATCCCTCATAGCCATGCCCTGATTTAAAAAATTATCCAAGGAGGGATTAACAAAGTATGTGATCTGAGAGATTCATCTGCAGTTAAGTGGAAACCTGCTGGTTTGGTGGCAACCTCAGTTGGATCTCGGTCTGTCCGACTTGTAGACCAAGTTGTACGTATAGTCATTAGAAAATTTAGACAGCTAAACATCGGCTGGGAAGGTGTTGGTAACATTGAGGACTTTCGGTTAGGCCTCCTTGAAATCAAAATGCTCCTTTCTTCTTCTCTTCAGCTGGAGATTGAACATACCCCCCCCCCCCCCCTTTTCATCTTGTAACTAAGATTGGAATCCATGATCTCTCTCGACAAAATAAGAATGTACCCCTCTTTGGGAGAACACGAGTAGCTTTGTGGTCAGAGCGGTTAGGGTCAGGGTCTCCCTCTACTCCCCTTTGGCCTCACATGTACACCTTACCAATACATGGTGTGTTAGCGGATATACAATGGAGGTTAGCACACTGGGCGCTCCCCTCCAATATTTTTGTCCACCGTATTAACAGCTCACTGCCGGAAACTTGTCCGTTCTGTGATCAGAAGGAGGATTTGTTTCATGCTTATGTACAGTGTCGTAGACTGACATCGCTTTTCTTGTTGCTTGAATATCTTTTTCACCAACTGTCCTTCCCTTTCAATATGCATATGTTTATATTTGGTGTGTCTTTCAGGCCCACATGTAGAGATGTGGGTGTTCTTCTCAATTTTTTGGTTGCTGTTGCAAAATATGCGATATATAAATCTCGGAAAATTGAAATAGATAACGGCTATGGCTCTGATGCTATTTCTATTTTTCAAGGGTTTGTCTCAACACGACTCAAGCTAGAATTTGATTTCTTTGTCAGTAATGGAAACGTCCAACTTTTTGAGAGAAAGTGGTGTATTGGCAATGTTTTGTGCTCAGTCGATGATTCAAAAGTGGTAATTACTTTATAATTCCTGATTGATTTGACTTTTTTTCTTTGGAACTGATTGCTTGCATATATGTTTCTTCCTGTGTCCTTGAATACACTTCTTTCTTTCTTTTCTTTTTTCTTTTTTTTTTTTTTCTCTCTCTCTCTCTCTCTCTCTCTCTCTCTCTCTCTCTCTCTCTCTCTCTCTCTCTCTCTCTCTCTCTCTCTCTCTCTCTCTCTCTCTCTCTCTCTCTCTCTCTCTCTCTATTTTGCTCTTGATGTATTCATAGCTCTTGCATGAGCATTTCCTTTAAAATTGGTTGTGGTTTAGTTTGTGTCTTCACCTTTGGTTTGTAAAATATTTTTCTTATACTTGCTGGTTTCTTTTAAATACCCTTTGCTCCTTTTGTGGTGTATTCATGATCCTTTTCCAATTTCTTTAAACTGGTTGCTTTGTTTTACAACTGCTTTGTGGAATGGCTTTACACTTTTATAATAAAAGGACACGAAAGTCAAAGTCAGTCTCTTTCTCTCTTTCTCTCTTTCTCTCTTTCTCTCTTTCTTTCTCTCTCTTTCTTTCTCTCTTTTTCTTTCTCTCTCTCTCTCTCGCTTTCTCTCTCTTTCTTTCTCTCTCTTCCTGTTACATCCTATGTGAATCTGGCGTTTTGTTCTCCAGTTTTCTACTCCTTTGTGTTCGAGTTGCTCCAGTCGCCGACTGGGCAGAGAAAGATTGAGAGCGGGCCTATTTTGGGAGCGGCCTACCCGTTTTGACGACGCTTTGTAAGCCTTGTTTATGCTTATAATGCGTTTTTGTTTTTTTCATTTTAGCTCGATTTAGTTAGGTTTGATACCATCTTGTCCGGTTCGGACAAGAAGGGGGCGATAATATCGCCGACATGGCGAATGCACGCTCTCGAAGTGAGGGTTCGAGGGTTTAACCCAGAAGCGTTCGTGTGCGTTCCTCCCGACGGAGTTCCTGTAGATGACATTATTCTCGAAATTGGGAATATTATTGGTGATTAAAATATTCGTGCTGCGTCACGTATGAATCAGAAGGTAGTTGTTTTCGTTTCAGACGATGAACTCGTCCATGATGTTGTAAGTGCCGGAATAAGCACAGCGAGTGGTCATTTTGTGATGGCGTCGCCGATGTTGACTCCCGCGACGAGAGTCGTCATATCGAACGCACCTCCATTTATTTGTAATGAGAACAATATGATCGTGTTATCGCGTTATGGTAAAATGGTGTCTCGGATCTTCACAATTCCTCTTGGCTGTCGGAATGAACGTGTTAAACACGTCATGAGTTTCCGAAGGCAGGTGGACATGGTCCTACCAGACCGTGGGGATGATACGGACCTCAATATCTCGTTCAAAATAAACATGGAGGACACGAACTACCAGGTGCATGCATCGTCCACCACCTCAACGTGTTTTCAGTGTGGAGCATTCGGGCATTTAAAACGGTTTTGTCCCAAAGCCTCTTGTGTCAGGTGTGGAAAAAAGGTCACACTGATGCGGTGTGTAAGGAGGAGGTTACCATGACTCCACAAACTAACATTCCCAACGAGGAGGAGGTTACCGGTACTCCACAAACTAACATTCCCAACGAGGAGGAGGTTACCGGTACTCCACAAACTAACATTCCCAATGAGGAGGAGGTTACCGGTACTCCACAAACTAACATTCCCAACGAGGAGGAGGTTACCGGTACTCCACAAACTAACATTCCCAACGAGGAGGAGGTTACCGGTACTCCACAAACTAACATTCCCAACGAGGAGGAGGTTACCGGTACTCCACAAACTAACATTCCCAACGAGGAGGAGGTTACCGGTACTCCACAAACTAACATTCCCAACGAGGAGGAGGTTACCGGTACTCCACAAACTAACATTCCCAACGAGGAGGAGGTTACCGGTACTCCACAAACTAACATTCCCAACGAGGAGGAGGTTACCGGTACTCCACAAACTAACATTCCCAACGAGGAGGAGGTTACCGGTACTCCACAAACTAACATTCCCAACGAGGAGGAGGTTACCGGTACTCCACAAACTAACATTCCCAATGAGGAGGAGGTTACCGGTACTCCACAAACTAACATTCCCAATGAGGAGGAGGTTACCGGTACTCCACAAACCCGGTACTCCACAAACTAACATTCCCAGTGAGGAGGAGGTTACCGGTACTCCACAAACTAACATTCCCAACGAGGAGGAGGTTACCGGTACTCCACAAACTAACATTCCCAACGAGGAGGAGGTTACCGGTACTCCACAAACTAACATTCCCAACGAGGAGGAGGTTACCGCTACTCCACAAACTAACATTCCCAACGAGGAGGAGGTTACCGGTACTCCACAAACTAACATTCCCAACGAGGAGGAGGTTACCGGTACTCCACAAACTAACATTCCCAACGAGGAGGAGGTTACCGGTACTCCACAAACTAACATTCCCAACGAGGAGGAGGTTACCGGTACTCCACAAACTAACATTCCCAACGAGGAGGAGGTTACCGGTACTCCACAAACTAACATTCCCAACGAGGAGGAGGTTACCGGTACTCCACAAACTAACATTCCCAACGAGGAGGAGGTTACCGGTACTCCACAAACTAACATTCCCAATGAGGAGGAGGTTACCGGTACTCCACAAACCCGGTACTCCACAAACTAACATTCCCAACGAGGAGGAGGTTACCGGTACTCCACAAACTAACATTCCCAACGAGGAGGAGGTTACCGGTACTCCACAAACTAACATTCCCAACGAGGAGGAGGTTACCGGTACTCCACAAACTAACATTCCCAACGAGGAGGAGGTTACCGGTACTCCACAAACTAACATTCCCAACGAGGAGGAGGTTACCGGTACTCCACAAACTAACATTCCCAACGAGGAGGAGGTTACCGGTACTCCACAAACTAACATTCCCAACGAGGAGGAGGTTACCGGTACTCCACAAACTAACATTCCCAACGAGGAGGAGGTTACCGGTACTCCACAAACTAACATTCCCAACGAGGAGGAGGTTACCGGTACTCCACAAACTAACATTCCCAATGAGGAGGAGGTTACCGGTACTCCACAAACCCGGTACTCCACAAACTAACATTCCCAGTGAGGAGGAGGTTACCGGTACTCCACAAACTAACATTCCCAACGAGGAGGAGGTTACCGGTACTCCACAAACTAACATTCCCAACGAGGGTGAAACCAGCAGCTCAACCTCCAATATTATTCTTCCTCTGCAAAGCGTTGCTATGGATACTTAGTCTAAGTTGATGATGAGGAAATGAAGAGCAATTGATGAGTCGTTAACACCAGGTGATGTTAAAAAGGTCGTGCTCGATGTGCACACCTTCTGTGCAGAAACTCTTCAGGATACTCCTGAAATCTCAGTGCAAAACGTGGACCAAATAAATAAAACGGAACACCTGGAGAAGTGTAACGGGAATCAAATTGTACAACAAGGTGCTTCCATTTCGCGCACGGACGAGGGTGATGATGTAAATATGGCTAACAGTGAGTCCGTGAATGATACGTCATTGGTCCGACCACATGAAGGTGATCAAACTATGGTCCAACATCATTATGCCCATTTAACAAATGAGGGTGTAAACGCAAATCCACAGGAGTGTGGAAACGATGATTTGACTCCATTTGAGGAACGTCATAGTCAGTCTGGTGATGTTTCCCAAACCCAGCACTCTGGGGACCCCCAGACCCTGGCAGACTTGTTCATAAAACAGGAATGGCTGAGGGTATCGACCCAGACCCCTTTGGGGCAATGTCTGACGTATCGGATTCAGAGCAGGAGGTGGACGTGACGGTTGTATCACAATGAATGGTAGATCAGCCCCAAGTCCCTCCTCATCTTGTTCTCTCGTTTCTCAATAAAACGAACAGACAACGGATGTTGTCATTTTTGATCATTTCCCCGACTTGGCTCACTTTATTGAGGCTGCAAAACTGGTCCTAAAAAAATCTGAGCAATTAAACCAAACAAACTCACAGTTTCATCGACTAAATAAAATAATAACAAAAGGCAAAGTTTGAGTTTTCTCGGCGTCAGACAAAATTCACAAACAAATATGGAGACGCTCACTCTGGCAACTCTTCGTATAAATGGTGGTGGGGCGAGTAACATCCGCCAGATCCAAGTAAATAGTTTATTCAAACGGAAACAAGTTGATGTGATCTTACTGCAGGAAACTCATATCATTGAGAAGGTTGAACATGACAGGTGCAGCATGTTTAAAGGTAAATGCTTCTTCAGTAACACGTCGTCTGTATCTGTTGGAGTTGGGTTCTTGTTAAAACCAGGACTTGTACCTGACTCTTGCCTCTTTCAGGAGGTGATAAAGGGCCGGTTTGCTTTCCTGGAACTGGTGATTAATAACCTAAAACTCAGTGTTAAACACTGAAGACCTTACAATGAGTTGTTTAACACTGAGCTTAAGGTTCTCGTTATGCAACAGGGATCTTAAATCCGTGTTACTCAACGAGGATCCTAAAATCATTGTTACACAACGAGGACCTTAAAATCAGTATTACACAACGAGGATCCTAAAATCATTGTTACACAACGAGCACCTTAAAATAAGTGTTACAAAACGAGGACCCTAAAAAACCCAGTGTTACACAACGAGAACCTTAAAATCAGTGTTACACAACGAAGACCATAAAACAAACCAGTGTTACACAACGAGGACCTTAAAATCATTGTTACACAACGAGGACCCTAAAATAAACCAGTGTTACACAACAAGGACCTTAAAATCATTGTTACACATGAGGACACTAAAACAAACCATTGTTAAACAACGAGAATCTTAAAATCAGCGTTACACAACGAGGACCCTAAAACAAACCAGTGTTACACAACGAGGACCTTAAAATCAGTGTTACACAACGAGGCCCCTAAAACAAACCAGTGTTACACAACGGGGACCCTAAAATAAACCAGTTACACAACGGGGGCCTTAAAATCAGTGTTACACAACGAGGACCTTAAAATCAGTGTTACACAACGAGGACCCTAAAACAAACCAGTGTTACACAACGAGGACCTTAAAATAAGTGTTACACAACGAGGACCCTAAAACAAACCAGTGTTACACAACGAGGACCTTAAAATCAGTGTTACACAACGAGGACCCTAAAACAAACCAGTGTTGCACAACGAGAACCTTAAAATCAGTGTTACACAACGAGGACCCTAAAATAAACTAGTGTTACACAACAAGGACCTTAAAATAAGTGTTACATAACGAGAACCTTCAACTTATTGTTAAACGGACCTTAAATCCGTGTTGCACAACGAGGACCTTTAAATCAGTGTTACACAACGAGAACTTTAAAATGTGTTCAACAACGAGGACCTTTAAATCAGTGTTACACAACGAGGCCTTTCAAATCATACAAAAATGTGGGATACAAAATGTAACATGTTCAACTGGCGGAGGTATGCTCTCCACTGAGTACCTTTCGAGTTTGCCTTTGAAATAATAATGGCTGAACCCAGAAAGTAGAACTCCACACAATTTGAGTTGAGGAGCAAGAGGATTGTCAAGTCACTAACATCTTAACATCCTCAGATGGAACTATAGAGGAAACCGACAAATTAATCAACAATAACTTTCGGAATTCACCGATAACGATGGTTGGATTTCCACCCCAGAACAAAATGTCTTCCTTCAAGAGCACATTTACGATACGAAGCGGCTCAAGTATCAATCATAAGGGTGACCTTTGCAATGTCCACTTGTGGCATGAGGTCATAAGGACATGGGACATGCAAAAACACCTTGGGACAGGGGCAGAACCCATATTTATTCAGAAACACTACCCCAGCAGGTATGGTGGACCACCCTGCTCGAAGATCTGATTAATATCCAGGAATGTAACAATGTTTGGTAATTCCTCGTCCTCTTTCTTACAGACTACACATGTGGTCTCCACAAGACTGTACGTATGGTTTATGGTCGCTATTTTGTTTTCTTTCTGGTATAACAAAGAGTTGTTTGCGTTCAGAGGACAACTTAGACCACCCTGAGTCGCTTGCTACAAACATGTCTGATGTCCAACTTAGTTAATTACAAATACAAACGTTATTCCAAGTACAAATAATTACTCGCTTTGCTTAAATGCTCAACAAAGGTGTCTAAAACACCCAAAGGCAAAACAAGGTAGATATTAACACATGATTCAATAAACTTAACACACATCTAGAGTTACCTGGTGGCGAATAGCAAGGGTACCACACACCTGTCATAACTCCCCACCGTTTATCTTTTGTCAAATTAAACTGTAAAATTCATCTCTGGATCATAAACTTCCCTACACCGTCATTTATCTGACATTATCCGACGGGCATTATCAGGTTTAATGAAATGGAAAACCAAATACTACATTGGAGTCATTAGGATTAGAAGGAACCCGAATAGGCAAAGAGCAAAGATGGAGTCATGAGGAGGAACATGGATCGGATTCGGGTTTCAGCCGCTACTCCACGACCCTCAAACCCATCCAGGCGCAGCCAAGTGAACCTTGCAGAAAATCTCTACAATAATTCACTTGTCACCACCACTTTATCAATCATAACACCACCACCACCACCGACACCAACAAGAAACACGACATCAGTATTACAACCGTTATCAGGTGGACCACAACCATTACCATCAACATCACCACCACCACCGACACCAACAAGAAACATGAGATCAATATTACAATCGTTATCAGGTGGACCACCACCACTACCACCACCACCACCGACACCAACAAGAAACACGAGATAAGTATAACAACCGTTATCAGGTGGACCACCACCACTAACACCACCACAGACACCAACAAGAAACACGAGATCAGTATTACAATCGTTATCAGGTGGACCACCACAACTACCACCACCACCACCGACACCAACAAGAAACACGAGATAAGTATAACAACCGTTATCAGGTGGACCACCACCACTACCACCACCACAGACACCAACAAGAAACACGAGATCAGTATTACAAACGTTATCAGGTGGATCACCACCATTACCACCACCACCACCACCACCACCACGGACACCACGGACACCAACAAGAAACACGACATCAGCATTACAATCGTTATCAGGTGGACCACCACCACTACCACCACCACCACCACCACCACCACCACTGACACCAACAAGAAACACGAGATCAGTATTACAACCGTTATCAGGTGGACCACCACCACTACCACCACCACCATCGAAACCAACAAGAAACACGAGATCAGTATAACAACCATTATCAGGTGGACCACCACCATTACCACCACCACCACCGACACCAACAAGAAACACGAGATCAGTATTAAACCGTTATCAGGTGGACGACCACCACTACCACCACCACCACCACCGACACCGACACTAACAAGAAAGACGAGATCAGTATTAGAAACGTGCGATTTCAACTCAGTGTTTCATCATCTGTCTCATCTCATTATTCTGTGTTAATTGCCCCCCATTCCAAGTCACCAAAAATGAATCCTAACTTGAGATTGCTTTCCCCATATTCCAAGTCACCAAAAATGAATCCTAACTTGCGATTGCTTTCCCCATATTCCAAGTCACCAAAAATGAATCCTAACTTGCGATTGCTTTCCCCATATTCCAAGTCACCAAAAATGAATCCTAACTTGCGATTGCTTTCCCCATATTCCAAGTCACCAAAAATGAATCCTAACTTGCGATTGCTTTCCCCATATTCCAAGTCACCAAAAATGAATCTTAACTTGCGATTGCTTTTCCCCATATTCCAAGTCACCAAAAATGAATCCTAACTTGCGATTGCTTTCCCCATATTCCAAGTCACCAAAAATGAATCCTAACTTGCGATTGCTTTTCCCCATATTCCAAGTCACCAAAAATGAATCCTAACTTGCGATTGCTTTCCCCATATTCCACATCACCAAAAATGAATCCTAACTTGCGATTGCTTTCCACATATTCCACGTCACCAAAAATGAATCCTAACTTGCGATTGCTTTCCCCATATTCCAAGTCACCAAAAATGAATCCTAACTTGAGATTGCTTTTCCCCCAATTCCAAGTCACCAAAAATGAATCCTAACTTGAGATTGCTTTTGTCCCATATTCCAAGTCACCAAAAATGAATCCTAACTTGCGATTGCTTTCCCCATATGCCAAGTCACCAAAAATGAATCCTAACTTGCGATTGCTTTTCCACATATTCCAAGGCACCAAAAATGAATCCTAACTTGCGATTGCTTTTGTCCCATATTCCAAGTCGCTAAGAATGAATCCTAACTTGAGATTGCTTTTCCCCCTATTCCAAGTCACCAAAAATGAATCCTAACTTGCGTTTGCTTTCCCCATATTCCAAGTCACCAAAAATGAATCCTAAATTGAGAATGCTTTTGTCCCATATTCCAAGTCACCAAAAATGAATCCTAACTTGAGATTGCTTTTCCCCATATTCCAAGTCACCAAAAATGAATCCTAACTTGAGATTGCTTTTGTCCCATATTCCAAGTCGCTAAGAATGAATCCTAACTTGAGATTGCTTTTGTCCCATATTCCAAGTCGCTAAGAATGAATCCTAACTTGAGATAGCTTTTCCCCATATTCCAAGCCACCAAAAATGAATCCGAACTTGCGATTGCTTTTCCCCATATTCCAAGTCACCAAAAATGAATCCTAACTTGCGATTGCTTTCCCCATATTCCACGTCACCAAAAATGAATCCTAACTTGCGATTGCTTTTCCACATATTCCAAGTCACCAAAAATGAATCCTAACTTGCGATTGCTTTCCCCATATTCCAAGTCACCAAAAATGAATCCGAACTTGCGATTGCTTTTCCCCATATTCCAAGTCACCAAAAATGAATCCTAACTTGCGATTGCTTTCCCCATATTCCACGTCACCAAAAATGCATCCTAACTTGCGATTGCTTTCCCCATATTCCAAGTCACCAAAAATGAATCCTAACTTGATTGCTTTTCCCCCAATTCCAAGTCACCAAAAATGAATCCTAACTTGAGATTGCTTTTGTCCCATATGCCAAGTCACCAAAAATGAATCCTAACTTGCGATTGCTTTTCCCCATATTCCAAGTCACCAAAAATGAATCCTAACTTGCGATTGCTTTCCCCATATTCCAAGTCACCAAAAATGAATCCTAACTTGCGATTGCTTTTCCCCATATTCCAAGTCACCAAAAATGAATCCTAACTTTTGCAGTTGCTTTTGTCCCATATTCCAAGTCGCTAAGAATGAATCCTAACTTGAGATTGCTTTTCCCCCTATTCCAAGTCACCAAAAATGAATCCTAACTTGCGTTTGCTTTCCCCATATTCCAAGTCACCAAAAATGAATCCTAAATTGAGATTGCTTTTGTCCCATATTCCAAGTCACCAAAAATGAATCCTAACTTGAGATTGCTTTTCCCCATATTCCAAGTCACCAAAAATGAATCCTAACTTGAGATTGCTTTTGTCCCATATTCCAAGTCGCTAAGAATGGATCCTAACTTTAGATTGCTTTTGTCCCATATTCCAAGTCGCTAAGAATGAATCCTAACTTGAGATTGCTTTTGTCCCATATTCCAAGTCACTAAGAATGAATCCTAACTTGAGATTGCTTTTGTCCCATATTCCAAATCGCTAAGAATGAATCCTAACTTGAGATTGCTTTTGTCCCATATTCCAAGTCGCTAAGAATGAATCCTAACTTGAGATTGCTTTTGTCCCATATTCCAAGTCGCTAAGAATGAATCTCAACTTGAGATTGCTTTTGTCCCATATTCCAAGTCGCTAAGAATGAATCCTAACTTGAGATTGCTTTTGTCCCATATTCCAAATCGCTAAGAATGAATCCTAACTTGAGATTGCTTTTGTCCCATATTCCAAATCGCTAAGAATGAATCCTAACTTGAGATTGCTTTTGTCCCATATTCCAAGTCGCTAAGAATGAATCCTAACTTGAGATTGCTTTTGTCCCGTATTCCAAGTCGCTAAGAATGAATCCTAACTTGAGATTGCTTTTGTCCCATATTCCAAGTCGCTAAGAATGAATCCTAACTTGAGATTGCTTTTGTCCCATATTCCAAGTCGCTAAGAATGAATCCTAACTTGAGATTGCTTTTGTCCCGTATTCCAAGTCGCTAAGAATGAATCCTAACTTGGAATATGGGACAAAAGCAATCTCAAGTTATGATTCATTCTTAGCGACTTGCAATATGGGACAAAAGCAATCTCAAGTTAGGATTCATTCTTAGCGACTTGGAATATGGGACAAAAGCAATCTCAAGTCGCTAAGAATGAATCCTAACTTGAGATTGCTTTTGTCCCATATTGCAAGTCGCTAAGAATGAATCCTAACTTGAGATTGCTTTTGTCCCATATTCCAAATCGCTAAGAATGAATCTTAACTTGAGATTGCTTTTGTCCCATATTCCAAATCGCTAAGAATGAATCCTAACTTGAGATTGCTTTTGTCCCATATTCCAAATCGCTAAGAATGAATCCTAACTTGAGATTGCTTTTGTCCCATATTCCAAGTCGCTAAGAATGAATCCTAACTTGAGATTGCTTTTGTCCCATATTCCAAATCGCTAAGAACGAATCTTAACTTGAGATTGCTTTTGTCCCATATTCCAAGTCGCTAAGAATGAATCCTAACTTGAGATTGCTTTTGTCCCATATTCCAAGTCATCAAAAATGAATCCCAACTTGCGATTGCTTTTGTCACATATTCCAAGTCGCTAAGAATGAATCCTAACTTGAGATTGCTTTTCCCCCTATTCCAAGTCACCAAAAATGAATCCTAACTTGCGTTTGCTTTCCCCATATTCCAAGTCACCAAAAATGAATCCTAACTTGAGATTGCTTTTGTCCCATATTCCAAGTCACCAAAAATGAATCCTATCTTGAGATTGCTTTTCCCCATATTCCAAGTCACCAAAAATGAATCCTAACTTGCGATTGCTTTTGTCCCATATTCCAAGTCGCTAAGAATGAATCCTAACTTGAGATTGCTTTTGTCCCATATTCCAAGTCGCTAAGAATGAATCCTAACTTGAGATTGCTTTTGTCCCATATTCCAAGTCGCTAAGAATGAATCCTAACTTGAGATTGCTTTTGTCCCATATTCCAAGTCGCTAAGAATGAATCCTAACTTGAGATTGCTTTTGTCCCATATTCCAAGTCGCTAAGAATGAATCCTAACTTAAGATTGCTTTTGTCCCATATTCCAAGTCGCGAAGAATGAATCCTAACTTGAGATTGCTTTTGTCCCATATTCCAAGTCGCTAAGAATGAATCCTAACTTAAGATTGCTTTTGTCCCATATTCCAAGTCACTAAGAATGAATCCTAACTTGAGATTGCTTTTCCCCATATTCCAAGTCGCTAAGAATGAATCCTAACTTGAGATTGCTTTTGTCCCATATTCCAAGTCGCTAAGAATGAATCCTAACTTGAGATTGCTTTTGTCCCATATTCCAAGTCGCTAAGAATGAATCCTAACTTGAGATTGCTTTTGTCCCATATTCCAAGACGCTAAGAATGAATCCTAACTTGAGATTACTTTTGTCCCATATTCCAAGTCGCTAAGAATGAATCCTAACTTGAGATTGCTTTTGTCCCATATTCCAAGTCGTTAAGAATGAATCCTAACTTGAGATTGCTTTTGTCCCATATTCCAAGGCGCTAAGAATGAATCCTAACTTGAGATTGCTTTTGTCCCATATTCCAAGTCGCTAAGAATGAATCCTAACTTGAGATTGCTTTTGTCCCATATTCCAAATCGCTAAGAATGAATCCTAACTTGAGATTGCTTTTGTCCCATATTCCAAATCGCTAAGAATGAATCCTAACTTGAGATTGCTTTTGTCCCATATTCCAAGTCGCTAAGAATGAATCCTAACTTGAGATTGCTTTTGTCCCGTATTCCAAGTCGCTAAGAATGAATCCTAACTTGAGATTGCTTTTGTCCCATATTCCAAGTCGCTAAGAATGAATCCTAACTTGAGATTGCTTTTGTCCCATATTCCAAGTCGCTAAGAATGAATCCTAACTTGAGATTGCTTTTGTCCCATATTCCAAGTCGCTAAGAATGAATCCTAACTTGAGATTGCTTTTGTCCCGTATTCCAAGTCGCTAAGAATGAATCCTAACTTGAGATTGCTTTTGTCCCATATTCCAAGTCGCTAAGAATGAATCCTAACTTGAGATTGCTTTTGTCCCATATTGCAAGTCGCTAAGAATGAATCCTAACTTGAGATTGCTTTTGTCCATATTCCAAATCGCTAAGAATGAATCTTAACTTGAGATTGCTTTTGTCCCATATTCCAAATCGCTAAGAATGAATCCTAACTTGAGATTGCTTTTGTCCCATATTCCAAATCGCTAAGAATGAATCCTAACTTGAGATTGCTTTTGTCCCATATTCCAAGTCGCTAAGAATGAATCCTAACTTGAGATTGCTTTTGTCCCATATTCCAAATCGCTAAGAACGAATCTTAACTTGAGATTGCTTTTGTCCCATATTCCAAGTCGCTAAGAATGAATCCTAACTTGAGATTGCTTTTGTCCCATATTCCAAGTCATCAAAAATGAATCCCAACTTGCGATTGCTTTTGTCACATATTCCAAGTCGCTAAGAATGAATCCTAACTTGAGATTGCTTTTCCCCCTATTCCAAGTCACCAAAAATGAATCCTAACTTGCGTTTGCTTTCCCCATATTCCAAGTCACCAAAAATGAATCCTAACTTGAGATTGCTTTTGTCCCATATTCCAAGTCACCAAAAATGAATCCTATCTTGAGATTGCTTTTCCCCATATTCCAAGTCACCAAAAATGAATCCTAACTTGCGATTGCTTTTGTCCCATATTCCAAGTCGCTAAGAATGAATCCTAACTTAAGATTGCTTTTGTCCCATATTCCAAGTCGCTAAGAATGAATCCTAACTTGAGATTGCTTTTGTCCCATATTCCAAGTCGCTAAGAATGAATCCTAACTTGAGATTGCTTTTGTCCCATATTACAAGTCGCTAAGAATGAATCCTAACTTAAGATTGCTTTTGTCCCATATTCCAAGTCGCGAAGAATGAATCCTAACTTGAGATTGCTTTTGTCCCATATTCCAAGTCGCTAAGAATGAATCCTAACTTAAGATTGCTTTTGTCCCATATTCCAAGTCACTAAGAATGAATCCTAACTTGAGATTGCTTTTCCCCATATTCCAAGTCGCTAAGAATGAATCCTAACTTGAGATTGCTTTTGTCCCATATTCCAAGTCGCTAAGAATGAATCCTAACTTGAGATTGCTTTTGTCCCATATTCCAAGTCGCTAAGAATGAATCCTAACTTGAGATTGCTTTTGTCCCATATTCCAAGGCGCTAAGAATGAATCCTAACTTGAGATTGCTTTTGTCCCATATTCCAAGTCGCTAAGAATGAATCCTAACTTGAGATTGCTTTTGTCCCATATTCCAAGTCGCTAAGAATGAATCCTAACTTAAGATTGCTTTTGTCCCATATTCCAAGTCGCTAAGAATGAATCCTAACTTGAGATTGCTTTTGTCCCGTATTCCAAGTCGCTAAGAATGAATCCTAACTTAAGATTGCTTTTGTCCCATATTCCAAGTCACTAAGAATGAATCCTAACTTGAGATTGCTTTTCCCCATATTCCAAGTCGCTAAGAAAAATCCTAACTTGAGATTGCTTTTGTCCCATATTCCAAGTCGCTAAGAATGAATCCTAACTTGAGATTGCTTTTGTCCCATATTCCAAGTCGCTAAGAATGAATCCTAACTTGAGATTGCTTTTGTCCCATATTCCAAGTCGCTAAGAATGAATCCTAACTTGAGATTGCTTTTGTCCCATATTCCAAGTCGCTAAGAATGAACCCTAACTTGAGATTGCTTTTGTCCCATATTCCAAGTCGCTAAGAATGAATCCTAACTTGAGATTGCTTTTGTCCCATATTCCAAGTCGCTAAGAATGAATCCTAACTTGAGATTGCTTTTGTCCCATATTCCAAGTCGCTAAGAATGAATCCTAACTTGAGATTGCTTTTGTCCCATATTCCAAATCGCTAAGAATGAATCCTAACTTGAGATTGCTTTTGTCCCATATTCCAAGTCGCTAAGAATGAATCCGAACTTAAGATTGCTTTTGTCCCATATTCCAAGTCGCTAAGAATGAATCCTAACTTGATATTGCTTTTGTCCCATATTCCAAGTCGCTAAGAATGAATCCTAACTTGAGATTGCTTTTGTCCCATATTCCAAGTCGCTAAGAATGAATCCTAACTTAAGATTGCTTTTGTCCCATATTCCAAGTCACTAAGAATGAATCCTAACTTGAGATTGCTTTTCCCCATATTACAAGTCGCTAAGAATGAATCCTAACTTGAGATTGCTTTTGTCCCATATTCCAAGTCGCTAAGAATGAATCCTAACTTGAGATTGCTTTTGTCCCATATTCCAAGTCGCTAAGAATGAATCCTAACTTGAGATTGCTTTTGTCCCATATTCCAAGTCGCTAAGAATGAATCCTAACTTGAGATTGCTTTTGTCCTATATTCCAAGTCGCTAAGAATGAATCCTAACTTGAGATTGCTTTTGTCCCATATTCCAAATCGCTAAGAATGAATCCTAACTTGAGATTGCTTTTGTCCCATATTCCAAATCGCTAAGAATGAATCTTAACTTGAGATTGCTTTTGTCCCATATTCCAAATCGCTAAGAATGAATCCTAACTTGAGATTGCTTTTGTCCCATATTCCAAGTCGCTAAGAATGAATCCTAACTTGAGATTGCTTTTGTCCCATATTCCAAGTCGCTAAGAATGAATCCTAACTTGAGATTGCTTTTGTCCCATATTCCAAGTCGCTAAGAATGAATCCTAACTTGAGATTGCTTTTGTCCCATATTCCAAGTCACTAAGAATGAATCCTAACTTGAGATTGCTTTTCCCCATATTCCAAGTCGCTAAGAATGAATCCTAACTTGAGATTGCTTTTGTCCCATATTCCAAGTCGCTAAGAATGAATCCTAACTTGAGATTGCTTTTGTCCCATATTCCAAGTCGCTAAGAATGAATCCTAACTTGAGATTGCTTTTCCCCATATTCCAAGTCGCTAAGAATGAATCCTAACTTGCGTTTGCTTTCCCCATATTCCAAGTCACCAAAAATGAATCCTAACTTGCGATTGCTTTTGTCCCATATTCCAAGTCACCAAAAATGAATCCTATCTTGAGATTGCTTTTCCCCATATTCAAAGTCACCAAAAATGAATCCTAACTTGCGATTGCTTTTGTCCCATATTCCAAGTCGCTAAGAATGAATCCTAACTTGAGATTGCTTTTGTCCCATATTCCAAGTCGCTAAGAATGAATCCTAACTTGAGATTGCTTTTGTCCCATATTCCAAGTCGCTAAGAATGAATCCTAACTTGAGATTGCTTTTGTCCCATATTCCAAGTCGCTAAGAATGAATCCTAACTTGAGATTGCTTTTCCCCATATTCCAAGTCGCTAAGAATGAATCCTAACTTGAGATTGCTTTTGTCCCATATTCCAAGTCGCTAAGAATGAATCCTAACTTGAGATTGCTTTTGTCCCATATTCCAAGTCGCTAAGAATGAATCCTAACTTGAGATTGCTTTTGTCCCATATTCCAAGTCGCTAAGAATGAATCCTAACTTGAGATTGCTTTTGTCCCATATTCCAAGTCGCTAAGAATGAATCCTAACTTGAGATTGCTTTTGTCCCATATTCCAAGTCGCTAAGAATGAATCCTAACTTGAGATTGCTTTTGTCCCATATTCCAAGTCGCTAAGAATGAATCCTAACTTGAGATTGCTTTTGTCCCATATTCCAAGTCGCTAAGAATGAATCCTAACTTGAGATTGCTTTTGTCCCATATTCCAAGTCGCTAAGAATGAATCCTAACTTAAGATTGCTTTTGTCCCATATTCCAAGTCGCTAAGAATGAATCCTAACTTGAGATTGCTTTTGTCCCGTATTCCAAGTCGCTAAGAATGAATCCTAACTTAAGATTGCTTTTGTCCCATATTCCAAGTCACTAAGAATGAATCCTAACTTGAGATTGCTTTTCCCCATATTCCAAGTCGCTAAGAATGAATCCTAACTTGAGATTGCTTTTGTCCCATATTCCAAGTCGCTAAGAATGAATCCTAACTTGAGATTGCTTTTGTCCCATATTCCAAGTCGCTAAGAATGAATCCTAACTTGAGATTGCTTTTGTCCCATATTCCAAGTCGCTAAGAATGAATCCTAACTTGAGATTGCTTTTGTCCCATATTCCAAGTCGCTAAGAATGAATCCTAACTTGAGATTGCTTTTGTCCCATATTCCAAGTCGCTAAGAATGAATCCTAACTTGAGATTGCTTTTGTCCCATATTCCAAGTCGCTAAGAATGAATCCTAACTTGAGATTGCTTTTGTCCCATATTCCAAGTCGCTAAGAATGAATCCTAACTTGAGATTGCTTTTGTCCCATATTCCAAGTCGCTAAGAATGAATCCTAACTTGAGATTGCTTTTGTCCCATATTCCAAGTCGCTAAGAATGAATCCTAACTTGAGATTCCTTTTGTCCCATATTCCAAGTCGCTAAGAATGAATCCTAACTTGAGATTGCTTTTGTCCCATATTCCAAGTCGCTAAGAATGAATCCTAACTTGAGATTGCTTTTGTCCCATATTCCAAGTCGCTAAGAATGAATCCTAACTTGAGATTGCTTTTGTCCCATATTCCAAGTCGCTAAGAATGAATCCTAACTTGAGATTGCTTTTGTCCCATATTCCAAGTCGCTAAGAATGAATCCTAACTTAAGATTGCTTTTGTCCCATATTCCAAGTCGCTAAGAATGAATCCTAACTTGAGATTGCTTTTGTCCCGTATTCCAAGTCGCTAAGAATGAATCCTAACTTAAGATTGATTTTGTCCCATATTCCAAGTCACTAAGAATGAATCCTAACTTGAGATTGCTTTTCCCCATATTCCAAGTCGCTAAGAATGAATCCTAACTTGAGATTGCTTTTGTCCCATATTCCAAGTCGCTAAGAATGAATCCTAACTTGAGATTGCTTTTGTCCCATATTCCAAGTCGCTAAGAATGAATCCTAACTTGAGATTGCTTTTGTCCCATATTCCAAGTCGCTAAGAATGAATCCTAACTTAAGATTGCTTTTGTCCCATATTCCAAGTCGCTAAGAATGAATCCTAACTTGAGATTGCTTTTGTCCCATATTCCAAGTCGCTAAGAATGAATCCTAACTTGAGATTGCTTTTGTCCCATATTCCAAGTCGCTAAGAATGAATCCTAACTTAAGATTGCTTTTGTCCCATATTCCAAGTCACTAAGAATGAATCCTAACTTGAGATTGCTTTTCCCCATATTCCAAGTCGCTAAGAATGAATCCTAACTTGAGATTGCTTTTGTCCCATATTCCAAGTCGCTAAGAATGAATCCTAACTTAAGATTGCTTTTGTCCCATATTCCAAGTCGCTAAGAATGAATCCTAACTTGAGATTGCTTTTGTCCCGTATTCCAAGTCGCTAAGAATGAATCCTAACTTGAGATTGCTTTTGTCCCGTATTCCAAGTCGCTAAGAATGAATCCTAACTTAAGATTGCTTTTGTCCCATATTCCAAGTCACTAAGAATGAATCCTAACTTGAGATTGCTTTTCCCCATATTCCAAGTCGCTAAGAATGAATCCTAACTTGAGATTGCTTTTGTCCCATATTCCAAGTCGCTAAGAATGAATCCTAACTTGAGATTGCTTTTGTCCCATATTCCAAGTAGCTAAGAATGAATCCTAACTTGAGATTGCTTTTGTCCCATATTCCAAGTCGCTAAGAATGAATCCTAACTTGAGATTGCTTTTGTCCCATATTCCAAGTCGCTAAGAATGAATCCTAACTTGAGATTGCTTTTGTCCCATATTCCAAGTCGCTAAGAATGAATCCTAACTTGAGATTGCTTTTGTCCCATATTCCAAGTCGCTAAGAATGAATCCTAACTTGAGATTGCTTTTGTCCCATATTCCAAGTCGCTAAGAATGAATCCTAACTTGAGATTGCTTTTGTCCCATATTCCAAGTCGCTAAGAATGAATCCTAACTTGAGATTGCTTTTGTCCCATATTCCAAGTCGCTAAGAATGAATCCTAACTTGAGATTGCTTTTGTCCCATATTCCAAGTCGCTAAGAATGAATCCTAACTTGAGATTGCTTTTGTCCCATATTCCAAGTCGCTAAGAATGAATCCTAACTTGAGATTGCTTTTGTCCCATATTCCAAGTCGCTAAGAATGAATCCTAACTTGAGATTGCTTTTGTCCCATATTCCAAGTCGCTAAGAATGAATCCTAACTTGAGATTGCTTTTGTCCCATATTCCAAGTCGCTAAGAATGAATCCTAACTTAAGATTGCTTTTGTCCCATATTCCAAGTCGCTAAGAATGAATCCTAACTTAAGATTGATTTTGTCCCATATTCCAAGTCGCTAAGAATGAATCCTAACTTAAGATTGCTTTTGTCCCATATTCCAAGTCGCTAAGAATGAATCCTAACTTAAGATTGCTTTTGTCCCATATTCCAAGTCGCTAAGAATGAATCCTAACTTGAGATTGCTTTTGTCCCATATTCCAAGTCGCTAAGAATGAATCCTAACTTGAGATTGCTTTTGTCCCATATTCCAAGTCGCTAAGAATGAATCCTAACTTGAGATTGCTTTTCCCCATATTCCAAGTCGCTAAGAATGAATCCTAACTTGAGATTGCTTTTGTCCCATATTCCAAGTCGCTAAGAATGAATCCTAACTTGAGATTGCTTTTGTCCCATATTCCAAGTCGCTAAGAATGAATCCTAACTTGCGTTTGCTTTCCCCATATTCCAAGTTACCAAAAATGAATCCTAACTTAAGATTGCTTTTGTCCCATATTCCAAGTCACCAAAAATGAATCCTATCTTGAGATTGCTTTTCCCCATATTCAAAGTCACCAAAAATGAATCCTAACTTGCGATTGCTTTTGTCCCATATTCCAAGTCGCTAAGAATGAATCCTAACTTGAGATTGCTTTTGTCCCATATTCCAAGTCGCTAAGAATGAATCCTAACTTGAGATTGCTTTTGTCCCATATTCCAAGTCGCTAAGAATGAATCCTAACTTGAGATTGCTTTTGTCCCATATTCCAAGTCGCTAAGAATGAATCCTAACTTGAGATTGCTTTTGTCCCATATTCCAAGTCGCTAAGAATGAATCCTAACTTGAGATTGCTTTTGTCCCATATTCCAAGTCGCTAAGAATGAATCCTAACTTAAGATTGCTTTTGTCCCATATTCCAAATCGCTAAGAATGAATCCTAACTTAAGATTGCTTTTGTCCCATATTCCAAGTCACTAAGAATGAATCCTAACTTGAGATTGCTTTTGTCCCATATTCCAAGTCACTAAGAATGAATCCTAACTTAAGATTGCTTTTGTCCCATATTCCAAGTCGCTAAGAATGAATCCTAACTTGAGATTGCTTTTGTCCCATATTCCAAGTCGCTAAGAATGAATCCTAACTTAAGATTGCTTTTGTCCCATATTCCAAGTCACTAAGAATGAATCCTAACTTGAGATTGCTTTTCCCCATATTCCAAGTCGCTAAGAATGAATCCTAACTTGAGATTGATTTTGTCCCATATTCCAAGAGTCTAAGAATGAATCCTAACTTGAGATTGCTTTTGTCCCATATTCCAAGTCGCTAAGAATGAATCCTAACTTGAGATTGCTTTTGTCCCATATTCCAAGTCGCTAAGAATGAAGCCTCACTTGAGATTGCTTTTGTCCCATATTCCAAGTCGCTAAGAATGAATCCTAACTTGAGATTGCTTTTGTCCCATATTCCAAGTCGCTAAGAATGAATCCTAACTTGAGATTGCTTTTGTCCCATATTCCAAGTCGCTAAGAATGAATCCTAACTTGAGATTGCGTTTGTCCCATATTCCAAGTCGCTAAGAATGAATCCTAACTTAAGATTGCTTTTGTCCCATATTCCAAGTCGCTAAGAATGAATCCTAACTTGAGATTGCTTTTGTCCCATATTCCAAGTCGCTAAGAATGAATCCTAACTTGAGATTGCTTTTGTCCCATATTCCAAGTCGCTAAGAATGAATCCTAAATTGAGATTGCTTTTGTCCCATATTCCAAGTCACTAAGAATGAATCCTAACTTGAGATTGCTTTTCCCCATATTCCAAGTCGCTAAGAATGAATCCTAACTTGAGATTGCTTTTGTCCCATATTCCAAGTCGCTAAGAATGAATCCTAACTTGAGATTGCTTTTGTCCCATATTCCAAGTCGCTAAGAATGAATCCTAACTTGAGATTGCTTTTCCCCATATTCCAAGTCGCTAAGAATGAATCCTAACTTGAGATTGCTTTTGTCCCATATTCCAATTCGCTAAGAATGAATCCTAACTTGAGATTGCTTTTGTCCTATATTCCAAGTCGCTAAGAATGAATCCTAACTTGAGATTGCTTTTGTCCCATATTCCAAATCGCTAAGAATGAATCCTAACTTGAGATTGCTTTTGTCCCATATTCCAAATCGCTAAGAATGAATCCTAACTTGAGATTGCTTTTGTCCCATATTCCAAATCGCTAAGAATGAATCTTAACTTGAGATTGCTTTTGTCCCATATTCCAAGTCGCTAAGAATGAATCCTAACTTGAGATTGCTTTTGTCCCATATTCCAAGTCGCTAAGAATGAATCCTAACTTGAGATTGCTTTTGTCCCATATTCCAAGTCGCTAAGAATGAATCCTAACTTGAGATTGCTTTTGTCCCATATTCCAAGTCGCTAAGAATGAATCCTAACTTGAGATTGCTTTTGTCCCATATTCCAAGTCGCTAAGAATGAATCCTAACTTGAGATTGCTTTTGTCCCATATTCCAAGTCGCTAAGAATGAATCCTAACTTGAGATTGCTTTTGTCCCATATTCCAAGTCGCTAAGAATGAATCCTAACTTGAGATTGCTTTTGTCCCATATTCCAAGTCGCTAAGAATGAATCCTAACTTGAGATTGCGTTTGTCCCATATTCCAAGTTGCTAAGAATGAATCCTAACTTAAGATTGCTTTTGTCCCATATTCCAAGTCGCTAAGTATGAATCCTAACTTGAGATTGCTTTTGTCCCATATTCCAAGTCGCTAAGAATGAATCCTAACTTGAGATTGCTTTTGTCCCATATTCCAAGTCGCTAAGAATGAATCCTAACTTGAGATTGCTTTTGTCCCATATTCCAAGTCACTAAGAATGAATCCTAACTTGAGATTGCTTTTCCCCATATTCCAAGTCGCTAAGAATGAATCCTAACTTGAGATTGCTTTTGTCCCATATTCCAAGTCGCTAAGAATGAATCCTAACTTGAGATTGCTTTTCCCCATATTCCAAGTCGCTAAGAATGAATCCTAATTTGAGATTGCTTTTGTCCCATATTCCAAGTCGCTAAGAATGAATCCTAACTTGAGATTGCTTTTGTCCTATATTCCAAGTCGCTAAGAATGAATCCTAACTTGAGATTGCTTTTGTCCCATATTCCAAATCGCTAAGAATGAATCCTAACTTGAGATTGCTTTTGTCCCATATTCCAAATCGCTAAGAATGAATCTTAACTTGAGATTGCTTTTGTCCCATATTCCAAATCGCTAAGAATGAATCCTAACTTGAGATTGCTTTTGTCCCATATTCCAAATCGCTAAGAATGAATCTTAACTTGAGATTGCTTTTGTCCCATATTCCAAGTCGCTAAGAATGAATCCTAACTTGAGATTGCTTTTGTCCCATATTCCAAGTCGCTAAGAATGAATCCTAACTTGAGATTGCTTTTGTCCCATATTCCAAGTCGCTAAGAATGAATCCTAACTTGAGATTGCTTTTGTCCCATATTCCAAGTCGCTAAGAATGAATCCTAACTTGAGATTGCTTTTGTCCCATATTCCAAGTCGCTAAGAATTAATCCTAACTTGAGATTGCTTTTGTCCCATATTCCAAGTCGCTAAGAATGAATCCTAACTTGAGATTGCTTTTGTCCCATATTCCAAGTCGCTAAGAATGAATCCTAACTTGAGATTGCTTTTGTCCCATATTCCAAGTCGCTAAGAATGAATCCTAACTTGAGATTGCTTTTGTCCCATATTCCAAGTCGCTAAGAATGAATCCTAACTGGAGCTTTTTCGAGTGTTTCATTTGCTTGTCGGATCAGTTCTTGGACATAAACACAAACACGCGTTGAATGAAAATTCCCATGTTGCGTGTGATGGTGCAACAAGCGATCCAAAACGGAAAACAACCGTAAACAGTAGGTTGGGAATACTCTGGTGTTTAACAAATAAAGGAATTTTTCACAATTTGAATCACTTCTCTGTGAGCTGTCTCGTCCGGGTTTCAATCCAGACCCAGGTATAAACCGTCATCCAGGTGTTTATCGGACAGGGCGATTCATGGATGTGCGTGTGGACGTGGAAGATCGGATGGACGTTAAACTGGACGTCCTGTCTACTGGGATTAGTTTGTCGCCATGGACGTGGAAGATCCCAATGTGTCATTCACGAAGAGTATCCGAGATATCGCCGGCACCTTGGACAAATTATATTATATTGGTCTTACCTACAGGGAGCACTGCGACAATCTTGCAAGACCTGATGCTACCTGCAGAGCCATGTGTATACGAACGATGACCACAATTTGGAGTGATCGCTGCACACCTTTTGAGTGGTGTTCGACCGACGACCAACAGTGGTGTTCCATCATCCCCGATGGAGGTGTCTTCACCTGATTGCGATCACCTTGATCTCGACACTACCAGGACTACCGCATTTATCTTATTGAATACCTTAAAGTGGCAAAAAAAAAAAAAACTTTTACAAATGTCGTCCCGAAGGTAAAAACAAGTTTTTTTTTTAAACAGACTTTGACAGAGCGGGTGCTACCTGAAAAGCCATGGGTCAGGTACCCGAGGAAATAATCGATCATGTTTGCCTTGATAGGCATTACTGGACGGTGACAGGTGTGCGACAAGGTAATGTTCACATTATGGTCAACTATGACCAACGGAATTGTAAACTTTATTCAAACAGGTGTGAACTTGAGAAAAGGCCCCGCGGTGAGTCCTTTGTCAAATCGACAAGCATGTGCGCCTCACCTTCCATGGCTTGTGTGGGCCCGCACCCAGATAGAATTACCTTGAGGACCCAGAGGCATTGGATCGCAGGTAAGGCATGAAGATTTAAACATACTCTTCACGAGCATCGCCTCGTTGATGACACCTTGGTTCGTGACACCAGAGCAGGTGATGCTCGTGTGAAAACGCAAATTCTTTTTTTTGTATTGAAATGATTCGATTTTGGTTCATGTCGAATCCAGATCTGACCAATCGGTGGGATACAAAACGTAAACTGTTCACTGGCGGAGGTATGCTCTCACCTGAGTGCGGTTCGAGTTGTACTTCAATAAGGAATGCGGCTTGTTTGATCGCACGAGTGGTGAACCTTTCGCTTTGATGACATTTTACAATTCGCTTTCTCTCCAGTTTGGAGGTGTGCTTCCGTGGCACGGACACCGATAACATGCAGTGACCTGGGTTGATTAAGTGACCTGGGTTAAGCTAAATCCGAGGGCCTTTCACTCACTCACCGCAGGCAGGTTGGTGGTCTTTCTGTCTTCTACCGACTCCTCTCAGGCCTTGCTCCCCCAGCTCTCTCTGGGCTCTGTCCCCCAAATATTCCTACAGGTCGCACAAGATCTGCCTGCAACCCTCTTATGGTTAAACTGCCGAAATCAAGACTCTCTGCTGACCTTCACTCTTCATTCCTCTTTTCTCCCTCCTCTGGAACAAACTC
Organism: Myxine glutinosa; assembly: GCF_964187855.1. Lineage (NCBI taxonomy): Eukaryota > Metazoa > Chordata > Myxini > Myxiniformes > Myxinidae > Myxine > Myxine glutinosa. Next base: position 108,972,368 of record NC_136265.1, on the reverse strand, counting down.
CCTCACTCTCTTCAATCCCACTCCTCCCTCCAGGTCTTTAAAACAGCTGTTCACCACCATCCCCCATCCAAAACCTTGATCTTTTCTACCCCCGCTAATTTCACCCCAGATCCACTTTTTTGAAATTCCAACTTCTTTCCTGGAAGTCCTAGCAGTGTCCATGGGTTTTATACCTCTCCCACCCCCTCCCCTTCCCATAATGCCCTCTCCCTCCCACGTATCTTCCGTTGTCCCTGTTCTCTGCTGTTGTACATTCGATGATGACTCCATTTTGTTCCCTATATTCTTGCCTCATTCCAGGTGTCCATAATATTCACGTAGACATCTAACAAACGGAACCTCACCATTTGTCTCATTTGGTAGAACATGATCCTCAATTTGGACAAGTCGATGTCGTCTCCAGGAACACGACCACACAAATCTTTAAACTACTAATGGGTGTCCACAACATCCTTAACCGAGGCCCTCACGTTTTACTCCTTCCGCCCTCACTTTTGTACACCGCTCTTTTCCTATACCATCACCAGGCGCTGCATGACGTCATAGCCGTGCACCAGAGGGCTCGGCAATGACGCACGCTGAAAGGGAGTACTCAGTTTTCACTCTGGTTGTTTTCTTGCTTTCTTGGTTGTCCGGGCGATATCTCAACCATCCTTTGAGCTAGGAAGCTGAAAGTTGGGCACAATAGTGAGCAAGTACTTTGACAAAAAAAGAATTTTTTGGTTTTTTGATTAATTAATTCATTGATTAGTTACTTAATTATCATCGATTAATTAAAATTAAGTACTTATACATTTCCTCTCTCTCTTCTGGGCATTATCTCAGGCACCTTATGAGTTAGGAAGCTAATATTTGGACATGACAATGACCAAGTGATTTGGCTGTAAACGGTATTTTTGATTTATTGATTAATTAATTAATCGATTAATTATTTAATTATTCGATGAATGACTTCTTTTTTCTTTTTTTTTAGTTACAGATTCGGATGAAACGGTGGTGGTTTATGTTTTCTAGTTGACAATTGATTAATTATTTAATTATTTCACGATTATTAATTATTTATTTTCATTATTAATCATTCATCTATTTTCTTTCTCATCTGGGAAATATCTCAGGCACCTTTTGAGCTCGGGAGCTGATATTCGGAAGACAGTGACCAAGTGATGTGGCTATAAAGGATATTTTTGATTTATTGATTAATTCGGTTATTACAAATTAATCATTTCCCTGAATATGTGACAATAAAGATTTATTATTATGATTATTATTTATTTAATTATTCGAATAATGACTTCATTAATTTTTTTTAAAGTTACAGATTCAGATGAAACGGTGGTGGTTTATGTTTTCTAGTTGACAATTGATTAATTATTTAATTATTTCACGATTATTAATTATTTATTTTCATTATTAATAATTTCTTTATTTTCTTTCTCATCTGGGAAATATCTGAGGCACCTTTTGAGCTCGGAAGCTGATATTCGGAAGACAGTGACCAAGTGATGTGGCTATAAAGGATATTTTTCATTTATTGATTAATCAATTAATCGATTCATTATTTATTGATCAATCAATTAATTATTTACTTTTTAATTAATTAATTATCAAAAAGTTACAGTTTCGGATGAAACACTGGTGGTTGAGGTATGCTATTAGCCAATTGATTAAGAAATTATTTTACGATTATTATTCATCGTTTTTAATTATGCAATTAATCAATCAATGTGTGTACACCTCTCCCTCCCAATACCCTCTCTATGTGCTGCACGGCAGTACCGCCGGACGCCAAAGGTGCCCCAGCAATACCGCGCTGGAGGATGTTATTTATATATTTGGGATGGGGGCGGTACTTTGAATGTATCTGTACTTGTTTTCTTTCTTTCTTGTTTTCTTGTTTGTTTGACAAGGTGATATCTCAGCCATCCATTGAGCAAGGAAGCTAAAATTTCAGCACAATCGTGAGCACATGCTTTGGCAAAAACAGTATTTTTTTTTTTTGATTAATCAATTAATTGATTAGTTACTTAATTGTTATCGATTAATTAAGTACTTATATATTTCCTTTCTCTTCTGGGCATTATCTCAGGCAACTTTTGAGTTAGGAAGTTGATATTTGGACATGACAATGACCCCAAATTTTAATTAGTTAATCGTTACCTCATTATACATATCTGTACCAAGTTTTAGTTAGATCACTATAGCCGTTCTCAAGTTATCGCGGTAACGAAAACCTGTCACGGACGGACGGACGGACGGACAACCTGAAAACATAATGCCTCCAGTGTCGTCGTCAAATTATTATAGATATCGAATTGTAATTCCATAGAATAGACACGAGTGAGTTTGCTTTTCCTTTTTAAATTCCGCTCTTTTGGGCAGATTTCGCTCAGCCAGAAAGTTGATCAGATACAAATAAACCCATGACTAATTACCAGTAAATCATCAATGAATGTCCAGATGTTTCTGCATATTCTCGCACATGTTCGATTTATTCATGCTCATGTAATGGACCCAATCAGACTCTACTTGTGCCTGAAAAAAATTGTCAAGGAGCTGTTATGGACCCCTGGGTGTCCTGCCTTGTCTGTTGGAGTATCTTGCTGACAAATATAAAGCGCTTATTGTTCAAAATAAATAAAACATTTTTAAAATAAACATTTTTTACTTCCTGAAGATGGATTTTCCCTTAGAGACTAGTGTGGTTCTTTTTTTATTAACTGTAATGTGTACACGTATTACTACCTCTGGTAAATGCTTCATCTACTGCTCTGTCCAATGTCTCCATGGGTTTGTCATGTGGAATGTTTGTATATGTGGAAAAACCACGCGTTGATGGACATTTATCTTTGTCCCTGTTGTTAATCTTACCAAGTGGATGTCACCGAAACTCCAAAATTGACATATGGCGGATATAGTGGCACATTTGGTGGTGGCCGGTTATTACACATATTTTTCCTTTATCTTATGATATGGATTGAGTAAGATATCTTGTGATCTTTGAAAAATGACAAAAATTATAAAGTGCATTTCCAAGACTGTGCCAGACCGGAAGTGGCCCGAGACGTGTACTTACTATGGACACATCACCAGCGTACGCTGTTTCTCGAGCACGTTTCAAATCTGCATCCCATGAACCCAGCCAGACACAAATGATTTGTCATCGAGCCTCTTGTAAGCTTCCACAGGGTCCTTTGTGGAACAGGAGGAAGTGTTTACTACATAAATGGAGACATTGGGGGTACGGTAGGTTCAGCAGCTACTCCGCATTAGCCATGGGGTCAGCAAGTTTCCCGGGAAGCTGTAGGGATCTTCGATCCCAGAGACTTCTCATTTATGGATGTACCGAGGCCTACTCCGCTTATCCAGATGGCTAACACCATTAGATATTAAACACAGAGGCACTTCCAGTTGCAGAAATATACCCAGACATTTTGAGTTATCCCGATCCAGGTTCTGGGCCTAACGATCTGAATGACTGACAAAATGGCGGTCTAAAAGTGACGTCATCAGACTATGTCAGTGAGAAACCTCTGTTGAGGAGGCATTCATTTTTTTCTATCCTACCTGTAATAATGGACGATGTAAAATACCCCACTTCCCATTCTCCCCGGCTTTTGGGGCAGCACTCTTACCAAATTCTAAATCACAGGCATATTGATGGAAAGCTTGATGGGTTGCTTCATCTTCGTCTTCTTCTTCGTCCTCTTTATGGGCACAATAATTTGTGAGGTTGGCCGGGTAAGCTTGGCCCAAGCCCTTCCGGCTATCTGACGTTGGACAATGGTTTGAGCAGGAATTTGTAACTTATTCAGGGTGTCGGTGATAGGTCACCTACTCTTCACGAAGGCCCTCTGTGATCACGAAGGACACCCTGTGATCACAAAGGACCCCTGTGATCACGAAGGCCCCCTGTGATCTCAAAGGACCCCCTGTGATCACGAAGCACACCCTGTGATCACAAAGGACCCCTGTGATCATGAAGGACCCCTGTGATCATGAAGGACCCCTGTGATCATGAAGGACCCCTGTGATCACAAAGGACCCCTGTGATCATGAAGGACCCCCTGTGATCACGAAGGACACCCTGTGATCATGAAGGACCGCTGTGATCATGAAGGACCCCTGTGATCATGAAGGACCCCTGTGATCATGAAGGACCCCTGTGATCATGAAGGACCCCTGTGATCATGAAGGACACCCTGTGATCACAAAGGTCCCCCTGTGATCACGAAGGACCCCCTGTGATCACGAAGGACCCCCTGTGATCACGAAGGACCCCCTGTGATCAATAAGGACACCCTGTGATCAATAAGGACACCCTGTGATCAAGAAGGACCCCCTGTGATCACGAAGGACACCCTGTGATCACGAAGGACACCCTGTGATCACGAAGGACCCCCTGTGATCACGAAGGACCCCCTGTGATCACGAAGGACCCCCTGTGATCACGAAGGACACCCTGTGATCACGAAGGACACCCTGTGATCACGAAGGACACCCTGTGATCACGAAGGACACCCTGTGATCCTTAACGCCACCCAATTCATCCCAGCATGTTTAACGTCCATCTGTGGGACGGCACACACATTGATGAATCATCCTGCCTGTGCCCCATGGATAGCTGGGATGACAGTTTATAGCTGGGCCAGCATTCAAACTCATGTGAGAACCTTCGAGACGAGTGTAGTACCTCTAGGCCATCCTGCTGCCCCCCCCCCCCACCCAGCCCCCCTCCCCACCCAGCCCCCCTTCCCCAGTTTACTTCAACAAAACCAATAAATCCTTTTCAATAACTTGGTACATACAGCGTTAGAATAACCTCAAGAGCCTTGGATGAGAGGTCTGATCAGACATTTATTTTTGGGAATCCATGAGGTAGTTTGGGTAGGCACATTATAGTGCTGACATCAGTTGGTACTTTTTGTCGTCGAAGGTCGAATGCCATGTTTAGTCTAAATTCCGAGCCTCTTATGGAAGGCATCAGATGTTATGGGCCTTGTACCACTTATCAGCATAGCACCAGGATGCGAAGGAATGCAGGGCCCAGGATGCAAAGGAATGCAAGGCCTAGGATGCAAAGGAATGCAAGGCCTAGGATGCAAAGGAATGCAAGGCCTAGGATGCAAAGGAATGCAAGGCCTAGGATGCAAAGGAATGCAAGGCCTAGGATGCAAAGGAATGCAAGGCCCAGGATACAGGTCCAATAACAAATGGGGTAAACTGACAACAACTTGTAAGCACACAGCTACAGTCGCACCGAGAGGCTGCCATGGAAGCAGACCAAATACCATGGAATGCTGCTGGAGGTGTGTAAACTGGATATCAATATAATGACTCGACTTGTTTTCAAAATGGCGTCTAAATCATTGACATGTCATCGAGTAATGTTCCCATGGCAATGATGAGTTTGTTATCCCATTGGAGCAGCCATTATATCGTTTAATGGGTAATAAAAGGTAAAAGCAGGTACGGATTTGATTCAACAAATGGCAGTTTGACAAATGTGTTTGTTTTGCAGTAAAAAAGTAAAACGACAAACGAGAATTCACAGCAACACTCACCCGGCTCCCTTTCTCGGGGAAGCACTCGCATCCCGCGCTGCAGTCCCGGCCTCCGCACGGTCCCGTATTCCAATCGTTTCCCTGTGGGAGACAGCGCACGCGGTTCATCAAATGTTATACAAGGAACTTGGATGCAGGAACAGGCCATTTGGCCAATCAATCAATCAATCAATCAATCAATCCTGCACAACATCCGCAGCACATTCACTCACTCCAACAGTTTATCAATGTTAAATTCAGTGGGGGGTGTGGGGTGGGAGGTGTGGGGTGGGGGTGTGGGGTGGGATTTCTGAGGTGGGAGGTGGGGTGGGAGGTGTGGGGTGGGTGTGTGCGGTGGGAGGTGTGGGGATATGAGAACAGTGGGGCAAGCACAGTCATCACCAGGATGTTTTACACACACATCTATAATACTAACAGGTGGTCCTAACAGGGGATTGGGGGGGGGGGGTACCTGTTGACATGTTAAACAAACAATTTTGGGGGGGGGGGGGGGGTCCAGAAAACACTTCCCTACACCCACAAAGGAATGGGGTCGGAGATCATTTCATCACATCACAGATCATCACATGAAGACATCACAGATCATCACATGAAGACATCACAGATCATCACATGAAGACATCACAGATCATCACATGAAGACATCACAGATCATCACATGAAGACATCACAGATCATCACATAAAGAGATCACAGATCATCACATAAAGAGATCACAGATCATCACATGAAGACATCACAGATCATCACATGAAGACATCACAGATCATCACATGAAGACATCACAGATCATTACATACAGACATCACAGATCATCACAGATCATCACATGAAGACATCACAGATCATCACATGAAGACATCACAGATCATCACATGAAGACATCACAGATCATCACATGAAGACATCACAGATCATCACATGAAGACATCACAGATCATTACATAAAGACATCACAGATCATCACATGAAGACATCACAGATCATCACATGAAGACATCACAGATCATCACATAAAGACATCACAGATCATCACATGAAGACATCACAGATCATCACATGAAAACATCACAGATCATCACATAAAGACATCACAGATCATCACATGAAGACATCACAGATCATCACATAAAGACATCACAGATCATCACAGATCATCACATAAAGAGATCACAGATCATCACATGAAGACATTACAGATCATCACATGAAGACATCACAGATCATCACATTAAGACATTACAGATCATCACATGAAGACATCACAGATCATCACATGAAGACATCACAGATCATCACATGAAGACATTACAGATCATCACATGAAGACATCACAGATCATCACATTAAGACATCACAGATCATCACATAAAGAGATCACAGATCATCACATGAAGACATCATAGATCATCACATAAAGAGATCACAGATCATCACATGAAGACATCACAGATCATCACATGAAGACATCACAGATCATCACATGAAGAGATCACAGATCATCACATGAAGACATCACAGATCATCACATAAAGGCATCACAGATCATCACATAAAGACATCACAGATCATCACAGATCATCACATGAAGGCATCACAGATCATCACATAAAGAGATCACAGATCATCACAGATCATCACATAAAGAGATCACAGATCATCACATGAAGACATCACAGATCATCACATAAAGGCATCACAGATCATCACATGAAGAGATCACAGATCATCACATGAAGAGATCACAGATCATCACATAAAGGCATCACAGATCATCACATAAAGACATCACAGATCATCACAGATCATCACATGAAGGCATCACAGATCATCACATAAAGAGATCACAGATCATCACAGATCATCACATAAAGAGATCACAGATCATCACATGAAGACATCACAGATCATCACATAAAGGCATCACAGATCATCACATAAAGGCATCACAGATCATCACATAAAGACATCACAGATCATCACATGAAGACATCACAGATCATCACATAAAGAGATCACAGATCACAGATCATCACATAAAGAGATCACAGATCATCACATGAAGGCATCACAGATCATCACATGAAGACATCACAGATCATCACATAAAGGCATCACAGATCATCACATGAAGACATCACAGATCATCACATGAAGACATCACAGATCATCACATGAAGGCATCACAGATCATCACATGAAGACATCACAGATCATCACATAAAGAATTCACAGATCATCACATAAAGACATCACAGATCATCACATAAAGACATCACAGATCATCACATGAAGAGATCACAGATCATCACATGAAGAGATCACAGATCATCACATAAAGGCATCACAGATCATCACATAAAGACATCACAGATCATCACATGAAGACATCACAGATCATCACATAAAGAGATCACAGATCATCACAGATCATCACATAAAGAGATCACAGATCATCACATGAAGACATCACAGATTATCACATAAAGACATCACAGATCATCACATGAAGAGATCACAGATCATCACATAAAGGCATCACAGATCATCACATAAAGGCATCACAGATCATCACATAAAGACATCACAGATCATCACATGAAGACATCACAGATCATCACATAAAGAGATCACAGATCATCACAGATCATCACATAAAGAGATCACAGATCATCACATGAAGACATCACAGATTATCACATAAAGACATCACAGATCATCACATGAAGAGATCACAGATCATCACATGAAGACATCACAGATCATCACATGAAGACATCACAGATCATCACATGAAGAGATCACAGATCATCACATGAAGACATCACAGATTATCACATAAAGACATCACAGATCATCACATGAAGACATCACAGATCATCACATGAAGAGATCACAGATCATCACATGAAGACATCACAGATCATCACATAAAGAGATCACAGATCATCACATAAAGAGATCACAGATCATCACATGAAGACATCACAGATTATCACATAAAGACATCACAGATCATCACATGAAGAGATCACAGATCATCACATGAAGACATCACAGATCATCACATAAAGACATCACAGATCATCACATAATGACACAGACACACAAAAACACACAGACACACAAAGACACAGCACACATAAAGACAGACAGATACAGACACACATAAAGACAGACAGATACAGACACACATAAAGACAGACAGACACAGACTCACAGACAAACACACAGACACACATAAAGACAGACAGGTACAGACACACATAAAGACAGACAGATACAGACACACATAAAGACAGACAGACACAGACTCACAGACAAACACACAGACACACATAAAGACAGACAGACACAGACACACAGAGACAAACACACAGACATCTCCCATTGTACAGATAACAATATACAGTATTAATATTTTAAATTATAAAACACGTTTTCTCTCTATTTTTATTTAGTTTTGGGTGAGGAGTTTTGGGGGGAACGTTAAAGGGGTGGATGGGGGGTCGGGGAGGGGGAGGTGGATGGGGGGTGGGGGAGGGGGAGGGAGGGTAGGACACAGATATAGGATTAGGTACTCCCCATCCATACCGACTGAAGCTACCTACCATTCCTACATGTACCTCTGTATCCCCAGTGATTCTAGGTAGGCCTACTTATCTATGGCAAATTTTAACCTATCTACTGTTGGTGCTGCCACTACCTTTCCAGGGAGACAATTCAATACATCAACTAGAACGCCACTCAGTAGAGCACATACTCCCGCCGTGGGTCAAGTTGGAATAATACGATTTCACAAAAGTTTGAGGGAGTAGTTCAGTGACAACACAAGACAAGACAACACAAGACAGACACTGCACAGATATATATTTAGAATATATAGAAGATAATGTCAAAAACAAAACAAGGCAATTTCACTTACATTTTCGGATTCAGCGTTCGATTCTATATAAGTGAGTGTATTTTGAGGCACGTGTGACTTCAAATAAAATTGTAAGCCAAGAAAACGTTCGTTTCATTCCTTAGGGATACAACATGTAAAACTGGCCCAAACGTGAAAACAAAATCCGCTCATTTTACGTCGTACAAGCTAATGCGACCACTCATTCTTCTGGGAAGAATCCCGTGCACATGCTGGTCACACTTATAACTCACCTAAGTCTTTATAAGTTCATCAAATACTGACAAATACTGACACCGCGATTAACATTCGCTGAGGTAAATGTTGACATCTCTTCTGAGGTAAAAAACAAACAAACAAAAAAAACAGTTTTAAAGCATTATACGTATCAAACGATACATTTTATGAAACGGAGAAACCGAATACACACTTGGTGGTTTTAAAATGACAGAATATGTCTTTATTAGAAGGAAAAAAAAGAACATTGAAGACGACGCTGCTAACAAAATACACCGCTCTAACGCATAACCACGAGTTTAAACTACATTTACAACAAATATGAAAACTATTTTCATATCACAATGTTAAATATAGAATATATAGAAGATAATGTTAAAAAAAAATGAGCCCTATCTTCCAATGGTAAACAATCCTTCAAAAAATTCCTGGATCCGGAATAATATGCTGAGCTTCACCAAAAACTAATCCATTCTTCCTTATCCCAAGGGCAATCATCCCACCAACTTTCATCCAAATCCGGTCAGAACATTTCCAGATATCTTGTTCACAAATACACGAACACACACGCACGCAGTGCCCATTCTGCTGAGACATTATTGTGCACTTGTTTTGTCTATTCCCTTCATTATCTTAAACATCTCTATCAGAGCCCTCATAATCGCCTCCTTTCAAATGTAGCTACAAAGTCCCGTCTCCTTCAGCCACCCATCATAGCTTAGTCTAGCGAGGCCCAGAATCAATCTCACCCAACTACGCTGAACCATCATTATGTTGTGGCGGACACAAAAGCCCACTGGCGTGGTGACATCATTCCGCGCACCAAGTGGGCGGTGGCCACGCCCGAGGGGTAGGCGTGGCCTCATGATATACACCGGGCGCCCAGCCCGGAGCGGTACAGTGTTACAGTGAGCTCTTACAATAAAGACGTTTATATGTTACCGCTTGTCCGCTTCCTCCTTGCTCGCAAGCAGCGCGCGTAACGCCGCGCTTTACTGGTGACCCTCGACGTTGGATCTGCCGGAGCGATCCTTCCACACGCGACGCCATCGCCATGGCCGACTTCGTCAAACTTCCGGAATTTTGGGAGGCTCAGGCCGAAGTCTGGTTCGTCCAGGCCGAAGCCCAATTTCAGCTTCGGCGCCTCACCGGCGATGACACGCGCTAGTGCCACGTCGTCGCCTCCCTCGGGCCCGGCACGGCTGCTCGAGTTGTGTCCGTCCTTCGCCACCCACCGGACGGCCACAAGTACGAGGCACTCAAGCGGCTACTCCTAGCCACGTTCGGCCTCACGGACGACGCACGGGCCGACCGCCTCCTGGATCTCCCCGAGCTCGGTGACACGCGCCCGTCGGTCCGAATGGACCATATGCTGTCACTGTTGGGCGACGAAGCCCCCGGTTCCCTATTCCGGGCGCTTTTCCGGCGCCAACTTCCAGCGCAGGTTTGCCTCGCGTTGGCCGGGACCGGGCTAACAGAACCCCGAGCATTGGCAGCCGAGGCGGACAGGTACTTCGCCGCTTCGGACATGCGGGCGAGAGTCGGCGTGGCCGTCACGGCCCTCGAGGCTGATGCTGCTGATGCTGCTGATGCTGCTGTTCCACAGCATCAGCTTCTACAGCATACGCAGCATGTTCCACAGCATCAGCTTCTACAGCATACGCAGCATGCGTATACGCACCTCGTGAACGCCGCCACGCCCCGCCCACCGCCGCGGCGAAAACCGCCACCGCGGGGAAACCCGCCAACTCCACCGGCCTGGCAGAGCCAGCCGCGCTCCTCCAGCTCCACCACCTGGTGCTGGTTCCACGCCAAGTTCGGCCACGAAGCTCGGCAGTGTCATCCGCCATGCTCCTTCAACAGGTCGGGAAACGCCCGGGCCGGCGCTCAATAGTGGCGATGAGCGCCGGCCGTTCGAGCAGCCTGCTGTTCATAACGGACACCTTCTCCGGGCGCCGTTACCTGTGCGACACGGGAGCGCAGGTGAGTGTCATTCCCGCCGGCACGTCAGACAAGCACGCCGCGGGTGGGGGCCCCGCGCTGCTTGCCGCGAACGGGACGCCCATCCGTACGTACGGAAAACGCTGCCTCTCTCTGCGGTTTGGAGGGCAGGTTTTCCGATGGACGTTCGTCACCGCCGACGTGCCCATGGCACTGCTTGGCGCGGACTTCCTGTGCACTAATGGGCTCCTGGTCGACGTCAAGCGCAGATGTCTTGTCCAGGCCGAGACGTTCAGCTCGCTCGCTTGTGCGTTGCCCAGCTCAACGAGCGGCTTGCCAAGCGGCTTGCCGAACGGTTCGGTTCCGGCCACGTTGGTCTGTACGCTTCCGGCAGCGGACGCATTCACCCGCCTCCTAGCCGGCTTCCCGGCCCTCACGCGGCCCACCTTCTCGGCGGGGGCCGTCAAGCACGGGGTGGCCCATCACATCCCCACCGTCGGGCCACCGGTCTACGCCCGGGCACGCCGCCTCGAGCCGACGAAGCTGGCGGTGGCAAAAGCGGCGTTCGCTACCCTGGAGCGACTCGGCATCGTTCGGCGCTCAGAGAGCGCTTGGGCGTCGCCGCTGCACATCGTGCCGAAGCCCGGCGGGGGATGGCGACCGTGCGGGGACTATCGCCGTCTCAATGACGCCACGACTCCCGACCGCCACCCCGTCCCCCACATTCAGGACTTTCCCGCCCGTTTGGCGGGCAGGTCCTTCTTCTCGAAGGTGGACCTCATACGCGGCTACCATCAGAACCCCGTCAGGCCGGAGGACGTCCCGAAGACGGCGGGCATCACGCCATTCGGACTCTTCGAGTTCCTGCGCATGCCCTTCGGTCTGAAGAATGCGGCTCAGGCGTCCCAGCGACTGATGGACAGCGTCCTGCGTGACTTGGATTTTGTCTACGTCTACCTGGACGATATCCTCGTCGCCAGCGCGTCCCGCGAAGAGCACCTACGCCACCTCCGCACGCTCTTCGAACGCCTGGGCCAGCATGGCCTGATTGTGAACCCCGCAAAGTGCCGGTTCGGCGCCGCCACAATCGATTTTCTGGGGCACCGTGTCACCAGGCACGGAGCCGTCCCCCTGCCGGCCAAGGTGGAGGCGGTGAAGGGGTTTCCGCGCCCCCGCACGATCAGAGGGCTGCAGGAGTTCCTGGGCATGGTGAACTTTTACCATCGGTTCCTGCCCCGCATCGCCCAGCTCCTGCGCCCCCTGCACGAAGCTCTCCGAGGTAAGCCGGGCAAAGGCGACGTTACCTGGACCGAGCAGATGGACACGGCGTTCACGGGCGCGAAGCTCGCCTTGGCTAACGCCACCATGCTCGCGCACCCGGCGCCCGATGCACCGATCGCCCTCACCACCGATGCCTCGGACTACGCGGTGGGCGCGGTGCACGAGCAATGGGTGCGTGGAGCTTGGCAACCGCTGGCGTTCTTTAGCCGGCAGCTTCGCCCGCCCGAACGCCGTTACAGTACCTTCGACCGCGAGTTGCTCGGACTTCACTTGGCGGTCAGGCACTTCCGTCATCTGCTCGAGGGCCGTGCGTTCACTGCCTTCGTCGACCACAAGCCGCTGATCTTCGCGATGGGCAAGGTCACCGAGCCGTGGTCGTCCCGGTAGCAGCGTCACCTCTCGGCCGTGTCCGAGTACACGACGGACATCCAGCACGTCGCGGGGAAGGACAACCCGGTGGCGGATTGCCTGTCCCGGGCCGTCGCCCACGCAGTCCACCTCGGCATCGACTATGCCCGGATGGCAGCGGACCAGGCCGCTGACCCCGACGTCCAGGCCTTGCGGACTGCCGTCACGGGCCTCCGCGTCACCGAGGTGCCGTTCGACGGCGCGGGCGCGGCCCTCTTGTGCGACGTCTCCCTCGGGCGTCCTCGCCCCATCGTGCCCACGGGCTGGCAGCACCAGGTGTTTGACGCCATCCACGGCCTGTCCCACCCGGGCGCGAGGGCCTCCCAAAGGCTGATCGCCGACAAGTTCATCTGGCATGGCCTCCGGAAGGCCGTCCGCGGCTGGGCCAGGACGTGCCTCGCGTGCCAGCGCGCCAAGGTGCACCGGCACACCCAGGCCCCGTTGGCCCCGTTCACGGTGCCGGAACGCCGGTTTGACCACGTCCACGTGGACCTGGTGGGACCTCTGCCCCCCTCGCGGGGTTTCACCTACGTCCTCACCATGGTGGACCGCACCACCCGGTGGCCGGAGGCCGTGCCCTTGGTGTCGACAACGGCGGCCGATGTCGTGCAGGCTTTCATCGCCACCTGGGTCGCCCGGTTCGGCGCCCCCTCAGACATCTCATCCGACCGCAGCCCCCAGTTCACCTCGGAGCTCTGGGGGGCTGTTGCGCAGGGGCTCGGGGTCCGGCTGCACCGAACCACGGCCTACCACCCCCAGGCTAACGGCCTGTGTGAGCGATTTCACCGCTCATTGAAGGCCGCGCTCCGGGCCACCCTCCGCGACGGCGACTGGGTCGACAGGCTCCCCTGGGTCCTGCTGGGCCTCCGGACGGCGCCCAAGGAGGACCTGCGCGCATCCGCGGCGGAGTTGGTCTTCGGGCAACCGCTGCGGGTGCCGGGCGAGTTCCTCCCCGACTCCACGGCACCATGGTCCGCGGCACAGCAGCGCTCCGCTCTGCAAGAGACCGCCCAGAGGTTCGCCCCGGTGCCAACGGCATGCCACGGGCACCCACCGACGCACGTCGCCCCGGAGCTTCGCACGGCGGAGTACGTCTTCGTCCGCCACGATGCCCATCGGACACCACTGCGGCCCCCGTACGATGGGCCTTTCCGCGTGCTGGAGACCGGGGTGAAGCACTTCACCCTGGACATCGGCGGTACTCCTGACCGCGTTTCGGTAGACCGCCTCAAGCCGGCCCACCTCGATGTGGACCATCCACCGCCAGTGGCCCGACCTCCACGTCGGGGCCGCCCTCCTGCGGGCGGACCCCCGGCACCGCCCAGCCCCGCCGCCACGCCGCCCCCCGGTCCTGCACCCATCCCAGGGGCAGCCAGGGGCATCCCACCTGGCATCCCTGCACCCCGGACGCCGCCGATCGCCAGGGGGCGCTTCGGCCGGGTCATTCGTCTGCCCCGCAAACTGGCCCTCCAGGTGCACGGGAATTCTGGGGGGGCGCGTGTGGCGGACACAAAAGCCCACTGGCGTGGTGACATCATTCCGCGCACCAAGTGGGCGGTGGCCACGCCCGAGGGGTAGGCGTGGCCTCATGATATACACCGGGCGCCCAGCCCGGAGCGGTACAGTGTTACAGTGAGCTCTTACAATAAAGACGTTTATATGTTACCGCTTGTCCGCTTCCTCCTTGCTCGCAAGCAGCGCGCGTAACGCCGCGCTTTAATGTCAAATATTAACAGATATTTTTGTGCCAAGTATGAACAAAATTGGTCGATACATCTCCGAGATATGGTTGTGGATGCACGGACTCACGGACAAATGGTCGAGACACAATCCATAAGCCCCTGTTTTGGACCAAGTTCAATGGGGGCGAATAATTGTGTTCATTGTGGCGGGCACAAGGGACAATAATTCCGCGCACCAATGGGTGGCGCGAGCGTCCAGGCGGGGAACTGAAATGCATGCCCCACCTATCGGCCGATCGGCCACGCCCGGGGGCAAGGCATGGCCTCGGGACATATATGCGGGCTCTAAGCTCGAGCCCGCGGAGTGCTGAAGTGCGAGCTCTGAATAAAGACTCTTGTTGTATCAACGCGTTGTGGCCTACCTCTCTGGCAATCGAGTCGTGTGTGCACAGCACCACATCATTATGTATACACAAAGAATTAAGTTAAGCACCCCCCCGTTTTTTTACAACCTCGCACATTACAAGTTTGTTGTCGTCAAAACAGTGTAATATACCCATGATATTGCTATATTTTCTGGAGAAGTGATATTATGGTCACATAAAAACATAACAATCATGCCGTTTTCAATATTTTATTCTGAATAATTTAAGGTGAAATTTTTTGGGAATTTTAGGCATATTTTCACCTCAATTTAAGTATGGAGCTATAGGTCCATCACGGACAGTGTGGATGACGTTTATGTTTTCTAACGTACAGTCATTGTTCTGAGAAGACCTCTAGCGATCTTTGCGTCAATAACGTGTGTAGGACCCACGTGATCGGATCACTGACTCAACCCTACGTCTCATAGACCCTGTAAGCCGTCGTATGCGTTGCTGTGGCAGGTTGTTCCATTCCCGATGTAATGCACGTTCCAATTCATCCAGATTGGCTATTGGAGGGACCATCTTCGCAATTTGTCGTCCCAACATGTCCCAAACGTGCTCGAGGGGGTTCAGGTCAGGACTGTATGCAGGCCAGGGGATGGTTGTCACAGCACCTTGCTCCATCCGATCACGTGGGTCCTACACACGTTATTGACGCAAAGATCGCTAGAGGTCTTCTCAGAACAATGACTGTACATTAGAAAACATAAACGTCATCCACACTGTCCGTGATGGACCTATAGCTCCATACTTAAATTGAGGTGAAAATATGCCTAAAATTCCCAAAAAATTTCACCTTAAATTATTCAGAATAAAATATTGAAAACGGCATGATTGTTATGTTTTTATGTGACCATAATATCACTTCTCCAGAAAATATAGCAATATCATGGGTATATTACACTGTTTTGACGACAACAAACTTGTAATGTGCGAGGTTGTAAAAAAACGGGGGGGTGCTTAACTTAATTCTTTGTGTATATATACACTGGTGGGGTATGCTCACACATTGTAAGCAATAACGAACCGTGCTTCGTAAGTAGGTACCTAATAAATAGAAGCTTTGTGATTACAGGTAAGCATCACCAACCTGCTCCTACCTATAAATAGGGCTGGGGTTTTTTTAACGGACATGTTTGCAGGTTTTTAATATACATTTTCATTTTCGGACGCTTTATGACGGTTCTGTGATTTTTTCCCAGTGTATCAGCTTCGATGTCCGGCTGCACGCCAAATTTCACCTTTCTACGACACACAGAAGGTACCGAATATTAATGTCAGTCAGTGGTTAGAAAGACCTATCTATATATACAGTCGTGGCCAAAAATGTTGGCACCCTTGGATATTTTTCAAATAACTCACAATTTTCTCCAAAAAAAAGTCGAAATTGACAAAAGTATTTGTTCTCAACAATTCTTTATTTCAATGTTAATATTACAGAACCTTTTTTTTGATTCAGAACTTAATATATCTTTTTTTTCTTTTTTTTGTATACAAGATCAGCTTCGATGTAAGATCATGTAAGAGCTTACATTATTCACAAAAAAAAAACAGACACGTAAATAAACATATAATAAAGGGAGAAAGAAACAAGATGGGGAGAGAGAGGGAAGCACACAAGTACAACAGTAAGGAGCAGGGACATCGGGAGATCTGTGGGAGGGAGAGGGCTTGAGGGGAGGAGGCATGGGAAGGGGGGGGGTGGGGGGTAGTGTATAAAACACCATGGACACTGCTAGGACTTCCAGGAAAGAAAGGGTAGAAAAGATTATGGGGGTAGAAGAGATCAAGGTTTTGGATGGGGGAAGATAAGAGCTGGTGGTGAACAGCTGTTTTAAAGACCTGGACGGAGGGGTGGGATTGAAGAGAGTGAGGGAGTTTGTTCAAGAGGCGGGAGAAAAGAGGCATGAAGGAGTGGAGGTGAGCAGAGAGCCTTGATTTTGGCAGTTTAACCATAAGAGCGTTGCTGGCAGATCTTGTGCGACCTGTAGGAATATTTGAGGGACAAAGCACTGACAGGGCAGGGGGAGCAAGGCCGGAGAGGAGTCGGTAGAAGACAGAAAGACCACCAACCTGCCTGCGGTGAGTGAGTGAAAGACCCTCAGAATCAGCTTCATCGCGGGAGATTCCAATGATTCTGAAAGCTTTGGTTTCAACAGCGTGAAGCCGAGCTAGGTGTGAGGCAGGAGCACCAGCCCAGAGGGGGGAACAGTATTCCATTGAGCTGCGGATGAAAGCCTTGTATGTGGTGAGGAACTCAGGTGTGAGGCAGGAGCACCAGCCCAGAGGGGGGAACAGTATTCCATTGAGCTGCGGATGAAAGCCTTGTATGTGGTGAGGAGCTTAGGTGTGCCAAGGAAGGACTTTGCACGACGGAGGATGCCCAGTCGGCGACTGGCTTTGGAGGCCAGCTTGGAAATGTGGTTTTTCCAAGAAAGATCATGGCAGATAGTGAGACCCAAAAGCTTGAGTGACAGAACTTATTGGAGAGGATTGTTGAGAAAGTAGATGGGAGGGTTGTCTAGTCGGTCTTTTCGGAGAGACATAGTGAGAGTGTGAGATTTGTCAGGATTGAAAGACATGTTCCACTTGTTTGACCAGTCTGTGATTTTGTACAGGTCAGCAGAGAGTGAGGAGGCTGCAGACTGCCGATCTGAGGGATGAGGAATTGGAGCGACAGAGAGTGGAGTCATCAGCAAAGAGATCGAGAGGATTTTCAAGAGAGTCAGAGAGATCATTGATGTAGACCAGAAAAAGCACAGGGCCCAGAACACTGCCTTGGGGAACTCCAGCCTGAACAGGAAGGGGAGATGAGAGAACCGCATTCAGAGCCACACGTTGACTACAACCAGAGAGGAAGTCTGCAAGCCATGCGTGGAGATTTCCATGGATACCATAAGAGGAGAGAAATGGTATTGACAAATTATTGACACCCAAGACTTGATATTTGGTATCACAGCCTTTGGACAAAATAACTGCAGTCGAGCGCTTCCTATAGCCATGCATGAGCTTCCTTCACCTCTCTACTGGAAGTTTGTCCCACTCTTCTTGTGCAAACTGCTCCAGTTCTCCCAAATTTGAAGGGTGCCTTCTCCCAACTGCTGTTTTCAGATCTCACCACAGGTGTTCAATGGGATTTAGATCTGGACTCATTGCTGGCCACTTCAGAACAGTCCAGCGTTTTGTCTTGAACCATTCCTGGTGCTTTTTGAAGTGTGTTTGGGTCATTGTCCTGCTGCAAGACCCATGACCTTCGACAGAGACCTACCTTTCTGACACTGGGTTGAACGTTGCGCTCCAAAATGCCTTGGTAATCTCCTGATTTCATGATGTCATGCACACATTCAACGTACCCAGTGCCAGAGGCAGCACAGCAACCCCAAAACATCACTGAACCTCCTCCATGTTTGACTGTGGGGAAGTTGTTCTTTTCTTTGAGGCTTCATTTTGTTTTCTGTAAACATAGAGATGATGCGCTTTACCAAAAACCTCTAATTTGGTCTCACCTGTCCACAGGACATTCTCTCAGAAGGATTTTGGCTTGTTCAGGTGTGTTTTGGAAAACTCCATTTGGTCTTTCTTCTGTCTCTTTCTCACCTGTGGGGTCTTCCTGGGTCTCCTACCATATAACCCCCTTTCATTGAGTTGGCGACGGATGGTGCGAGTTGAAACTGTCGTACCTTGTGTCTGAAGGTCAGCTGGAATCTGTTTGGCAGTTGATCGAGGTGCTTTCACCACCATTCGAACAATCCTTCACTGCAGTCTTCGATGAAGTTTTCTCTTGTGGCCACGTCCAGGGAGGTTGGCTACAGTGCCATGGGCCTTAAACTTCCTGATAACATTGCGTACGGTGGACACAGGAACATCAAGGTATCTGGAGATGGACGTGTAGCCTTGAGATTGTCCATGCTTGGCTACAATCTTGTCTGACCTCCTCAGACAATTCTCTGGTTTTCTTTCTGTTCTCCATGCTCATTGCAGAACACACAGTGACACAAAACAGCAGAATGACTCCTTTTCTCTATTCAAACTGGTTGAATGGGTGATTTTTTTTTATTGCAGGCACCTGCAACTCACCACAGGTGAGTTCAATTCCAAAGTGAAGGAGAATCTTCTGCTTAAAATGTTATTATTTCTAACAACTTCTAAAATGTGCCAATAGTACTGTCCGGGCCATTTTATGATTTCTGTGCGGAATAAGCTAAGATTTAGTCATTTCTCAGCTTTTTTTTGTTTTGTTCCACTGCAAACCAAAGAAATACAAATGTGGATACAAAAATATTTTTTAATTTCAACAATTTTCAAGAGGAAATGGTCAATTATTTGAAAAAAGTGCAAGGGTGCCAATATTTTTTAGCCACGACTCTGTGTGTGTGTGTGTGTGTGTGTGTGTGTGTGTGTGTGTGTGTGTGTGTGTGTGTTTATTTATTTATTATCACGACAATTACTTCGGGGTTAATGAGTTAATTATTCATCAGTTATACCTTAATGAGTGTCAGCATAAGGGTTTGTAATACCCAATTAGCATCGACCAGGATCAGATGTCTCATGGTCTTCGTTCGTGTGCAGCACAAGGCTGCGTTGTCGCATCATTGGCTGAGGAAGCGCAGCTGTGCCTCTGATGCAGTGCCCTCTGCTGGTTAGGGTAGGAAGTTGTTCAGTGTGCCTGCGATAGCTTGCCTACTCTTCGCAAAGGACACCGTGGGATCATTAATATCCAGCAACCCTTAATGTTGGGATATGGGACGCCGGGTTAACGTCCATCCAATGGTCAGCACACAAATTGATGGATCACCGTGCCTGTGAAACATCGGAATGACAGTTTATAGCTGGTTCGGGATTCGAACCCAGGCTAGACAGCTTAGAGGTGAGTGCGAGTACCTGTAGGCCATCCGCTGTGAGCCCCGGATCATAGTACATATATGATATGAGATGCACTCGCTTTGAATGAAAATCAAAATGGCCACCACATAACCGGTACAGAAGACCCACCTATCTATAAAGGACACGTTTGTTCCATTTCTGTACAAATTTGTCTTCCATCACACCCTCCAGACTGAAACACAACCCATGGTAAGCCGGATGAATCAGGCCTTGGTTGCTGCAGCTACGACCCCCACAGGGGCTGATTTAAAACAGAGCTTCACACACACACAGGACACGCAGTTTAACTCGTCTTGTCATGCGTGTGTCACACCCACCATGATTTTCCTTCAATATCGATCGCACAACAAACCCTGTGCATCAGTTCCAGGGATTTTAAGGCGTTTCCCTGAAAAGCCATATTTTAGGTCATGACGTCATAAGCATGCGTGCGGTTGATTAAAGCTCAAAAAGATACAGGTAAGAAAATTCCTCAGACTAATGTGACAGGAAATTTTTGAAAAGGGAATGTCACGTGTCAAGTTGTGGAATCGCATGAAGAACACCACTGACAAAGGTATCATAAGAAGAAGAAGAATACCCCTGTTCCAAAGTTTATTTTGAACACCGTAAGTAACAACCGTCCCTTCTTGGGTATCCTTTCCCAGGGAAATAGGATTCAGTTGAAATTTTCTAGGAAAATATATAAGACTGAAAAAGACAAGGACGTCGACGTGATTGTAGAAACGTGGAAATCTGACCAATCACTGTGGGCCTTGAGTTAAACCCTTTCATTCCTGATTTGTTACCTGTGTGGTGCAAATGCATGGAAGCATAAACAGGTACCGAAATGTTAGGGTTAGGGTTAGGGTTAGGGTTAGGGTTAGGGTTAGTTAGGGTTAGGGTTAGGGTTAGGGTTAGGGTTAGGGTTAGTTAGGGTTAGGGTTAGGGTTAGGGTTATGGTTAGGGTTAGGGTCATATGGGAATCAGGTTGTCCATGCTTCGTGAGTTGTTAGGGTTAGGGTTAGGGTCAGATGGGAATCAAGTTGTCCATGCTTCGTGAGTTGTTAGGGTTAGGGTTAGGGTTAGGGTTAGGGTTAGGGTCAGATGGGAATCAGGTTGTCCATGCTTCGTGATTACAGCGCAAACCCTAAACCGCTTTCAAACCCAGGACGGCATCTTCAATTCGCTCCTAAAATCGCCATTTCTAACTTTCAATGCCCCCCGACCCCCCAAATGTACACGTGGGAAAATGGATCTTAAAGCTGTTATGGAAAATATTTCTATCCTCTTATTAGGCCTTTTGGCTTGGGGAGCACAAGATAGTTGGGTTAAGCAGATGTGGAGCTGCGTTTTGCATTTCCTCTACCGTGGAACGTTGAGCTATTCACAGCCGTTGATTGGGTTTTCGAGCAGATGTCCACTCCGTGTCTGAGCCGGGTTAAGGACAAATAGAATAGTTAGCCCTCCTTCGTTCCCACGTCCCTTATTCGTGCACGTGTCCTTCTATTTTATCCTTCAACCCTGCCGTTGGTGTCCGCCTCCGTCTGTCCTACTCCTTTTGTCCTGTTGCGCCTGATCTGTTCGGCGTTCTAGCTCTTCCACGAGCCTCGACTTTTTATACAAAGAAAGATGACGAGGCCTTGACCATTGTGGCGTCAATTCGACCATCAACGGTCGAGAAGCAGATGAGAAGATGCACTCGGCCATCTCAAACAACCTCAGCACGTCCACGTCCAAGAATCTGCTCGTTATTTGAACCTTCTTCCGCATTTCCGCAGAGGCCTCGGCCATTGGAATGGATCTTGATAGCAGCTGCTTTTTTCACGGACGATTGTAAAAACAACACAAGTAAATTATCAACAGAACGCAATCAATCCCCGGAGGGTCATTGGGTTTGAGGTTTCACAAGCGACTGCGACATTCATGTTTTGTCCCGCACGATGTCCCTGCAGAACCTCTAGAGATCCGGGCACAAGGTCAGACCGTTATGTTCGCTCCGCCACATCTGGTACAAATGTAAACTAAACCATAAGGCCTGCCTTGTACAACTTCAGCCGAGTTTCCAATGACAAGGCAAGCGGAGACAACCGTTCTATTTTTCTGAATGTAAATGGAATAATGTGTTTTGCAACATCGTTCAGAAGCTGCACATGGATGGAAAATAGGGCAGCGCCCACAAGTGAATGGGCACTTTGTAGTACACCATGGATGAGCTGTCCTTGTACAGTAGTCCAATAATAAACTTTATTATAAAAATAGGGTTAGGGTAAGTGAACAAGGAATATATGCTTATCCGGTTGCCTGGTCGAACAGGTGGACACCCCTAAAAGGGAAGCCGTCACCAAAATCTACCTGCTCTTAAAGGCTGTGGGTGCATTTTTTTATACAAAATACCGAGAGATCCACCCAAGTGGCGTCAAAAAGTGCTTTAACTTGGGGGTTACTTGAAGACCCGGCTCAGGATTCTAAGCTTAGACCCATTTGAAGACCACCAAATGGTCAAACCACACAAAAAGATGTCCGGCCTTAAGCTTCTGTCCCCTGGGTTGTATCCACGGTTGTGCTTCACATCCTCACAGTATAAATATGAGGTCCCAACCACAATTGGAAGAAGAAAACATTTCTCCGACTTATTTTTTCACAACAGCAAGTTTTTTTTCACGGATCTAAATATAAGGTTATGCTACAAAATACCGAGAGATCCACCACTCCACTTTTTATACAAAATACCGAGACATCTCTACACTGCTCCAAGCCTACACTGCTCAACATATCGGGGCATAGCATACCTTTCAAGATAAGACTGGACAGTATACTCCAAGTCATGATTTAAACGTATGTAGAAGACAATCTGATTATTGCAGATCATGGGGATCCAATCATAGAGTGCCAAGGCCTAGCCAATAAAAAAAGCACCAAAAACGGCACTCAGTGGAGCGCACATCTTGTACCCACAGATAGGTCGGATCTGGATTTGGGCCTGAACAAAAATCTAACGGGCTTGTCTTGTCGTCCAACCAACTCGTACACATAGTTTTGGCCCACAACATTTTGAGATATCGTGCTACATATCGTTTTTGGCACTCTGTCTCAATTCCGAAGAATCACAGACAATGAAAAAATGATCGGATCCGGATCTGGATCTTTACCAAAATCAAATCAATTCGATCTTGTCACACGTACAACCTGTGCACCAAGTTTCGTCTGAATTTGTCCACACGCCTTTTCAGATGTCCTGCCCACAATCAAACAGACACACATTTGTGAATACACGACTCCCGTCTATTTTCAGAAGCGAAGGTAATTATACCAAGGAGATGACGATGTAATGGACGAATCAAAACAGCATACGAGATGCGAAGCCACGGTCACAGAAAGATTAAGCAACCGGTCATACAGAGGAAGACCAAGCTCGTACCTTTTAGCTGTCACACAAAGTAACACAGAATTGACGTTGGGCCCAACAAAACAGAGTGGAACTGGATTCTTATGGAGAAATGAATTGTTAACATGCCAACCATATAAAGGATGGACAACTTATCGTCCTCCTCAGGTGGTTACAAATGTAAACAAATGGGTCATAATCACGTGGCGCTGCCTCTGATCCAGCCACAAGTAGGTGTTCTACATGCTGGGTGAAGAATGTAATATATGGTGATGATGATGTAAACATGACGAACTACCAAAACCCGATAGATCCTCAAGAACTATGAGGCGATGGTCACTCTCCCCTTGTGCACAGCCACCGCTCAAGGCCCACTCACTAGAAGGAGATCTTGAACCATCCCGCAAGCTCGTGGCACCCCTCGCAGGCCTACAAAGAGACCTTGAACCATCCCACAAGCTCAGCATGGCTTGCATGACTACAAAGAGATTCTGAACCATCCTACGGACTCTCGGCACCCCTCGCAGGCTTACAACAAGACTGTGAACCATCCCACGAGCTCTCGGCATGACTCGCAGGTCTACATGGAGGCCTTAAACCGCCCCACGAGCTCTCAGCATAACTGGTAGGCCTGCAAAGAGGCCTTGGACTGTCATGCAAGCTCTCGGCATGGTTCGCAGGCCTAGAACGAGACCTCGAACCATCCCACGAGCTCTCGGCACCCCTCACAGGCCTACAAAGAGACCTTGAACCGTCCCACGAGCTCTCGGCATGGCTCACAGGTCTACATGGAGGCCTTGAACCATCCCACGAGCTCTCGGCATGGCTCTCAGGTCTACATGGATGCCTTGAACCGTCCCACGAGCTCTCAGCACGACTCACAGGCCTACAAAGAGACCTTGAACCGTCCCACGAGCTCTCGGCATGGCTCGCAGGTCTACATGGAGGCCTTAAACCGTCCCACGAGCTCTCAGCATAACTGGTAGGCCTGCAAAGAGGCCTTGGACTGTCACTCGAGCTCTCGGCATGGTTCGCAGGCCTAGAACGAGACCTTGAACCATCCCACGAGCTCTCAGCACGACTCACAGGCCTACCAAGAGACCTTGAACCGTCCCACGAGCTCTCGGCATGGCTCGCAGGTCTACATGGAGGCCTTGAACTGTTCCACGAGCTCTCAGCATAACTAGTAGGCCTGCAAAGAGACCTTGAACTGTCCCACAAGCTCAGCATGGCTTGCAGGACTACAAAGAGATTCTGAACCACCCTACGGACTCTCGGCACCCCTCGCAGGCTTACAACGAGACCTTGAACCGTCTCACGAGCTCTCAGCATGGCTCGCAGACAGAAATGGACATTACATTGTATGACAAGTTTTTGTTGCAAAATTAATGCAAAGCCAAACGGGTTGAGAAGCTGACCGCACAATTAACCTCGCAGTGCGGGACAATGTTGTGGAATGCAAAAGTGCAGTGGAAAAGATGGACAAATGAAGAGGTATTGGCTTGGCCTGACTAGGCCGAAATGGGCTATTCATCATTCAAAGGGAAGTTAAACTGCCACCTGACAATGCCACCACACTTGGGAAATTAAATATATGGAATCTCACTGCTGTGCTGATTATCCTGTGAGATCATATATCTGTGTGAAACTGGATACAAGTAATTCTTTTAATCCACTGCAAGTGTGAAACATGTTATTTGGTCATGTGACATGGTACTTGGTCATGTGACACGGTAATTGGTCACGTGACATGGTACTTGGTCATGTGACACGGTAATTGGTCACGTGACATGGTACTTGGTCATGTGACACGGTAATTGGTCACGTGACATGGTACTTGGTCATGTGACACAGTGCAAGGATTGCCTACTATGAACCATCGAACACCAGAAACAAAAAACTCGCATCACCACTGCAAGACAATAACGTACATGTTAGGATATGGCGGACACTGGAATTCCATCACGTGCCCCAACATTGCCACATTCCCCATATCTAAGCCGCGAAAGATGTGATACAGAGAAGAGGGAGGAGCATTCGGGAATGGGCTCAGAGGAGTCTCCAAGACGTGCAGGGAACTCATGTCCTTGTCCAGGAAACTATCCCGAAATTTCAAACATACGTCACGTGATCTAGATTGAATGTTCTACTTTGTATCCATATATGGAAATAAAAAATAAATACACCAAGAGAGAGCAAGTGCAACATTAGTGAAGTTCTGCACAATTACAATGGAGGCAGCCACGTCTTGTCTTCGTGAGCCCTGATTGGCAATTGAAATGGCACATGACATCACTTAGCCAATCACCGAGCAACATCATAATTGTGAATTTATTTTCGGGTTAGGTTCGGTTAACAACACAAACCCTAACAACCCTAACCCTAACCCAAACCTAACCCTAACAACCAACCCTAACCCGAACCCGATTTTACCTAATGCTTAATTGTGAATTAATTTTCATAGAAAGGTGTGTATAAAGGTAAACATTCAACTCTCTCCAGATAGATTCATTCTTAGTTTTTTAAGTTTCAATTTAGTTAGCCATGAACCGATGATTCTTCTTCTTTAACAGCCATAATTATTGCCACGTTATTGTGGGGTTGGCCGGGGAAAGGTTGGCCCAACTCTTTCATGAACTGGCTGGCCAGGCCTGACGTTCGACTAAAGTTGGTGAAGGAATTTTGTAATTTGCACATGGCGCCAGCGATAGCTCATGAAGGACACCGTGGGATCTCTAACGTCCCCCAACGAATGTTGGCAGACGGGACGTCTATTTTGACGTCCATCCAAGGGACGGCACGCACATCAATGAATCAGGCTGCCCGCGAAACACTGGACTAACTGGGCTGACGTACACACCCAGGCTACACAGGTTAGAGGTAAATGTGCATACCTCGGGCCTAGGCCATCCTGCCAACAACAAAAGCCAAGATCAGATTAATCCATGAAGAAAAAATCTGTGCAACACCCAGTGGGTTACAATATCGGACCTTACTGATGAACTCAGCAAAATGTTAAGGAATTTCTTACAATATCGGACATTAATGATGAATTTAGCAACATGTTAGGGAATTTCTTACAATATCGGACCTTACTGATGAATTTAGCAACATGTTAGGGAATTTCTTACAATATCGGACATTAATAATGAATGTAGCAACATGTTAGGGAATTTCTTACAATATCGGACATTAATGATGAATTTAGCAAAATGTTAAGGAATTTCTTACAATATCGGACATTAATGATGAATGTAGCAACATGTTAGGGAATTTCTTACAATATCGGACATTAATGATGAATTTAGCAAAATGTTAAGGAATTTCTTACAATATCGGACCTTACTGATGAATTTAGCAACATGTTAGGGAATTTCTTACAATATCGGACATTAATGATGAATTTAGCAAAATGTTAGGGAATTTCTTACAATATCGGACCTTACTGATGAATTTAGCAAAATGTTAAGGAATTTCTTACAATATCGGACCTTACTGATGAATTTAGCAACATGTTAGGGAATTTCTTACAATATCGGACATTAATGATGAATTTAGCAAAATGTTAAGGAATTTCTTACAATATCGGACATTAATGATGAATTTAGCAAAATGTTAAGGAATTTCTTACAATATCGGACATTAATGATGAATTTAGCAACATGTTAGGGAATTTCTTACAATATCGGACCTTACTGATGAATTTAGCAACATGTTAGGGAATTTCTTACAATATCGGACATTAATGATGAATTTAGCAAAATGTTAAGGAATTTCTTACAATATCGGACATTAATGATGAATGTAGCAACATGTTAGGGAATTTCTTACAATATCGGACCTTACTGATGAATTTAGCAACATGTTAGGGAATTTCTTACAATATCGGACATTAATGATGAATTTAGCAAAATGTTAAGGAATTTCTTACAATATCGGACCTTACTGATGAATTTAGCAAAATGTTAAGGAATTTCTTACAATATGGGACATTAATGATGAATTTAGCAACATGTTAGGGAATTTCTTACAATATCGGACCTTACTGATGAATTTAGCAACATGTTAGGGAATTTCTTACAATATCGGACCTTACTGATGAATTTAGCAAAATGTTAGGGAATTTCTTACAATATCGGACATTAATGATGAATTTAGCAAAATGTTAAGGAATTTCTTACAATATCGGACCTTACTGATGAATTTAGCAACATGTTAGGGAATTTCTTACAATATCGGACATTAATGATGAATTTAGCAAAATGTTAAGGAATTTCTTACAATATCGGACCTTACTGATGAATTTAGCAAAATGTTAGGGAATTTCTTACAATATCGGACCTTACTGATGAATTTAGCAAAATGTTAAGGAATTTCTTACAATATCGGACATTAATGATGAATTTAGCAACATGTTAGGGAATTTCTTACAATATCGGACATTAATGATGAATTTAGCAAAATGTTAAGGAATTTCTTACAATATCGGACATTAATGATGAATTTAGCAAAATGTTAAGGAATTTCTTACAATATCGGACATTAATGATGAATTTAGCAACATGTTAGGGAATTTCTTACAATATCGGACCTTACTGATGAATTTAGCAACATGTTAGGGAATTTCTTACAATATCAGACATTAATGATGAATTTAGCAAAATGTTAAGGAATTTCTTACAATATCGGACATTAATGATGAATGTAGCAACATGTTAGGGAATTTCTTACAATATCGGACCTTACTGATGAATTTAGCAACATGTTAGGGAATTTCTTACAATATCGGACCTTACTGATGAATTTAGCAAAATGTTAAGGAATTTCTTACAATATCGGACATTAATGATGAATTTAGCAACATGTTAGGGAATTTCTTACAATATCGGACCTTACTGATGAATTTAGCAACATGTTAGGGAATTTCTTACAATATCGGACATTAATGATGAATTTAGCAAAATGTTAAGGAATTTCTTACAATATCGGACATTAATGATGAATTTAGCAACATGTTAGGGAATTTCTTACAATATCGGACCTTACTGATGAATTTAGCAACATGTTAGGGAATTTCTTACAATATCAGACATTAATGATGAATTTAGCAAAATGTTAAGGAATTTCTTACAATATCGGACATTAATGATGAATGTAGCAACATGTTAGGGAATTTCTTACAATATCGGACCTTACTGATGAATTTAGCAACATGTTAGGGAATTTCTTACAATATCGGACATTAATGATGAATTTAGCAAAATGTTAAGGAATTTCTTACAATATCGGACCTTACTGATGAATTTAGCAAAATGTTAAGGAATTTCTTACAATATGGGACATTAATGATGAATTTAGCAACATGTTAGGGAATTTCTTACAATATCGGACCTTACTGATGAATTTAGCAACATGTTAGGGAATTTCTTACAATATCGGACATTAATAATGAATGTAGCAACATGTTAGGGAATTTCTTACAATATCAGACATTAATGATGAATTTAGCAACATGTTAGGGAATTTCTTACAATATCGGACATGACTGATGAATTTAGCAACATGTTAGGGAATTTCTTAACATGTCGGAAGAGTCAACAGTCACAACATGTCGGAAGAGTCACCGGAAGAGTCACAACTCAGAAAAATGTTCGGAAATTTCTTAGCTATTGTGGGTCCATGAACAGGATGGTGCAGAAGTAAACCTTACATTAATCCTAACCATAACTAACCACAACTAGCCTGAACAACCATAACTAACCCTAACCATTTGCCTAACCCTAACCTCCTTATGAAATATATGGTTTTGGGTTCAATCCCTGACCCCATTATGTTAAAACTGTTCCATTGGCGTTTCAAAGGCCGCGCGTTGCATCACCAAGTATGCCGTCCATTGCATTGATGTTAAGCCGGGTGTCTTCTCTGCCAGCATCACCTGGTGGACGTTGAAGATCTCACAGTGTCTTTCTCGAAGAATTTGCGTTTTCATCGGAAATCTGGACAAATTCCAAAATTTCTGGCCTGATGACCGATATTTATCACCCAGTCAGATCCGAGACAATCGACTGCATTGGATGCATGAGTCTGCCTCCGGAGATGAACAGAGAGAGAGAGAGAGAGAGAGAGAGAGGGGGGGTGTGGGGGGGGGGAGAGAGAGGGGGAGAGGGAGGGGGAGAGAGGGAGAGAGATGGAGGGGGAGAGAGAAAGGGGGGGGAGAGTAGAAGGGGGAGGGAGAGAGAAGGAGGGAGAGAGAAGGAGGAAGAGAGAGAAGGAGAGGGATGGGAGACAGGGAAGGGGAGAGAGGGACGGGGGGAGTGAGAGGGAGAGAGAAAAGGAGGAGGAGAGAGAGAATGAGGAGGCAAACTGACTGAACTGAACTTCGTACAAGTACCAAAGTCACCTAAATGGAAAACAAGGAAAAGCAAAGAAGAGGGCTTGGGGTTGAACAGAAGGCCTTGTGGGTTTCCCAGTGCCAGCACGATGTATCCACTGAGCGTGGGAGGCAAAGGGAAAACAAAGAATGGCATCTCTCATGGAAGGCCTTCACTACACATAACCAAGAGTAGTTTATCGGCCTTTGGAGAATTCCTATAAAGCTGATACCACAATGCTTCATTCATGATACTCAGAACTTCACACTACTATCTTTTCGGCGCGACTTAGCTGAAAGCTTCAAATTGGAATCACGGGGTCAAAAGGAAGGCCTTGCGAGTCAACTCTGTAGCTTTGATAGAGCTGAGATCCAGATGGCTCCATGTTTAAACGTTATTACCCTCGCCTGAGGAGAGGGTGTTGCATTTGAGTCCGTTTGTTTGTCTGTATGTCTGTATGTTTGTCTGTCTGTTTGTCGGCACAGAATAAATATGATTTTCTCTGCAACCGTTGGTC
Organism: Myxine glutinosa; assembly: GCF_964187855.1. NCBI lineage: Eukaryota > Metazoa > Chordata > Myxini > Myxiniformes > Myxinidae > Myxine > Myxine glutinosa. Next base: position 108,941,787 of record NC_136265.1, on the reverse strand, counting down.
CGATTGACAGGAAATTTTCACCATAGGTGAAACTCCACCTGTAGAATTTAATAAATGATAATTATAACGTCATAGGTCACGTGGTTCGGCCGCCATCTTGGAAAACCCAAAAACATTTGCACCTCTATATCTCTGAAAGCGCTGAATAGAAAAAATTGAGACATGGCTAATTGTAAAGAACCCTCCATGTGGAATAAGATCTGTTAATGATGATGTCGTAGGTGCCTCTATTATGACATCATAATTTGACAAGTACAAAACTTCATCTAATCAAGATGAAATTTCTTGAGCATAATCTACGAATAAATTCGTGGAGAAAAAAAATAATGATGACCTCATCTGTCACGTGGTTCGGCCGCCGTATTTGTTTTAACACAAAACACTTAAAAACCACTGAAAATACATCCTGGCGAGGGTATGCAATCTGTGATTGCTCTTTCTTGTTGCCTCTTGTTTTCCTGTCAGACTGGAAAGTGTAATTTTTCATGCTGTTCAAATGACTGTATGTGGCGTATGCAGTACGCACTGTACATCATGTTCAGTGGCTGACTGTATGTGGCGTATGCAGTACGCACTGTACATCATGTTCAGTGGCTGACTGTATGTGGCGTATGCTGTCCGCAGTGTTACGGTCTGTGACCTTTTTCTTCTTCCTCTCCCCACCCCCCTGTGAGTTAGACCAAGTGGTTTGGTCCATGTGTATAAAGCCTATGATTGGCTCTGGGGCAGGGGAGGGGCCAGGAAAGTGATTCAGAGGAGGGAGTGGCGAAGTGCCTTTTCAGGTGTTGTGGAGTTTCCAGCTGCAATCTCTCCACCTGAAGCGTATGCCGGATCAACCCCCTGCAGCCGCCTCTCCACCTGAAGGGGGACTTTGATCGAACTATTGCTGCCGTACCTATACTGCCTTGGGCCCTACTCGTGGACTTGCCTACTCCTACACTCTCGTGCGGGGCCTGCACTGGGGCCTACCACTGGGCCTACCACTGGGCCTGCCCTGGGGCTTACTGTTGGGCCTGCCTTGGGGCCTACTCATGGACTTGCCTACTCCTACCCTCTCGTGTGGGGCCTGCCCTGGGGCCTACCACTGGGCCTACCCTGGGGCCTACTGCTGGGCCTGCCTTGGGACCTACTCGTGGACTTGCCTACTCCTACCCTCTCGTGCTGGGCCTGCACTGGGGCCTACTGCTGGGCCTGCCTGGGTGGCCTACTCTTGGACCTGCCTACTCTTGGACTGGCCTACTCTGGTTTTTCCCTCTCTTCTCGCTTCTTTGATTTATGTGTAGGAAGAAATTTTTCGTGTGATAATCCATAAATAAAGACAGTGTGATTGAAGGCTTGGCTTGGTGTGCTTCAGGTCATAACAAATTGGGGGCTTGTCCGGAAGCTGGATTATATGATACCTGTCTTGGATTTTTGTTTTTTTCGCATTTGTAAGTTTTCTCATTGGCAGATAATTTGACTTTTGTTTACGGTGCAGGTACTTCTATATTACTGCAGTCGTACACCATGTCTGAGGAGATGGATTTTGAAGTGAAGGAATTTGTGGAGAAGAAGGGGCTATCGGTGCAAGATGAAGAACTGTTATGTAAGGTAGAGTTACGAGCTGTAGCTGATCATCTTGGGGTTAGTGGGACATCTGGTATGAAAAAGGCGGAGATTGTTTCGGCTATTGTCAGTCGCATGCGTTTAGAACCGTAGGTAAAATTGAGGAGTGAAGTCTTGGAATTAGCCCGGATAGAATATCATCAGAAGAAAGACAGCTCAGACTAAAGTTATAAGACAAAGAAAGGCAACGAGAGTTTGAAAGGGAAAAAGAAGAACGGCAACGAGAGTTTGAGTTAAGAAAATTAGAAATTCAGGTGGGACAGGCCCAACCAGTTTCCATCGATTCAGGCGGGGGTCCAAATGATCTCCCCCGTTCCTTTGATGTGGCTCGGAACATTAGGCTTGTTCCTAAGTTTAACGAGGAGGAGGTGGAAACGTTTTTTCTGTCTTTTGAAAAGATAGCCAAACGTCTTCAGTGGCCCGTACAATACTGGACCCTGCTACTACAAAGTGGGTTCGTAGGGAGACGGGAGAGCCCAGGAAGTGTATTCAGCTCTGTCGGAGAATTATGAGGCTGTTAAAACGGCTGTGTTGTCAGCCTATAAGCAAGTTCCGGAAGCATACCGGCAGAAGTTCCGAACCTTAAAAAGATAGGCTGGGCAGACATTTGTTGAATTTGCGAGGGAGAAGGAAATGAGTTTTGATCGGTGGTATCGTTCTCTACAAGTGTATAGGACGTATGGTAATCTCAGGGAGGTTATCTTGATGGAAGAGTTTAGGAACAGTATCCCATTGGACATTAGGACACACCTTACGGATCATAAGGTTGGTGAGTTGAAAAAAGCTGCTGTTGGTGCAGATTATTATGAACTTACCCATAAGAGAGGCCTTGGTTTTCCTCATTATGGTACTGCCTGGGATAACAAGAAGGGGGTTAGTGAGGACCAGTCAGAGGGGGAGTGGACAGACCATAGGTGTCCATTGGTGCGGCTGTCTCTAGGTAGACAGTTTGAGTGGTCGAGTCAGGCATCTCGCCGGGGACCGGCTCCACGTGTTATTATTGTAAACAGAGGGGACATCTGAAGTCGAATTGTTGGAAATTGCAAAGGGAGGAGAAGCAGGGAGACTCCATTAGACCTATTGCATTGGTTCGAACCAAAGTGGACAGCCACAGTGATCGTGCCCTTTCAGTTAAGGCTGAGGATACTGCGGACCTTACGAACCCGGTACAGGACCGTTATAAACCCTTTGTGTCAAAGGGCCAAGTGTCTTGGGACGGGAAAGTCAAGTCCGTAGTTATTCTGAGGGATACTGGGGCCGCCCAGTCGTTGATGTTGTCTAATATTTTACCATTGACTTTGAGTAGTTCGGGGAAAGCGAGCGCCTTAATCCAGGGCATTGCAGGTGGTTATGTCCCACTGTCCCAGTCCCCTTACATAGGGTGAACTTGAAGTCTGATTTGGTCACAGGACCCGTGATGGTAGGAATAGTCCCCACTCTCCCTGTAGAGGGTATTCGTTTCGTATTGGGAAATGATTTGGCTGGCGATAGGGTTTGTGTTTCCCCATTCGTGAAAGACAGATTCCTCGAAGAGACTGAGAACCCTAACCTTTGGGACTATGGATGTACTTTCCGGGAAAGACCTACCACCGCCTGCAATGGTGCCAAGGGACATGTGAAAGTATCTCAGCGAGTAATGAAGGCCCGTTTTGACCTGAATGCGACAGCTCATAATTTTAGGCCTGGAGAGAAAGTGCTAGTTTTACTACCTCTGCCTGGGGAGCCCCTATTGGCGAAGTTTAGCAGTCCCTACTTGGTCGAAAAAAAGCTGAGTGAGGTGAACTACGTGGTGTGGACCCATGAAAGACGGAAACTCCGCTGGGTGTGCCATGTTAATATGCTTAAAGGGTACTAGGAGCGTGAGGCTGACCTCGGCCGGCCAATTTGTAGGTCATATAAAGCATCAAGATATTGACTCTAGCGAATTAGACAGCGTGGCTCTACAAGCCCCTGAGAGGGAACCGATGGGGGGGCTTTTAGTACAACCGTACCTCTTGAAAATTGTACATATTTCGGGTCGAGGTAATGTCATTGTAGATGCTCTATCTCGAGCTTAAGAGATTTTTCATGCCCTGCATATTAGCTATGATGCCTGTAAATGTCACAATGAGAGGTGGCTGGTTGTTTATTGCACTGTTTATGCTGTGTTAAGACTAACCTGCCTTTGTAAACGAAAACTTTTCTTGGGGTAAAGTTTTTCTTCTTTAAGGGGGGGAGGTGTTATGGTCTGTAATCTTTTTCTTCTTCCTTCCCCCCCCCCCCCTCCCCCATCCCCCTCCCCCTCCCCCATCCCCCTCCCCCTCCCCCATCCCCCTGTGAGTTAGACCAAGTGGTTTGGTCCATGTGTATAAAGCCTATGATTGGTTGTGGGGCTGGGGAGGGGCCAGGAAGGTGATTCAGAGAAGAGAGAGTGGCCATTTTGGAGGAGGGCTCATGGCGGAGTGCCTTTTCGGGTGTTGTAGAGTTTCCAGCTGCACTCTCTCCACCTAAAGGGTATGCCGGATCAATCCCCTGCAGCTGCCTCTCTACCTGAAGGGTGACTTTGATCGAACTCTTGCTGCCGTACCTCTACTGCCTTGGGGCCTACTCGTGGACTTGTCTACTCCTACCCTCTCATGCGGGGCCTGCACTGGGGCCTACCACTGGGCCTGCCCTGGGGCCTACTAGTGGACTGGCCTACTCCTACCCTCTCGTGCGGGGCCTACTGCTGGGCCTGCCTTGGGGCCTACTCGTGGACCTGCCTACTCCTACCCTCTCATACTGGGCCTGCCTGGGTGGCCTACTCTTGGACCTGCCTACTCTTGGACCTGCCTACTCTTGGACCTGCCTACTCTTGGACCTGCCTACTCTTGGACCTGCCTACTCTTGGACCTGCCTACTCTTGGACCTGCCTACTCTTGGACCTGCCTACTCTTGGACCGGCCTACTCTTGGACCGGCCTACTCTTGGACTGGCCTACTCTGGTTTTTCCCTCTCTTCTCCCTTCTTTGATTTATGTGAAGGAAGAGATTTTTCGTGTGATGATCCATAAATAAAGACTGTGATTGAAGGCTTGGCTTGGTGAGATTCAGGCCGTAACAGCAGTGTACGTCATATTCAGTGGCTGACTGCATTTGCCGTATGCTGTCCGCAGTGTACGTCACGTTTAGTGGCCGACTGGATGTGGCGTATGCATTGTACAGTGTACGTCATGTTCAGTGGCTGACTGTATGCAGCGTATGCACTGTACAGTGCACGTTATGCTCAGCGGCTGACTGTATGCGGCCTATGCACTGTACAGTGTACGTTATGTTCAGCGGCTGGCTGTATGCGGCGTATGCACTGTACAGTGTACGTTATGTTCAGTGGCTGACTGTATGCGTCGTATGCACTGTACAGTGTACGTTATGTTCAGCGGCTGACTGTGTGATCTCCAGGCAAATTATGTGAGGATTAAAGACGAACCTGGGATGGATTCTAATGAGAGCTTTCTTAATTTGTTGGAGACAATTTTTGTGGTCCGAGAGAACGTGGTAGTGCAGACCATTTGGGTTTTTCTTCGCTGTATGCCATTGGACTGATGTACGACAAGCTTGATGAAATGTCATGAAAGCACAAAAAGACGACTCGCAGTATTGAGAGAAAATGGGCCCGTGGGCCCGAGAAAAAATGGGATAAATAGTATATTAGTTATATCGTACATTTGTACGTTTCTAATAGACGTGCTACTAGTAGTCAGGTTCACTATGTTTTTTCGTTCAAAATCATGGTAGATTAGCCCTATACATTTTTGGAAACGTTATTACATGGAAAATCTGAAAATCAATGTTTACATTTGCCAATTCCGACCAATTCGATTCGACCAATTCGACCAATCGACCAACTCCATTCGACCAATTCGACCATTCGACCAATCGTTTCGATCGACCAATTCGATCGATTCGATTCGATTCATCGAATTCGATTCGATCGACCATTCGACCAATTCGATTTACCAATCAATTTGAACGACCTTTGCTTGTGTGGAACGGACTGTGAAAACGATGCGGACTATATTGTCGGATACGACACACAGGACAGTGATGACGAACTCTAAATGGAATATTCTGTAATCGTGTATGTTTGATGCCATTGACTGCCTGTGTATATTTTGTCATTGATTGGTTGTGGGGCTGGGGAGGGGCCAGGAAGGTGATTCAGAGAAGAGAGAGTGGCCATTTTGGAGGAGGGGCTCATGGCGGAGTGCCTTTTCGGGTGTTGTAGAGTTTCCAGCTGCACTCTCTCCACCTAAAGGGTATGCCGGATCAATCCCCTGCAGCTGCCTCTCTACCTGAAGGGTGACTTTGATCGAACTCTTGCTGCCGTACCTCTACTGCCTTGGGGCCTACTCGTGGACCTGCCTACTCCTACCCTCTCATGCGGGGCCTGCACTGGGGCCTACCACTGGGCCTGCCCTGGGGCCTACTAGTGGACTGGCCTACTCCTACCCTCTCGTGCGGGGCCTGCCCTGGGGCCTACTGCTGGGCCTGCCTGGGTGGCCTACTCTTGGACCTGCCTACTCTTGGACCTGCCTACTGCCAGTAGTAGGACTGCCTGTGTAGATCTGAAGTTATACTGACTGCATGTGTATATATGATTTTGCTGACTGCCTGTGTATGTTTGGTGATATGAATTATTCTGACACATTTTGATGTTATTAACTGCCTGTACAAAATGATAACATGTATTTGATTATGCAACTTATCGCGAATATAAAGACAGTATTTTGCAATTCAAAACCTTTGATTCGTGTCTTACCGTTCCCCATAGCACTAATTTGATACTTTCATTGGATTCCTTGTCCCTGAAAATATAGGTTTAGTATATTTTTAAAAGTTTTTAGGGTAATTAGAGGCAGAAATAGAACAAAATATGTATTTTACAGTGGCCATTTTGAAAATCCAAAATGGCCGCCATACAGGTATCTCTCCAAATGTAAACATTGATTTTTAGTTTCCTTATGCTATAACCTTTCCAAAAATGTATAGGTTTGCTAAACTACCATGATTTTGAACGAAATATAATTTATTGACATAGTGAACCTAACTATAGTACCCGACTGCAAAGCCGCAATGAGCCGGCGAAGCCAAAGCCTCTTGCCACTATTTTACCCATCACTATGGCATCAGTAGGTTAGGTAGTTGGTAGTAGGTAGGTGTAGTAGGTACCGTACCTAGGTCAAAATGACACCATTTGCATTCTGGATGAGATTAAAATTTATATAATTTCCTTCTTGATTAATTCGGTGAATTCCGTCTCAACTTCGGATATTTCCGGCCGTGAAAAACTATCCCCATACGGCCGCGAGATTTCTAAAAAATAATTCTTCGTCAATTTTAGAATATTTGACGCCGTTTTCAGCCTCAAACGCGCTAATAAGCTTTTTTGAAATATTTTCTCAAATGCTCGAATCTCATTGGTTCCGGTAATTGTTGACGATTTTCGTTGAAGATAACCAGGGCCCGTGTGGGCCTGGGGAACGAGGATGGTCTTAAAGTATTTTAATTACAAATTAGAGGTGCATAGGATTGTGAATCAAACAAAGACGGGTGAAACAAACTCCTATTGAACTTTTTCGCTATTTTTTTATGCATACTTCCGCATCCGGAAGATGGCGGCCTCCATAGAGTGATTTGGTTTTTGAAATATTTTTTCAAATTCTCGAATCTCATTGGTTCCGGTGTTTGGTGACGATTTTCGTTGAAGATAACCAGAACCCGTGCGGGCCGAGGTTGGTCCTAAAGTATTTTAATTACAAATTAGAGGTGCATAAGATTGTGAATCAAAAAAAAGACAGGTGAAACAAACTCCTTTTGAACTTTTTCAATTTGTTATGCATACTTCCGCATCCGCAAGATGGCGGCCTCCATTGAGCGATTTGGTGTGTCAAAGCTTCGAAATTCTCAAGGGATCCAGCAAAATCTGGCTTTTCAACATAATACGTACGCGTTCATTCACAACACCGGCTTCGCCGGCTATAAATCCCAATTGAGGTCTGCCATGACAGTGTTTAGCAAGGACTTGTATCATAAATGTACGGACAGATTCGAAAGCAACGTGGTGTATAGTTTGGGTGTGTGATAAAGACAAAATGATTCGATTTGGTGAAAATCCGAATCCAGATCCGGATCAGAGAATCTTTACTTTTCTACGTGATTCTTCACCATTTCGTGATAGGGCCAAATACGATATATAGCAGGATATTTCCTAAAGTTATGGACTTATTCGGATAAAACTTGGCTGATGAGTTGGCTCGGTGATACGAACAAGCTGATTCGATTTTGGTTCTGGGACCACAAAACGTAACCTGTTTACCTGGCAGAGGTATGCTCTCTACCGAGTGCTCTTCTAGTTTATTGGTGTGGTTCCTGAGATAAATCACTTTTTCTGTACTTTTTTCAAATTTCCAGTGGACACGCGTGATTTGGGGTCTCGGCTCGTGCAGGCACACTGAGGATTTTAACGTTTTCCTGAGCCTCCATTGAGTTGGGGTCAACGCCATTGTGTTCAGGCCACCTTGCGGAGCGGAGAATCAACTCCGGCGACACCAAGTTCGACACTGATAACTCCTTCACTGATCTGTCAATACATGGTAATTTTTACATTTTACACCATTATATATTACATAAAGAGGAGACAATTCTTCATAGAAGAATTCTTCATCGTAGTCATAGAAGAGCCTTCCATGAAGGGTAGTTGAAGTAATAATAGATTCGTAATTGGATTTAATTAATTACCTGTACACGAGATATTTACAAGGTTCGAGTTGGCTTACGCCCGACAAGTTGTCCAAGAGGTAGCACACTTACGTTTGAGCTGTAAAGTCTGGGTTCGATTCCCAACCCGACGATAAACTGCCAGATTAGTGCTACACAGACAGGGTGCTGCATCACAAAGCATGCAGTCTCCTGGGATAGACGTTAAGCCGGGTGTCCCGTCTGCTAGCATGAGGTAGTGGTTGACAAAGGTACCACGGTGTTTTTTTTCCTTGAAGAGTAGGTGAGTTGCCGCTAGCAACCTGAACAAATTCCTCCCCATTTGGTGATATTCTACAATGAAGGCTCCGCTATCTTCCTAGCTTGTGGAACTACCAGCTACCAGGTAGATTTGTGAGTACCTTTCACCTGTGTACGTCCTCGGTGGCATTACCCATCAGTGCACAGAAACAATTGGCAATGAAGGATTTTATGAGCCTTCATCAAATTAAATGATTACATCCTAAATAATTGCACCATCAGTAAACACTTTACTTTCCTTTCCTTTCTTGAATGTGGTGAAAAAACGCATTTTCACACTCAACACGTGCACAGGTGCTGTACACACTCGTGAACAAAATGGTGTCCGCACGAACATCATGATAAGCAAGATTCATTCTCCATTATTGTGGCTGCTTCAGACCGGAGGCAGCTTTTAGCCTCGGATTGAACAATCCTCCGGATTCCTGAAAATGCCACATTTCATCAAAGCAACCATCTTTCAAAGGATGCCGAACATTCTTCACAGTGTTTGATGTTGTCCTCAAAACCCTCCCCATATCATCCATGGTCTTGTCTGTCAAGGTCTGCCTTCAACAATGGTTTCTCACAACACCAGCATAGCAGGCAGTCTGGTCACGGCGTAATCGTTCAAATGTTACGGCTTTTCTTGTAATAGGCATGGCTGTGGCACTAAAGTTTCAAGATTCAAAATTTCCAATTTGTTGGAAGTGAAGACGACGTAAATATGCACAATTTCATCCTACGATCTAAAACCTAGAGTGGAATGATGGCGCCGCAGAACAGTGCGTTGTAAAGGCACAACTTCTTGCCAAAATCCTATGGGGTAGACTTTCTCCAAAATTTTCACAAACTGGCACGCTGAATGAGATTCTGGGGTCAGACAGGTACATTTTTTTCCTTTTGTCACAAATCACCAAGCTGAATGCGAATCTGGGGTCAGACAGGTAGATATTTGTCCCTTTATCACAAACTGGCTCGTTGAATGTGACTCTGCGGTCGGACGGGTGTACTTTTGTCCCTTTTTCACAAACTGGTTTCGCTGAATGCGATTCTGGGGTCAATCAGGTAGATATTTGTCCCTTTTCCACAAACTGGTTCGCTGAATGCGATTCTGGGGTCAGCCGGGTAGACTGTTGTCTCTTTTCCACAAACTGGTTCGCTGAATGCGATTCTGGGGTCAGTCGGGTAGATATTTGTCCCTTTTCCACAAACTGGTTCGATGAATGCGATTCTGGGGTCAGTCGGGTAGACTTTTGTCGCTTTTCCACAAACTGGTTCGCTGAGTGCGATTCTGGGGTGAGTCCGGTAGACTTTTGTCTCTTTGCCACAAACTGGTTCGCTGAATGCGATTCTGCGATCGGACGGGTATACTTTTGTCCCTTTTCCACAAACTGGTTTGCTGAATGCGATTCTGGGGTCAGACTTGTAGATATTTGTCCCTTTTTCACAAACTGGTTTTGCTGAATACGATTCTGGGATCGGACGCGTATACTTTTGTCCCTTTTCCACAAACTGGTTTCGCTGAATGCGATTCTGGGATCGGACGGGTAGAATTTTGTCTCTTTTCCACAAACTGGTTTTGCTGAATGCGATTCTGGGGTCAGTCGGGTAGACTTTTGTCTCTTTTCCACAAACTGGTTCGCTGAATGCGAATCTGGGATCGGACAGGTAGATATTTGTCCCTTTTTCACAAACTGGCTTGTTGAATGTGATTCTGCGATCGGACACATATACTTTTGTCCCTTTTCCACAAACTGGTTTCGCTGAATGCGATTCTGGGATCGGACGGGTAGACTTTTGTCTCTTTTCCACAAACTGATTCACTGAATGCGAATCTGGAATCGGACAGGTAGACTTTTGTCCCTTTTTCGCACACTGGTTTGCTGAATGCGATTCTGGGATCGGATGGGTAGACTTTTGTCCCTTTTTCACACACTGGTTTGCTGATTGCGATTCTGGGATCGGACGGGTAGGCTTTTGTCCCTTTTTCACACACTAGTTTGCTGAATGCGATTCTGGGGTGGGACAAGTAGACTTTTGTCCCTTTTCCACAAACTGGTTTCGCTGAATGCGATTCTGGGGTCAGTCGGGTAGACATTTGTCTCTTTTCCACAAACTGGTTCGCTGAATGCGATTCTGGGATCGGACAAGAAGAATTTTGTCCCTTTTTCAAACACTGGTTTGCAGAATGCGTTTATGCGATCGGACAGGTAGACTTTTGTCCCTTTTTCGCACACTGGTTTGCTGAATGCGATTCTGGAATCGGATGGGTAGACTTTTGTCCCTTTTTCACACACTGGTTTGCTGAGTGCGATTCTGGGGTCGGACAAGTAGACTTTTGTCCCTTTTTCACAAACTGGTCTGCTGAATGCGATTCTGGGATCGAACGGGTAGACTTTTGTCTCTTTTCCACAAACTGGTTCGCTGAATGCGATTCTGGGGTCAGTCGGGTAGACTTTTGTCCCTTTTTCACAAACTGGTTCGCCGAATGCGATTCTGGGATCGGACGGGTATACTTTTGTCCCTTTTTCACACACTGGTTTGCTGAATGCGATTCTGGGATCGGACAAGTAGACTTTTGTCCCTTTTTCACACACTGGTTTGCAGAATGCGATTCTGGGATCGGACGGGTAGACTTTTGTCCCTTTTTCACAAACTGGTTCGCTGAATGCGATTCTGGGGTCAGACAGGTAGGTATTTGTCCCTTTTTCACACACTGGTTTGCTGAATGCGATTCTGGGATCGGACAAGTCGACTTTTGTCCCTTTTTCACACACTGGTTTGCAGAATGCGATTCTGGGATCTGACGGGTAGACTTTGGTCCCTTTTTCACACACTGGTTTGCTGAATGCGATTCTGGGATCGGACATGCAGACTTTTGACCCTTTTTCACACACTGGTTTTCTGAATGCGATTCTGGGGTCGGACAAGTAGACTTTTGTCCCTTTTTCACAAACTGGTTCGCTGAATGCGATTCTGGGGTCAGACAGGTAGATATTTGTCCCTTTTTCACAAACTGGTTTGCTGAATGCGATTCTGGGGTCGGACAAGTAGACTTTTGTCCCTTTTTCACAAACTGGTTCGCCGAATGCGATTCTGGGATCGGACGGGTTGACTTTTGTCCCTTTTTCACACACTGGTTTGCTGAATGCGATTCTGGGATCGGACGGGTTGACTTTTGTCCCTTTTTCACAAACTGGTCCGCTGAATGCGACTCGGGTGGACGGGTAGACATTTGTACTGTTTTGTTTTTGAGGGAACGCCCTACATACAAAGCACCAATCCACCTTCATCGTCAGTCCACATATCAAACCCAGACGAGCCAAGTCCAACCCCTGTACCATCCTGTTGGACAACCGTGTTCACCACGAGGCTGGTCTGAAGTGGTCCCAATTTGTGATGACATCGAGGCCTCTCTTCTTCTTTTGTATGCAACACATAGCTGTGGGTACCATTCCTTGCTGGGGCACAGCTGTACCACTGATGCAGTGCCCCATGCAACTTAAAGCAGTAAATTTGTAATTTGTTCATGGTGCCGGTGATAGCTCCCCTACTCCTCACGAATGACTCCATGGGATCTTTAACGTCCACCAACTTAATGCTGGCAGATGGGATGTCAGGCTTAACGCCCATTCGAGGGACGGCACACACATTGATGAATCAACCTACCTGTGAAACACCAGGATGACAGTTTATAGCTGGATCAGGATTCAAACCCAGGCTCGACGGCATGGAGGCGAGTGTGCGTACCTGTAGGCCATCATGTCAGCCCCATAAAGCACCTGACTTCTCTTTATTCTATCAATACAAATTATTTTCAGGAGAATGGGATAAGTATGCTGATATATTTTTTTTTACAATACAATCATACCCATAAACAATTTTAGATGTAAACGGATATGTTTGAGGCCGATTCCCAGCTATTCCCCCTTTTTTAAAATCAAAATGCCACCAAATATGTCTACATATGGAATGGTCAAGGGTCCGCGTGGCAGGTAGTCCATCAGTGGCTCCAAATCTGCTGCAAAGCAAGTTCAGGATTAACCGGATGTGAAAGTGTGAGGCTTGTCGAGCTTCTTGTTGGATCAGCAGTAGCTGGCTATAAATTTGATTCGCTGAATGCGATCCTGTGGTCAGACAGGTAGATTTTTTTTCCTTTTTCACCAAACTTGGCTTATGTCGACTATAAATTTGATTGGTCGAGATGACGTAAATGCCGTAATATTTTCTGCAAACACTGCTAAACATGAGGTTCTTGAAAGTGGCAAAAAGTAATTTGTTTTCTACAACGTTGAAGTCTTATAATTAAATTGAAATAAAATGAAGATTTTAAACGCTGGACAAAAAAAAAATCTGGAAGTTTACTGCCGTTGATGCAGCGTCTTTTACACCACCCTATTTAACAAGTTAAATTAATTAATTGGCCTGTTTTGTATCCTTTATAACGTCCATACCAACAGTAACTTTTCTGTTTCGAATGATTTTCAATTTTTTTTACTGCCAGGCCGGCACACACTAATAAAAATATCTCCCTCCTCTGCGCATGCGTGAATCGGGATAAATTCACAAGCAATTTTAAAATACTGCTAAACTATGGGTTTGTTTTCCGATTCAAGTTCCCATTCGTGTTCAAAATATAACATTCGATTGAAATGAAGTGGTTCCTCGATCATAAACATGTTTGGACAGAGACAAAGTGAGCCAATTGCTGAACCACGTTTTTCATACAGGTCGTTAGACCAAATAGGCCTATGATCCAGGCTAGTAGTTTTGAACTCACATTGCCCATGTATCTTGAAGGAAGTAACTCATGAAGATGCAGAAGATACAAGGCAGATGTAAATTGCCAATTTAGAGTGCCAAACATGTAAAACACTTCACATTTAGGTGGACGGTAACTAGGGTGGACGGTAACTAGGGTGGACGGTAACTAGAGTGGACGGTAACTAGGGTGGACGGTAACTAGGGTGGACGGTAACTAGGGTGGACGGTAACTAGAGTGGATGGTAACTAGGGTGGACGGTAACTAGGATGGACGGTAACTAGGGGGATGGTAACTTGGGGAATGGTGCACCAAGTTGGGGTGCACCAAGTCATAGTGCGGAATCTGGGATGGGGAGTGGGGACCTGGCGGGTCTGACATCCCAGAGGTAGTGGGCTCAAATATAGCTGACGGCATGATGATAGTGATTTTTACCCCACGCATGCGAAGCAAAGCCCCGGAGTTCAGCAATTGGTTCACTTTACCGTCTGTCTGCTAATGCAGGTTTGGAACAACTTAATTTCAAATGAATGTTATATTTTGAACACGAATTGCAACATGAATCGGAAAATGAACCTGTAGTTTAGCAGTACTGTTATATCTGGGGGTAGGGCAAAATGTAGAGCAGAGTAGATCTGAGTAGGTAACATGCTTCGAGATGTCGCGAAAAGGAACACTTTCTGTAATAAGTCCATGTTTAGGCATTTTGTTGGTTAAGGTGTACAATTGTGAATCTACCAGGAGATTCGAGTGTTAAGTAGTTAGGGATTAAAGATAACGCCCCTGTGAGTCCAACCTGGTCATCAAACCTTTGTCCATTATGGCACTGCAGACCACATAGACACTTAGTTAGGTCCTTAGTACAACATTAAATAATTCCCTTCCTTCACAATGACCAGAAGGAACAGGCAAAGAAACCAGGCCAGGACACCGCCGATGATGGCCGCCGCCGCTACACCTCCGGCGGCCTTGGAACATCGAGTAGCACGAGCTATTACCACGCTACGGGCCTGTGATTGGTCAGTGCGCTAGGCGCGAACCTCCAGCCAACGAGTGCGGGAGGCGCCAAGCTGGAAGGTTCGGTGGAAGTCGCTGGTTGATAGCGTGCCAAGGCTGACGTCACCGGCCGGGTTATATCAGGGCGGGCCGAAGGACATTTTGGGAGAGCACATCCGGTTCTTGTTTGCGCAGCACGTCCTCTTGCACGTCCAGCTCTTTCTCGAGTTTTTGGGTTCTTCACTAGCCTGCGTTGGACGCGTGGTGCTTGGAGCGATGCTCGGCACTGGTGCTTGGAGCGGTGCTCGGTGCTTCTGGAGCCTTAAGTGGTGCACGGACCTCGTGGGCGGTTGACGAGGGGCCTGGAGTGGGCATTGGCTGGGGCCTTCGCGGTGCTGTATTGCGGGAGCGAGGGACCTCGAGGTGTGCGGCGGAGCTTGGAGCCAAGTGGGGACAAGATGACGGGACAGATAAGCTCACACCACAATTCACAATTACACGACGTGTTCTTTTCATTAATTCATCCCTTGTCCTGTTGTTGAGTCTGGTGTGCGGGATCCCGATTAGGATATTTATTATCGGCGTGCATTTTCCTGTCCTGCCTTTTTCATTTGAATAAATCCTTATATTATTTTTGTACATATCTGAACGCAGTTTTCCTGGGTGTTTGGTTTTAATAGATAAGGCTGCGGGGCTCTTGCCGTTTCCCTCCATTCCGCGTGCTTAGATTTTGGAATCCGCTATTGAGCTTCCGCCTCGGGAGTTAAAGCCTTCGTAATCGGCATCCGCAACTCTGGTGTTAATCAGAGTTGCGCGACATTTGGTGTCAGGTAGTAGGGATTCGAACCCGTCGGACAAATTTTTTTTTGTCCGTGGCGAGACATCGACACGGTCGGGCGTACATTGCACCAGACGTTCGAACGCAAAAAATTTTTAGGCGAGGCGGAGAAATTTAATAGTCGATTGGACATACGGAGCACGATATCGCATCTTCGACAAATTTAAATTGTGTTTCTGCAATTAAAATAAATACGCGCGCGGGAAACAATCTTCCGGAAAGCGGATGTCAGAGATTGACGAGATGGAGGTGCGTAGCAGGGCTTCTGTCAGTGAAGGGAGTGAGCCGGAAATGGGGCAAATGGAGGATAGCGTTGGAACTTCCCCCGCCGGTGGGACGGCCCGATAGATCTCCAGACCATAGTAAATTTATTAAATGCTCAGACGGCCGATAGTGAGCGATTGGGAAATCAAATTGGGGGATTGAGTAAGGAGATGGGCGAAATGAAAAGTGGGTTGGAAAATAAAATGGATGCTCGGAGTGAGTGGATGGAAAATAAAATGGGGGAAATGAAAAGTGGGTTGGAAAATCAATTTGGGGGATTGAGTGACAAGATGGGAGAAATGAAAAACAAAATGGAGTCCCAGGGGAATGAATGTAGGGAAGGAATGAAGGGAATGAGTGACCGTTTGAAGGAACAAACGACTAAATTGAGTGAAGGACGAACGAATGGTGCCATGGGGCTCAGGAGCCGGGAATTGCAAAATTGGGAATTGCAGTGGGAACGGCATGTGTACAGGTGGATGGGGAATGTCCACAGTTGAATGGGGAATGCCTGCAAGTAAACGTGGAGTGCCCACAGGTAAATTGGGAGACTGCAGGTGCACAGGTGAATGGGGAATGCGCACAGGTGAGTGTAGAGTGTGCACACCTAGATGGGGAGAGCAAATGTGAGAGTTGTAATAGGGAGTGTTTCCCACCTGGTGGCCTGGTTGTTTGTCGGGACCGGGTGGATGCCACAACACCCCAACCGGGGGACGAATTGGAATCCTTGCAGCACCAGGGCGGTGTTGCGGAGCAAGAGGGGGTAGAGTTTTTGGGGGTCCGGGTAATGGAGCCGGACCGGGTATTTATTGGGGATATTGGTCAAAGCCTGGCGGGCCAGAAATGATTTGTGGTATTGATGATGATTATGATTATGAGGATGATTTGATCCAGCGGCTGGGGACCTGGGACAGTCCCATCGAGGTAGGGTTTGACCAGGCCCAAAGGAGTCTGGGTAAGGAGGTGAGTTGGTCCGAGGAGGTGGTTCGAATGACCAAGGGGACCCTCACCGTACACTACGATTTGGAAACAGAGGCTCCAAAATTGGACAACCATTTGGGGGAGTGTGTTGGCTCCGGGCTGGATTCGGACATAGTAGGAGAGTCGGGAGATAGAACCTCTGACGATTTGGTCCCCGTAGTGAATTTGGACCGGCTGGAGGGAGGGGCAGAACAACCTGTGATGGAGGTTGTTACCTGCAGCTGTGGTTTGGCACAGGTGGTGAGAAATTTTAAAAGAAAAAAGAAAATTACATTTAAATGGGAAATTGATTTGGAGCAGCCTTGGTTGGAGTTGGTCCCCGGCTGCGGGATTTGGACATGGAGAGGTCATGGGTGATGGCCTCGGGCAAAAATTGCCCCTTTCAAAATTTGGGGATGCCAGCCAGCTGGGGGGCTGTGCTGGCGAGATTTGTGCATGGGGTCCAGCCATGGGTGGCATGGTACGACCTGGGCCCCACGGGGAGTCTGGTGGAGTGTGGCGTCCTTTGTCCGTCAGGGCGCCGTCCGAGCTGGTGGCTCGGTCCGGCAGTGTCACCGGACCCTGGTGGGGGTTAAGACCTGCAGGGGGTCCGAGGTGGTTTCTCAAGCCTGGGATGGCAGATTTTTAGGACCACTAGGGGGAGGTGTTGTGGGTCGCGCTTTGGTGGTGGCACTGCAGACGGCCAGCTTGGGCTGATGTAGTGACCACCCGGGCATGCGGCCTGACACCCTCTTCCTGAGAATCTTGGCCAACCAGCATGTGGTGACCTGGTTGGTCTATGGACGCGGGTCGAACCGAATGGACAGGGATGGAGACAGCCTGCCGGACAACCATTGGGGCATCTGTGGAACGTGATGGTGTGAGAGTGACCTCCCACAGATGCTCCGTTATGATTTATGGACTCTCGGTTTGGGAAGAGAGCCATGGGGTTGGTGAATTTGAGATGTGTAACGAGCCGAGCATATGGGCCACGCTCGGCTGGCATGTGTATGGCAAAGCATCATCTCATCAGTAAAATGTGAAAAATGTTTGGCATGGGTAATCTGTGGGTTAGATGTAAATTTAAGGGTGAATTTTGTGAAGAGAAATGGTGGACACTGTATACTGACGCCATTATTGATCCAGGTGTGCTAGACCAAAGTGTTGGAGGCTGTGATAAAATTGATAGGGTAGCAAGACACAGCTTTCAACTGGTTGCGGGGGCAACTGTGCGCGGGGTCATATTTGGGACGCGGGATCATGGGGATGTAGTTGTGTAGCCTGGGGGTCAACGTGGTGTTGTGCGTGTCCGAGGGGTGTGGACCATGTTTTCTGGGTGGGTCTCCTGGTGGAGCATGGCTGTTGACTGGACCTTGGTGTGGTCAAGTGTGGGTGAGCACTGCGGGGGCTGCGGTTATGTGGACTGGGGGACGAGAGGGCGGCGTAGGTGACGTGAGGGGAATGCCATGCACTGTGACCGTCTCCCCCAAGGCCGAGGTTGTGTGGGCGGTCATGTGTGTTGTGGCAGCAAGTGCTCACCACATTGGCCAGCTGGGGCTGGTGCAGCTGTGTTCCTCGCAGGGGGGGCCGAAGGATGGATGGTGGGTTGCACCCTTATGGACACTCATGGGCCATGTTGGCGTTTTGACTACTCACCTTGTCCCGATGACCCTTGCACGGTAGAGGTGCAGAGCTGTCGTGGCCACTGGTAGTTGTGTAGTGATGATCACCGTTGGATGCAGATCCACATACCTGCCAGTGTAGTGGGGACAAAAGAGAAATTTGGTGAAATTTGGGAGACCCAATGTGAAATTTTGTGATTTTGAGGGTGGATTGCGCTTTGGACCTGACCAACCGGTAATTACCTGCACTTGAGGTGAGTGGTTGATGTGTATTGTCCCAGGCTTCAGGACTTGCTTGTGGAAATTTTGAGGGACATGTAATTTTGAGTTGGGAGGCGGGTGAGAGTGATGACATGGCCGGTGAGGGGATGGAATGGGGGCCACACAGTGTCTTGTGGGTGGCGTTTGTGTTAGTGTTGTGGTTATGTGTTTTGATGTGGTCGTGAGAGTGGAAACTGGAGAGTGAGTGATGATTATTGGAGATAATGAGGAGTGATTATTGTGCTTTTGGAAATATGCTTTCGGAAATGTGTAATGGTTTAAATGTGAATGGGATTTCACATGTGGCAGGCCATGGCAAAGCTTTGTAACACCTTTTACACCATCTATGGAATTGTGCTGAATTGTGCAGAGTTGTGTTGAGAATTGAATGGCAGCGGGGGAGGAAGTGTGTTTTGGGGTCTTGTGGGTGGGGAAGGTGTGTGTCTCCGCAGGTACGGATCAAGCTCTGAGGAGCGATGCTTGCGGCCCCCCTCTGCGGCAATTACCCCTGGCAGCCGGTGGTAACTGGAAATTGGAGCTCGTCGGTGGAGGGTCTGGTTGGCCGCCACGGGGTGGGGAAGTCCCCCGGTGACCCGTGTTGCTGCGCTGGAGCAGGAGGCTGCGGAGGAGCCTGGTGTGTGTGGAGACGCTCACCGGCGAGGTAACGGCGGAAAGGGGCTGTTGGGCTGTCACGGGGCCAAGAGGTAAAGGTGGGGGGGGGGGGGAGCAATGAACCTGTAAGTCGGTTGACTTGTTTTGGGACTGCGGCCACCACAGCCTGAAGCGCCCTCGGATTCGTCACTTCCGTTGTGGTGGTTTTCATCCACTGTAAACATTTTCGATTCCATGTACTATTATTGTTGTCAAAAGATTTATTGTTTATGAACTGTTTTCAAAAGGTGAAAAAGTCAGTTTTAAATGAAACCGGAACCGGACGACGAAGAAGAGGAGGAGAAAAAGAAGGCGGGGCAAGCGGAGTCGGACAAGAAGCATAGTCGCTTCAAGGTCAAGAGCGAACGTTGGCGAGCAAGAGTCACGAGTGAACTTTGGGTTTCCCAGGAAAGGGATTCCTGCGACAGAGTTGTTATCGCTGTGACAGATCAACCTGCGTGTCAGGTTTTGCGGTCGATTCTGAAGATAATCATTGGACTGCCGTTACGTCTCGAGTATGGCCGTCAGCTATTTTGACTCGCGCTTTGTGCGTCGAGCAAGGCTTCTTTGCTTCGCTTTAGCCTTTGCGCGTAGCGCAAGGTTTTTCTTTGCTTCACGTTAGCCATTTTCACCGCTTTCAGACGTATCTGGTGTGTGTGTGTGTGTGCGCAACGCGGATATACCTGAAGGTAAATCTGATGTTTACCGACTGCGAGCTGTGGAATGTCCATACCCGAGGGTGTGATTTCCCAGTCGCTGGGAGGGTGCCTTTGGATTTCCCAGTCGCCGGGAGGGCGCCTTTGGATTTCGCAGTCACCTGGAGGGTGCCTTTGTACAGCTTTGGCAGCAGGACTGTAACTGCCAACCCAACGGGATTCTGGTCTCGATTGGACATTGATCTGTCGATCGCTGGAGCGGATCGACTTTGGCTTGAAGCCGGGGAATAGAGACATTGGGAATCTTCTTCTTTCCGCTCAATTGGAGCACAGTGAGTTATATTGTACGAACCTGATGGTACCATCATAGGAATGATATACTATTTGTTGTACAATTGATTACTATTGTTTTTGTACTGTTATTCTTGTGTGATCTTAATACAATACCTGTTGGTTTGTAACAATTGGTGTGGCTTCACCATTGATCTTTGACATACAGAATAACACATTTTTCTGCCATGACTCCTCTTGGGGCTCTGAGGTACACCGTGACCAGGGGGTCGGGGAGGAGCACGTAACAGCCCCCACCATCTTTTTGTGCGGTACCTCCCCACTGCCTAGTTGAGGAATGCACACACATAATATGACATCAATGCCATGGTCCTGCAGGGGGGTGTAATTGAATAAGTGTTTTGTTGACATTTGAAATGCGCTAGTGAGGAGTTTTGGAATGAGAATGTGTGATTAAGGGGTTTGTGTTGGATGAATGTGGGCGAAATCCACCGAGCCATGTCACTCACCTGCAACATCTGGACAGGGCCAGTGGAAATTTAGGGGGGTGCATTGGGGATGGCCGTCGCAGGTAAGGTTGTGTCTTGTGGCATCCACCGGGGGATGCGGTCTGTAGACCGGGGTATGTACAAATGTTATTGGAAGTTCTGAATTTTTGTAAGTTGGTAAGCTTTGTGGGTAAGGTAGATTTTTTTGCGTATTGTTGTTTCCTCCCTCCACAGGAACAATGAAGACCAATGTACATATTTGATTGCATGATGGTTAAGGGGTTTAGCATGTTAAGAAAGTGTAGGTATTTAGTCCGACTCAGTTCCCACAGCCCTCCTGATAAATTTCATAGGCTAAGTAAGTGTGAGACAGTAAGTGTTAAGGCTGGGATGGTAGCGCCTGCAGTGAAACAAGCAGGAGCTACGGTTCCAGGTGGGGGGGCTGTGTTATTTCTGGGGGTAGAGCAAAATGTAGAGCAGAGTAGATCTGAGTAGGTAACGTGCTTTGAGATGTCGCGATAAGGAACACTTCCTGTAATAAGTCCATGTTTAGGCGTTTTGTCGGTTAAGGTGTATAATTGTGAATCTCCCAGAAGATTTGAGTGTTAAGTAGTTAAGGATTAAAGATAACGCCCCTGTGAGTCCAACCTGGTCATCAAACCTTCGTCCATTATGGCAATGCACACCAACATAGACATTTAGACAGGCTCTTAGTACAACATTAAATAATTCCCTTCCTTGACAATGACTTCGGAAGGAACAGGCAAAGAAACCAGGACACCGCCGATGATGGCCGTCGCCGCTACACCTCCGGCGGCCTAGGAACATTGAGTAGCATGAGCTATTACCACGCTACGGGCCTGTGATTGGTCAGCGCGCTAGGCGCGAACCTCCGGCCAACGAGTGCGGGAGGCGCGAAGCTGGAAGGTTCGGTGGAAGTCGCTGGTTGGTAGCATGCCAAGGCTGATGTCACCGGCCAGGTTATATCAGGGTGGGCCGAACGACATTTTGGGAGAGCACATCCGGTTCTTGTTTGCGCAGCACGTCCTCTTGCATGTCCAGCTCTTGCTCAATTTGTTGGGTTCTTCGCTAGCCTGCGTTGGACACATGGTGCTTGGAGTGGTGCTCGGCGCTGGTGCTTGGAGCGGTGCTCGGTGCTTCTGGAGCCTGAAGTGGTGCACGGACCTCGTGGGCAGTCGACGAGGGGCCTGGAGTGGGCGTTGGCTGGGGCCTTCGCGGTGCTGTAGTGCGGGAGCGAGGGACCTCAAGGTGTGCGGCGGAGCTTGGAGCCAAGTGGGGACAAGACGACGGGACAGATAAGCTCACACCACAATTCACAATTACACGACGTTTTGTTTTCGTTAATTCATCCCTTGTCCTGTTGTTGAGTCTGGTGTGTGGGATCCCGATTAGGATATTTATTATCGGCACGCATTTTCCTGTCCTGCCTTTTTCATTTGAATATATCCTTATATTATTTTTGTACATATCTGAACGCAGTTTACCGGGTGTTTGGTTTTAATAGATAAGGCTGCAGGGCTCTTGCCGTTTCCCTCCATTCCGCGCGCTTAGATTTTGGAATCCGCTATTGAGCTTCCGCCTCGGGAGTTAAAGCCTTCGTAATCGGCATCCGCAACTCTGGTGTTAATCGGAGTTGCGTGACAGTACTTTAGCTCTGAATTTTCCCTGATCTCACATGCGCGGAGGAGTGAGATTAAAAAAACAAGACAAAAGTCTAACAGCGGCGGCGTAGCTGGGCTTGTAAAATATTATAAACCACAAACACATATTATTAGCTTTTTAAACAGTCGCTGATGCTGCTTATAACATTAAACAAAGAAATTTGGAGGAATCTCGACATCCGTGAGGTAGGTTTTGCTTACAGTAAAACACTGCCGCTTCCGGTTTCTCGATCGAGATGGCGACTTTTGATCTCTCCAGGCATCCAAAGTTTAAGTATTTTTCCATTTGTGTGTTTGTCAAATTTCCACTCGTTATTTTATCGTCTATGCGTTATTGTTTGTTTCTAGTTAGTTTTGGTTTGAATTTCCTGTAACTCGTAATTAATTAATCGTTTTTTCTGTTTGCTCCGCGTGCATGGCCTTCTCTTCTCCCCCGAACTTCCCCGAACATCTACTTTGTCTAACGTTTGAAATCCCTCCCCCACCCCCCCAAAAAAAACATTTGTGTTTGTGTCCTTCCCCCTCTCTCCCCATCTTGTCTACCGCTCCCCTTATTATATGTTTAATGTGTCGGTTTGACTTTTTGTGTGATTAATGTTCGCTCTTTCACGAGCCTCGATCTTGTATACAAAAGAAATAAAAAATAAATATAAAAAAATTTAACAGAACTGAGCGAAGATCTACTGTAATCTATATAGCCCACAAGGGTTGGAAGTGTGGTCATTTACCAAGCAGCTGGATAGCGCTTGCCAAGCCAGCCGTTCTTTAACGGTTTTGAATGGAGTTTTTGCTCGAATGGTTAAACCACTTGGTGATCTCTCCACAAGAAACCTGGTAAATGAACACACACCCTATGTTCTTGAGACCCGACCATAGATCGACTGGAATCTAAATACCCCAAAGATGAATGGCCCTTCCTGCCACTCCCGTAGTGAGCAGGTATACTTGTAAATTAAACTGTCTGTCGGTGCAGTCAGCCATGGCAATGACATCATCGACGTAATGACGTAACGGACACAAACTGCTGCTTCTTTAATATGTAGAAGATGATATATTTATCTTCCAGTACGTTTTCAGTCACTACGAAGGGATTAGTGTTATGATTAGATTTACTATAATATTAACGTTACGTTAACATTATTTCGAAAATGATATTACTTTCAAAAAACCGAGTAGAGGGGAATTCCTTACTTCCTCGGTTATTAATATTAGAGCCGAACAACGCTCATCACCGATCATCAACCATACACCGCTTCAATCCATTAACCTTCCATTCACGACATTGGGATTAAAGTATCATGGTTATAAATCTACTATATTATTATTACGAAAACGATACTACTCAAACGATACACTACTACATTAAGAAACCTGGGCTTAATTTGCCCGAAGCATCTGAATATGGGTCATAATGCCTATGTACCGTATTGTTGGAAGAGACTTAACGCCGATGCTTTGGATATTTCATGGTCATTTTAACAATCGGTTTGTTTGTGTTTCACACTGAATGAAAACCATAAAGGTAGAGCATGGCGATTGTGATATATGACAGGTTCGACAATATGTTCGGCATGAACGGCATATAAAATCAAAATGGCGGAGTGTGGAGATTCAGCTGCCGTACCGCTGTAATGGCATCAGACGTAATCACATCACCCTGTCATGTGACCAGATTCTCAGCTCTGATTGGTATACGTCTGAGGGGACATACATACATACGGACGGTCAAACACTGTTCTCGACGGCTCTGCACGATGGGCTGCGCCGTAAAAATTCCTCGATCTGCCTGTCTGGTAGTCAAACAAAATTTTAAACCATTACAAACAGGAAACTTTTTTCCAAGATGTCAGAAATGTCACAAACAATAGGCATGAAAAACTAACGGCACGTGTTAAATAAAATGGTGTAAAATATGTCAACGAGAGCAAACTTCCAAAAAAAAATTCTCTACAAACTTCAAAACCTTTATTTTATTTAAATTAAATTGTATACTTGGATTCGCAAAGTCTGCATGTGATGCTGGGTTTAAAAGGTCTGCATGTGATGCTGGATTTGCAAAGTCTGCATGTGATGCTGGATTTGCAAAGTCTGCATGTGATGCTGGATTTGCAAAGTCTGCATATGATGCTGGATTTGCGAAGTCTGCATATGATCCTGGATTTGCAAAGTCTGCATGTGATACTGGATTTGCAAAGTCTGCATGTGATGCTGGATTTGCAAAGTCTGCATGTGATGCTGGATTCGCAAAATCTGCATGTGATGCTGGATTTGCAAAGTCTGCATGTGATGCTGGGGGGTTTTTTTTTTTTTTTTTTGTATACAAGATCGAGGCTCGTGAAAGAGTTTTAAAAGTCTGCATGTGATGCTGGATTTGCAAAGTCTGCATGTGATGCTGGATTCGCAAAGTCTGCCTATGATGCTGGATTTGCAAAGTCTGAATGTGATGCTGGATTTGTAAAGTCTGCATATGATGCTGGATTTGCAAAGTCTGCATATGATGCTGGATTTGCAAAGTCTGCATATGATGCTGGATTTGCAAAGTCTGCATATGATGCTGGATTTGCAAAGTCTGCATATGATGCTGGATTTGCAAAGTCTGCATGTGATGCTGGATTCGCAAAGTCTGCATAAGATGCTGGATTTGCAAACTCTGCATGTGATGCTGGATTCGCAAAGTCTGTATATGATGCTGGATTTGCAAGCTCTGCATGTGATGCTGGCTTTGCAAAGTCTGCATATGATGCTGGGTTTTAAAAGTCTGCATATGATGCTGGGTTTTAAAAGTCTGCATATGATGCTGGATTTGCAAAGTCTGCATGTGATGCTGGATTTGCAAAGTCTGCATGTGATGCTGGATTTGCAACGTCTGCATGTGATGCTGGGTTTAAAAAGTCTGCATGTGATGCTGGATTTGCAAAGTCTGCATGTGATGCTGGATTTGCAAAGTCTGCATGTGATGCTGGATTTGCAACGTCTGCATGTGATGCTGGGTTTAAAAAGTCTGCATGTGATGCTGGATTTGCAAAGTCTGCATGTGATGCTGGATTTGCAAAGTCTGCATATGATGCTGGATTTGCAAAGTCTGCATGTGATGCTGGATTTGCAAAGTCTGCACGTGATGCTGGGTTTGCAAAGTCTGCACGTGATGCTGGATTTGCAAAGTCTGCATGTGATGCTGGATTTGCAAAGTCTGCACGTGATGCTGGATTCCAGAAGTCTGCACGTGACGCTGGATTCCAGAAGTCTGCACGTGATGCTGGATTCACGAAGTCTGCACGTGATGCTGGATTCGCAAAGTCTGCACGTGATGCTGGATTCGCGAAGTCTGCACGTGATGCTGGATTCGCGAAGTCTGCACGTGATGCTGGAATCACGAAGTCTGCAGGTCATGCTGGAATCACGAAGTCTGCATGTGATGCTGGATTCACGAAGTCTGCATGTGATGCTGGATTCACGAAGTCTGCATGTGATGCTGGATTCACGAAGTCTGCATGTGATGCTGGATTCACGAAGTCTGCATGTGATGCTGGATTCACGAAGTCTGCATGTGATGCTGGATTCACGAAGTCTGCATGTGATGCTGGAATCACGAAGTCTGCATGTGATGCTGGATGGATGTTAAACTGGGCCTCCCTTCTGCTGGCATTAGTGATTAGTTGGTCGATGTAAATTGATCATGGAGTCCTTCGCGAATAGCAGGTGAGCTATCCCAAGCACCCCAAACAAATTACAAAATCCTGCCCTAACCGAAAGGGGCCACCACATCAGCGACACTGTGTGTCCCCAATAAATGATGCTGCTGACAGCCATGTGCTGCATACAAAGGAAGAAGTCTAGAAGTACAAACGACGTTGAAGAATGAATATATTTAACTCGGTCTAACAATTCAGTCACAAAGGTTGTAAAGAGAGTCCTCGGAACTGCTAATTCCTGCACACCTTTAAGGGTTGAGCCTCAAGCTTCGTCACCCAAGCATACCTTTCTCCACCTGGTCTAGCCATAGCATGCCTGAACTTGCACTCTGAAATAGGTCTAGCTATGCACAAGCCTTGACATTCCTTCGCTTATCACATTCCTATACTTATCACACTCCCGAGCTTGTTTGACTGCTCAGATGAAGGAACAGGGTAACCATCACTAATTTGGGCAGCGCTGTCTGCATCTGATATGTTATTTAATCAACCTGGGCAATGAAGTAAAATGGCTCCCAGGTAGATCCCTTTTTTATTATTATTATTATTATTATTATTATTATTATTATTTTGTATACATAATCGAGGCTCGTGTAAGAGCTAACACATTAAACACGAAAACATGCACAGACACATAAAACATACAATGAAGTGTGCATAACCTTTTCATCACATTTTTAGATTGTATGGACATGAATCCATACACAAAAAGTGAATAAATCTCCAATAACTGAAAATTGAAAAATGACGAGAAGGGAGCGGTTAGGAGAGAGAAATTAAGGGTGACTAGGGGTCTCAGAGGCGGTGTAATTGATGTGAGAGTGGTGCCGAGGAGTCTCAGAGGAGGTGTAATTTTTGTGAGAGTGGTGCCTTTGAGCCTCAGAGGCGGTGTAATTGATGTGAGAGTGGTGCCTAGGAGTCTCAGAGGAGGTGTATTTTTTGTGAGTGGTGCCTAGGGGTCTCAGAGGAGGTGTAATTTTTGTGAGAGTGGTGCCTAGGGGTCTCAGAGGAGGTGCAATTGATGTGAGAGTGGTGCCTAGGAGTCTCAGAGGAAGTGTAATTTTTGTGAGTGGTGCCTAGGGGTCTCAGAGGAGGTGTAATTTTTGTGAGTGGTGCCTTGGAGGCTCAGAGGAGGTGTAATTGATGTGAGAGTGGTGCCTAGGGGTCTCAGAGGAGGTGTATATTTTGTGGGAGTGGTGCCTGGGGATCTCAGAGGGGGTGTAATTGATGTGAGAGTGGTGCTTAGGAGCCTCAGAGGTGGTGTAATTCCGACAATTTTTGTGAGTGGTGCCTTGGGGTCTCAGAGGAGGTGTAATTGATGTGAGAGTGGTGCCTAGGAGTCTCCGAGGAGGTGTAATTGATGTGAGAGTGGTGCCTAGGGTTCTCAGAGGTGGTGTAATTGATGTGAGACTGGTGCCTAGGGGTCTCAGAGAAGGTCTAATTTTTGTGCGAGTGGTGCCTAGGAGTCTCAGAGGAGGTGTAATTGATGTGAGAGTGGTGCCTAGGGATCTCAGAGGTGGTGTAATTGATGTGAGAGTGGTGCCTAGGGGTCTCAGAGGTGGTGTAATTGATGTGAGAGTGGTGCCTAGGGGTCTCAGAGGAGATGTAATGGATGTGAGAGTGGTGCCTAGGGGTCTCAGAGGTGGTGTAATTGATGTGAGAGTGGTGCTTAGGAGCCTCAGAGGAGGTGCAATTGATGTGAGAGTGGTGCCTATGGGTCTCAGAGGAGGTGTAATGGATTTGAGAATGGTGCCTCGGAGTCTCAGAGGTCTCAGAGGTCTCAGTCTTCCTAGGTCCTCCAATAATAATGATAGCAATACACCCTGTGCATCTCCACTTCCTGTCTGAAAGTAGTGTGATATGTTTGTGTGACATGTTCACACACCAAATCCTTCGTTCTTCTCATGAGCTTCCCACTTGTAAAACGTCAGATCATTGTCCCAGAATCATGTGCTTACTCAAGTTAGACTATATACATTTCAGGAGAGGTCACGTGATGTATCGTTGCAAACAAGGCCAGACAAAGTAGAATGTGGAAGGCTCGAAGGACAGCAGGATGTAACAGCAGGCTTAAAGAACAGCAGGATGTGGAAGGCTTAAAGGACAGGGCGAGGAAATAAAGATGCTATGATGTCAACAGCAGGAAGCAGGTGTAAGGTACAAGTGCCAATGAATCATGAACAACTGCTTTTGGCTCAATCACAAAGATGACCATCGTCCCTGTTGAGAATGTACGAAAGATGCTGTGAGACATGCTCAGGCCTACACTAGCCCTAAAAAACAAGCTTACAATAACTCCAAAAAACAGGCCTACACTAGCCCCCAAAACAGGCCTACAATAAAACAAAAAACAGGCCTAAACTAGCCCCCAAAAAACAGGCCTACACTAGCCAAACACAGGCCTTCACTCGCCCAAAACAGACCTAAAGTGGCCCTAAAAAACAGGCTTACAATAACTCCAAAAAACAGGCCGACACTAGCCCCCAAAACAGGCCGACAATAAAACAAAAAACAGGCTAACCATAACTCGAAAAAAACAGGCCTACACTAGCCCTAAAAAACCAGGCATACACTGGCCCCAAAAACGCATTCACTAACCCAAAAACAGACCTATAGTGGCCCTAAAAAATGTTGATGCTTTGTTGGTGCTGACCAAGCAGTTGTGGTTTCATAAAAAAAGGAAACTGTTTTCAGACTTAAAAGTATTTTGAATGTGAATGGAATAACGTACAATCAAAAAATGTGATGAAAAAGAGTTATTTGAGATGTTTTCACTTTTTGTGAATGGAATAACGTAAAATCTAAAAATGTAATGAAAAAGAGTTATTTGAGATGTTTTCACTTTTTGTGAATGGAATAACGTAAAATCTAAAAATGTAATGAAAAATAGTTATTTGAGATGTTTTCACTTTTTGTGAATGAATTAATTTATGTAAAATCCAAAAATGTGATGGAAAAGAGTTATTTGAGATGTATTCACTTTTTGTGAATGGATTAATTTATGTACAATCTAAAAATGTGGTGAAAAAGAGTTATTTGAGATGTATTCACTTTTTGTGAATGGATTAATTTATGTACAATCTAAAAATGTGATGAAAAAGTTATTTGAGATGTATTCACTTTTTGTGAATGGATTAATTTATGTACAATCTAAAAATGTGGTGAAAAAGAGTTATTTGAGATGTATTCACTTTTTGTGAATGAATTAATTTATGTACAATCTAAAAATGTGATGAAAAAGTTATTTGAGATGTATTCACTTTTTGTGAATGGATTAATTTATGTACAATCTAAAAATGTGGTGAAAAAGAGTTATTTGAGATGTATTCACTTTTTGTGAATGGATTAATTTATGTACAATCTAAAAATGTGGTGAAAAAGAGTTATTTGAGATGTATTCACTTTTTGTGAATGAATTAATTTGTGTAAAATCTAAAAATGTGGTGAAAAATAGTTATTTGAGATGTTTTCACTTTTTGTGAATGAATTAATTTATGTAAAATCCAAAAATGTGATGAAAAATAGTTATTTGAGATGTTTTCACTTTTTGTGAATGAATTAATTTATGTAAAATCCAAAAATGTGATGGAAAAGAGTTATTTGAGATGTATTCACTTTTTGTGAATGGATTAATTTATGTACAATCTAAAAATGTGATGAAAAAGTTATTTGAGATGTATTCACTTTTTGTGAATGGATTAATTTATGTACAATCTAAAAATGTGGTGAAAAAGTTATTTGAGATGTATTCACTTTTTGTGAATGAATTAATTTATGTAAAATCCAAAAATGTGATGAAAAATAGTTATTTGAGATGTATTCACTTTTTGTGAATGAATTAATTTATGTAAAATCCAAAAATGTGGTGAAAAAGAGTTATTTGAGATGTATTCACTTTTTGTGAATGAATTAATTTATGTAAAATCCAAAAATGTGATGGAAAAGAGTTATTTGAGATGTATTCACTTTTTGTCAAGGGAATAACGTAAAATCTAAAAATGTGATGAAAAAGAGTTATTTGAGATGTATTCACTTTTTGTGAATGGATTAATTTGTGTAAAATCTAAAAATGTGGTGAAAAAGAGTTATTTGAGATGTATTCACTTTTTGGGAATGAATTAATTTATGTAAAATCTAAAAATGTGATGAAAAATAGTTATTTGAGATGTATTCACTTTTTGTGAATGAATTAATTTATGTAAAATCCAAAAATGTGATGAAAAATAGTTATTTGAGATGTATTCACTTTTTGTGAATGGATTAATTTGTGTAAAATCTAAAAATGTGGTGAAAAAGAGTTATTTGAGATGTATTCACTTTTTGTGAATGAATTAATTTATGTAAAATCCAAAAATGTGATGAAAAATAGTTATTTGAGATGTATTCACTTTTTGTGAATGAATTAATTTATGTAAAATCCAAAAATGTGATGAAAAATAGTTATTTGAGATGTATTCACTTTTTGTGAATGAATTAATTTATGTAAAATCCAAAAATGTGGTGAAAAAGAGTTATTTGAGATGTATGTATTCACTTTTTGTGAATGGATTAATTTATGTACAATCTAAAGATGTGATGAAAAAGTTATTTGAGATGTATTCACTTTTTGTGAATGGATTAATTTATGTACAATCTAAAAATGTCATGAAAAAGAGTTATTTGAGATGTATTCACTTTTTGTCAAGGGAATAACGTAAAATCTAAAAATGTGATGAAAAAGAGTTATTTGAGATGTATTCACTTTTTGTGAATGGATTAATTTGTGTAAAATCTAAAAATGTGGTGAAAAAGAGTTATTTGAGATGTATTCACTTTTTGGGAATGAATTAATTTATGTAAAATCTAAAAATGTGATGAAAAATAGTTATTTGAGATGTATTCACTTTTTGTGAATGAATTAATTTATGTAAAATCCAAAAATGTGATGAAAAATAGTTATTTGAGATGTATTCACTTTTTGTGAATGGATTAATTTGTGTAAAATCTAAAAATGTGGTGAAAAAGAGTTATTTGAGATGTATTCACTTTTTGTGAATGAATTAATTTATGTAAAATCCAAAAATGTGATGAAAAATAGTTATTTGAGATGTATTCACTTTTTGTGAATGAATTAATTTATGTAAAATCCAAAAATGTGATGAAAAATAGTTATTTGAGATGTATTCACTTTTTGTGAATGAATTAATTTATGTAAAATCCAAAAATGTGGTGAAAAAGAGTTATTTGAGATGTATGTATTCACTTTTTGTGAATGGATTAATTTATGTACAATCTAAAGATGTGATGAAAAAGTTATTTGAGATGTATTCACTTTTTGTGAATGGATTAATTTATGTACAATCTAAAAATGTCATGAAAAAGAGTTATTTGAGATGTATTCACTTTTTGTCAAGGGAATAACGTAAAATCTAAAAATGTGATGAAAAAGAGTTATTTGAGATGTATTCACTTTTTGTGAATGGATTAATTTATATAAAATCTAAAAATGTGATGAAAAAGAGTTATTTGAGATGTATTCACTTTTTGTGAATGGATTGATTTATGTAAAATCTAAAAATGTGATGAAAAAGAGTTATTTGAGATGTATTCACTTTTTGTGAATGGATTAATTTATATAAAATCTAAAAATGTGATGAAAAAGAGTTATTTGAGATGTATTCACTTTTTGTGAATGGATTAATTTATGTAAAATCTAAAAATGTAATGAAAACGTTATTTGAGATGTATTCACTTTTTGTGAATGGATTAATTTATGTAAAATCCAAAAATGTGATTAAAAAGTTATTTGAGATGTATTCACTTTTTGTGAATGGATTAATTTATGTACAATCTAAAAATGTGATTAAAAAGAGTTATTTGAGATGTATTCACTTTTTGTGAATGGATGAATTTATGTAAAATCTAAAAATGTGATGAAAGAGTAATTACCCTGTGCTTGTGAAGCGAAAATCACGGTTATGCATTCGGTTAAGTACGTGTGCCGTTTGTCGTATGTGTAGAGTGTCTGCATCTTACTATAATTCACCAAATGTCCATCTGTCTGTCTGTTTGAAGGTACCGTAAAAAGTGCTGAACCGATCGCAAATATATTTTGGGTGGGTAATCCTGGGATCTCCAGGAGTAAAATAGGCTATTTAGTTTTCCCAATTTCAGCTTTGGTTTCCAGCATTCTCAGGTTTGGACTCCCGCATAACATTCGCATTCGCATAACGTTCATTGTGACGATGTTCTCATTGTGACGATGCTCTCATTGTGACGATGTGTGTGTTCACGGTCGTGTTTGACGTGACGGTGTGAACGTAATTTCGTCATGTTTTTTGTTTCGTAATCCTTTAATGAACGTTTAATGTTTAATGAACGTTTGATGCCATTCGATGTCCGGGGCCGCACGCGCGCTACACTGGACGGGCCAGCGTCTACCTTGCCCTTCGCCGTCAGGCTCCAATAGATGTTTGTCGATGAATGAAGGATGATTTGAACATCAATAAAAGTTCAGGTTGAGAAAGTAGTCGGACAGGAATCATGGAGTAAAATGGCGCCAAAAGCATAATATTTGTCTTGAATTGAAATTTATGACTCGACGAGACATGTCCACCGTGCCAAGTGTGGTTACCTGGATCAGGGTATCTGCTTTGGCATGTCTGGCCACGAGCGGACTCTGGAAAACAAACATACTCAAAGGCCGCGTTCACCTGTGGTTGTGGACGTTCAATAAATCCTGAAACAATGCCGACATTTTGGTGTCTGTCATGTGTCAGATCTTTGAGCTTAAGGGGGAAGAGCTGGGAGGGGTGGGAAGATACCTGGGGTATATACGGGGGGCGTTCAAAAAGCTCTTTATTTTATTATTTTGTATGCATCCTGTGGCTACTGGTTGCATCATTTATGGGAGTTTGGCTGTGTGGCTGATGCAGTGCCCCTGTTTCTACTAAGCTGGTACTCAATTTGCTGACCTCGGAAGGATAACAAGCTGAGTCAGCCTACCTGGTGTTACTTAACAGCACGATAGGGGCTCAAAAACAGGACCCTATAAGATATTAAGGTGGCCCACCTTGACCGTTTATCCAACACCAGGCTTCAAAAAGTCATTGGTGCCTTCATTATGACATCATAAATTGACAGGGACAACGCTTAGTCTGATCATTTTGAAATTTATTGAGCGTGATCCACACAACAATTATATTAGAGAATATTAATTAATGTCACGTGGTATGGCAACCATATTGGATCAAAGACAAAAAAAAACCTTCAAAAACAAGAGTTCACTCGCACCAAGTTGACTGCAGCAGGGTAAGTATTCTATGAATACCATCTAGTTAGAGATGTATTCACTTTTTGTGAACGGATTATTTTATGTACAATCTCAAATTTGTGATGTAAAAGTTATGGGAGATGTATTCACTTTTTCTGAATGGAAAAATGTAAATATAAAAATGTGATGAAAAAGAGTTCTACGAGATTTATTCAGTTTTTGTGAATGGAATAATGTACAATCTAAAAATGTGATGAAAAAGGGATACGAGATTTATTCCGTTTTTGTGAATGGAATAATGTACAATCTAAAAATGTGATGAAAAAGAGTTATACGAGACTTATTCAGTTTTTGTGAATGGAATAATGTACATTCTAAAAATGTGATGAAAAAGAGTTATACGAGACTTATTCAGTTTTTGTGAATGGAATAATGTACAATCTAATAATGTGATGAAAAAGAGTTATACGAGACTTATTTACTTTTTGTGAATGGAATAATGTACAATCTAAAAATGTGATGAAAAGGTTATGAGATGTATTCACTTTTTCTGAATGGATTAGTTAATGTCCAATCTAAAAATGAGATTTAAAAAACGAGTTATTGGAGATATATTCACTTTGTGAATGGATTAGTTAATGAACAATCTGAAAATGATAAGAAAAAGTTATTGGAGATGTATTCACTTTTTTGTGAATGGATTAGTTAATGAACAATCTAAAAATGTGATGAAAAAAAGAGTTATTTGAGATGTATTCACTTTGTGAATGGATTAGTTAATGTACAATCTGAAAATGAGATTTAAAAAACGAGTTATTGGAGATATATTCACTTTGTGAATGGATTAGTTAATGAACAATCTGAAAATGATAAGAAAAAGTTATTGGAGATGTATTCACTTTTTTGTGAATGGATTAGTTAATGAACAATCTAAAAATGTGATGAAAAAAAGAGTTATTTGAGATGTATTCACTTTGTGAATGGATTAGTTAATGTACAATCTGAAAATGAGATTTAAAAAACGAGTTATTGGAGATGTATTCACTTTTTGTGAATGGATTAGTTAATGAACAATCTGAAAATGATAAGAAAAAGTTATTGGAGATGTATTCACTTTTTGTGAATGGATTAGTTAATCTACAATCTGAAAATGATAAAAAAGAGTTATTTGAGATGTTTTCACTTTTATGGCGTTCAATTCATGCTTGTCCTAAACCAGAGCAACGACGGTCTCCAATATGTCTCATATGCAGGTTAATCTCATATGTTATCTCATATGTTATATCATATGCAGGTTATATCAATATATCATGGTCAGCAGAAAAAAAAATGTTTCTGGAAATTTGTCAATATGAAAATAAATTTACTGAAAATTTCATCAAGTTAAAGATCAATTATTAAACAGCCCAAAGTTGTCAGAACACCCGCATGGTCATGGCCATGGAAATGTGCTTGCGTGACACTTCCTGAAATCTTCCGGATTGTTCAGACGAAGATACCTTACGGGAATTGGAACAGCAGCTGTGATGTTTATGGAATAAATGGAACAGACAAAACAAATGTGGTAAAACTTCCGAGTTCACCTATACAATTGAATGCAACAGGGGACATTGTACCCGTAACGGTTTACAGGTTGGAAGAATTTCAGTTTCTGGAACAATGCAGGTCGAAACTCTTTCGAACAAACGTTTGTAAGTTTCGTGGGAACACGTATTCCTGGGGCTCCGCATATTGTCAACATGAAATACATGTTCAAATGCATATATACACACAGGTCATATACATGCTGGAGGCCCATGGTGTTGTAGGGTGAGTGTGTGGTGATGGAGGTGGGGGGGGGGGTAGGAGGGGGAAGGGGGGAGGGGGGAGGGGGCTCATTCTTGGCATGATTGAAAGATCTCAAAAATTATCAACTTATCAACAAAGATATCACAGCACATCCTCGGTTCATATTGGTACTTTCGTTTATTTCACTCAATTAAAGTACCGATGCTTGGTTCATATTGGTACTTTAGTTAATTTCGCAAAATTAAAGTACTCATCCTCGGTTAATATTGGTACTTTAGTTCATTTCACTCAAAGTACCGATGCTTGGTTCATATTGGTACTTTAGTTCATTTCACACAATTAAAGTACTCATCCTCGGTTCATATTGGTACTTTAGTTCATTTCACACAATTAAAGTACCAATGCTTGGTTCATATTGGTGCTTTAGTTAATTTCGCACAATTAAAGTACTCGTCCTCGGTTAATATTGGTACTTTAGTTCATTTCACTCAATTAAAGTACCGATGCTTGGTTCATATTGGTACTTTAGTTCATTTCACACAATTAAAGTACTCATCCTCGGTTCATATTGGTACTTTAGTTCATTTCACACAATTAAAGTACCAATGCTTGGTTCATATTGGTACTTTAGTTCATTTCGCACAATTAAATTACTCATCCTCGGTTCATATTGGTACTTTAGTTCATTTCACACAATTAAATTACTCATCCTCAGTTCATATTGGTACTTTAGTTCATTTCACACAATTAAATTACTCATCCTCGGTTCATATTGGTACTTTAGTTCATTTCACACAATTAAATTACTCATCCTCAGTTCATATTGGTACTTTAGTTCATTTCACACAATTAAATTACTCATCCTCAGTTCATATTGGTACTTTAGTTCATTTCACACAATTAAATTACTCATCCTCAGTTCATATTGGTATTTTAGTTCATTTCACACAATTAAAGTACCAATGCTCGGTTCATATTGGTACTTTAGTTCATTTCACACAGTTTAAGTACTGATGCTTGGTTCATACTGGTACTTTAGTTCATTTCACTCAATTAAAGTACTGATGCTTGGTTCACATTGGTACTTTAGGTCATTTCACTCAATTAAAGTACTGATGCTTGGTTCATATTTGTACTTTAGTTCATTTCGCACAATTAAATTACTCATCCTCAGTTCATATTGGTACTTTAGTTCATTTCGCACAATTAAAGTACTCATCCTCTGTTCATATTGGTACTTTAGTTCATTTCACCCAATTAAAGTGCCGAAGCTTGGTTCATATTGGTACTTTAGTTCATTTCGCACAATTAAAGCACCGATGCTTGGTTCATATTGGTACTTTAGTTCATTTCGCACAATTAAAGCACCGATGCTTGGTTCATATTGGTACTTTAGTTCATTTCACACAGTTAAAGTACTGATGCTTGGTTCATATTGGTACTTTAGTTCATTTCGCACAATTAAAGCACCGATGCTTGGTTCATATTGGTACTTTAGTTCATTTCACACAGTTAAAGTACTGATGCTTGGTTCATATTGGTACTTTAGTTCATTTCGCACAATTGAAGTACCAATGCTTGGTTCACATTGGTACTTTAGTTCATTCCACACAATTAAAGTACCAATGCTTGGTTCATATTGGTACTTTAGTTCATTTCGCACAATTAAAGCACCGATGCTTGGTTCATATTGGTACTTTAGTTCATTTCACACAGTTAAAGTACTGATGCTTGGTTCATATTGGTACTTTAGTTCATTTCGCACAATTGAAGTACCAATGCTTGGTTCATATTTGTACTTTAGTTCATTTCCCACAATTAAATTACTCATCCTCAGTTCATATTGGTACTTTAGTTCATTTCGCACAATTAAAGTACTCATCCTCAGTTCATATTGGTACTTTAGTTCATTTCACCCAATTAAAGTGCCGAAGCTTGGTTCATATTGGTACTTTAGTTCATTTCGCACAATTAAAGCACCGATGCTTGGTTCATATTGGTACTTTAGTTCATTTCGCACAATTAAAGCACCGATGCTTGGTTCATATTGGTACTTTAGTTCATTTCACACAGTTAAAGTACTGATGCTTGGTTCATATTGGTACTTTAGTTCATTTCGCACAATTAAAGCACCGATGCTTGGTTCATATTGGTACTTTAGTTCATTTCGCACAATTAAAGCACCGATGCTTGGTTCATATTGGTACTTTAGTTCATTTCGCACAATTGAAGTACCAATGCTTGGTTCACATTGGTACTTTAGTTCATTCCACACAATTAAAGTACCAATGCTTGGTTCATATTGGTACTTTAGTTCATTTCGCACAATTAAAGCACCGATGCTTGGTTCATATTGGTACTTTAGTTCATTTCACACAGTTAAAGTACTGATGCTTGGTTCATATTGGTACTTTAGTTCATTTCGCACAATTGAAGTACCAATGCTTGGTTCACATTGGTACTTTAGTTCATTTCAAACAATTAAAGTACCAATGCTTGGTTCATATTGGTACTTTAGTTCATTTCACACAATTAAAGTACTCATCCTCGTTTCATATTATATTACAAAATTTCCCAACCTGGGGAGGAGGGACACCCCCTCTTTACCCCACCTCTCACCCCTTCCAGCCTCGCACCTTCCTTCTCCTCCCAAACCCTTCATTCCCTCCCAGGACTTTCATCCTCCTCCCCCGACAGTCGCCTCGTCCTCTCATCCACTCAGACCCACATCCACCACACCCCCACACCCCCGGACCCGCGTTCTCCCATCTCCACTTCAAAAAAAAAAACAGTATTGTACACCGCACCTTTCCTATGCCATCTCCAGGCATTGCAAATCGTCATTGCCGGGCACCGAAGGGGGCTCGGCAGTGACACACACTGAAAGGGAGTACTCAGTTTTCACTCTGGTTTTTTTTCTTGCTTTCTTTCTTGTTTTTTTGTTTGTTTGTTTGTTTGTTTGTCCGGGCGATATCTCAGCCATCCTTTGAGCTAGGAAGCTGAAATTTCGGCACAATAGTGAGCAAGCCCTTTGTCAAAATGTTATTTTTTGTTTTTTGATTAATCAATTAATTGAGGAGTTATTTAATTATTAGCGATTAATTAAGTACTTATTTAATTAATCAAATTTCCTTTCTCTTCTGACCATTAACTCAGGCACCTTTTGAGTTAGGAAGCTGATATTTGGACATGCCAATGACCAGGTGATTTGGCTGCAAAGGCTATTTTTGATTAATTAATTAATTAATTAATCAATTAATCGATTAATTAGTTAATTATTCGATTAATGCCAATTTTATTTTTTTCCCAGTTACAGATTCTGATGAAATGGTGGTGGTTTATGTGTTCTGTGACCGAATTGAATAATAATTTAATTTTTTAATGATTATTATTTATTTATTTTCATTATTAATCATTTATTTATTTTCTTTCTCATTTGGCCAATATCTCAGGCACCTTTTGAGCTCGGAAGCCAATATTTGGACATGAGTGACCAAGTGATGTGGCTATCAAGGATATTTTTGATTTATTGATTAATCATTTCATCTATTAATTATTTATTGATTAATCGATTAGTTATTTATTGATAAATCAATTAATTATTTGATTTTTTATTAATGACTTATTTAATTAAATTTCTAAAGATACATCTTCGGATGAAGCACTAGTGGTTTAGTTATGCTATTAGCCAAATGATTAAGAAAATATTTTGCGATAATCTTTTATTGATTTTAATTATACAATTAATCAATCAATTAGCGTGCACCTCTCCCTCCCAATGCAGCCTCAATGAGCTGCACTGCGGTATTGCCGGGCGCCAGAGGCGCCCCGGCAATGCCGCGCTGTAGGATATTTAATTATTTGGCATGGGGCGGTGTACTTTGAATGTATTTGTACTTGTTTTAACTTTGATTAAAGATATGCAAAAAATATTGTCCAAACTATGCGTGCATATAAAGGGCTGCCAGTGGGGGATAGGAATGTGGTTGTAGGAAAAGAGGGAAAGAAAGAGGAAAATGAGGAGAGAAGGAGAGTGTGGAGTTGGAAAGAGAGGAAAGAAACAAATAGGAAGATATAAAGAAGAATGAATCCGGGGAACGTCTGCCATTTTGAAGTTGTAATTCACATTTTGGACTTACCGCCCGCATATTGTACATTATGTACAATCAAGTTGGGAGTGATGATATCCCTGGATAATTGATCTAGATATGCCACTGGATTATATAAAATAAAAACAACTAAATAAACCAATTTGGGGAGATAGGGGGAGGCACATGGAGGCACATGGAGGCACATGGAGGACCTTCAGGCCTGTTTTGCCGAACAGCTGCAGCACAACTCCAAAAAGGGAAACTTTCCTGACCTCTGACCTCTCTGCCGAACCCAAGTTACTTGGCACTCTTCGGGATAACAGGTATATGCATTTGTCTGGATGTTTCAAAAGAGCGATAAAAGACAAATGCAAACATTTTCACCCAATTGTTCTTACGATACTAACATTATTTGGTGTAATGTAATCGTTTTGAAGTTGGAAATGTTCCATTATGTGGATGAGAAGGTAGGGCCTGGACTACATATATATATATATATATATATATATATATATATATATATATATATATATATATATATATATATACACCTTTTAGTTCATACGAACCGTCATGTGAGTCTCTTCGGCCTTATGGGTTTACAGACAGGTGAGCCTGCCATGCTGTTTGGGTGCCAAGTTTTGGTTGTTGCCAAGACTTCCTGCGGCCCACGCACTGTCTGCTCCCCGAGGTCAGACTACTGCTTGTAATTGTCGCACCTATTGTGAAACTATCGGAGACGACAAAAAAAGCGACAGCACGTCTGTGGTGGGCAAAGCGGGCTGGGGTTAAACCCGAGAAGAAAATAGTTGTGGGATTCTTGCCACGTAGTCGTAGACGATGAGACAACTTTGGTCAGGTGCATCTATTCACACTCAAATGTATGTCAAGCAGTCGACATGTGAGACGCTTTGGTCCAGCAATAAACTGAGATGCTTTGGTCCAGGGATAACCTCAGATGCTTTGGTCCAGCAATAAACAGATGCTTTGGTCCAGCAATAACATGAGGTGCTTTAATCCAGCAATAACCTGAGATGCTTTGGTCCAGCAATAACCTGAGATGCTTTGGTCCAGCAATAACCTGAGATGCTTTGGTCCAGCAATAACCTGAGATGCTTTGGTCCAGTAATAAACTGAGATGCTTTGGTCCAGGAATAAACTGAGATGCTTTGGTCCAGGAATAACCTGACACTTTGGTCCAGCAATAACCTGAGATGCTTTGATCCAGCAATAACCTGAGATGCTTTGATCCAGCAATAACCTGAGATGCTTTGGTCCAGCAATAAACTCAGATGCTTTGATCCAGCAATAACCTGAGATGCTTTTGTCCAGAAATACCCTGACATGCTTTGGTCCAGCAATAACCTCAGATGCTTTGATCCAGCAATAACCTGAGATGCTTTGGTCCAGCAATAACCTGAGACGCTTTGATCCAGCAATAACCTGAGACGCTTCGGTCCAGAAATACCCTGAGATGCTTTGGTCCAGCAATAACCTGAGATGCTTTGGTCCAGCTTCGGTCCCGCAATAACCTGAGATGCTTTGGTCCAGCAATAACCTGAGACACTTTCACCCGGCAATAACCTGAGACGCTTTGATCCAGCAATAACCTGAGATGCTTTGATCCATCAATAACCTGAGATGCTTTGATCCAGCAATAACCTGAGATGTTTCGGTGCAGAAATATCCTGAGATGCTTTGGTCCAGCAATAACCTGAGATGCTTTGGTCCAGCTTCGGTCCCGAAATAACCTGAGATGCTTCGGTCCCGCAATAACCTGAGATGCTTTGGTCCCGCAATAACCTGAGACGCTTTGATCAAGCAATAACCTGAGATGCTTCGGTCCCGCAATAACCTGAGATGCTTTGGTCCAGCAATAACCTGAGACACTTTGATCCAGCAATAACCTGAGATGCTTTGGTCCGGCAATAACCTGAGATGCTTTGGTCCAGCAATAACCTGAGATGCTTTGATCCAGCAATAATCTGAGACGCTTCCGTCCAGAAATAACCTGAGATGCTTTGGTCCAGGGATAACCTCATATGCTTTGGTCCAGCAATACCATGATGCTTTAATCCAGCAATAACCTCAGATGCTTTGGTCCAGGAATAACCTCAAATGCTTTGATCCAGCAATAACCTGATATGCTTTGGTCCAGCAATAACCTGAGATGCTTTGGTCCAGCAATAACCTGAGATGCTTTGGTCCAGCAATAACCTGAGATGCTTTGGTCCAGTAATAAACTGAGATGCTTTGGTCCAGGAATAACCTGAGACACTTTGGTCCAGCAATAACCTGAGATGCTTTGATCCAGCAATAACCTGAGATGCTTTGGTCCAGCAATAAACTCAGATGCTTTGATCCAGCAATAACCTGAGATGCTTCGGTCCAGAAATACCCTGACATGCTTTGGTCCAGCAATAACCTCAGATGCTTTGATCCAGCAATAACCTGAGATGCTTTGGTCCAGCAATAACCTGAGATGCTTTGATCCAGCAATAACCTGAGACGCTTCGGTCCAGAAATACCCTGAGATGCTTTGGTCCAGCAATAACCTGAGACGCTTTGGTCCAGCTTCGGTCCCGCAATAACCTGAGATGCTTTGGTCCAGCAATAACCTGAGACACTTTGACCCGGCAATAAATTGAGATGCTTCGGTGCAGAAATATCCTGAGATGCTTTGGTCCAGCAATAACCTGAGATGCTTTGGTCCAGCTTCGGTCCCGCAATAACCTGAGATGCTTTGGTCCCGCAATAACCTGAGATGCTTTGATCCAGCCATAACCTGAGACGCTTTGATCAAGCAATAACCTGAGATGCTTCGGTCCCGCAATAACCTGAGATGCTTTGGTCCAGCAATAACCTGAGACACTTTGATCCAGCAATAACCTGAGATGCTTTGGTCCGGCAATAACCTGAGATGCTTTGGTCCAGCAATAACCTGAGATGCTTTGATCCAGCAATAATCTGAGACGCTTCCGTCCAGAAATACCCTGAGATGTTTTGGTCCAGCAATATCCTGAGACGCTTTGGTCCAGCAATAACCTGAGATGCTGATGTTCCGAAAAGTGCCAGAAACAAAAGAAAAGGTCACAATGGAAGGGTTACTTAAAGACTCGACAATGAAGTCGCAGGATTGATTCTTCCCAATGTGCCAGAATGTAACTAAAAATGATGAAGACATACCTTGAAGTCTGCTATTTCTGTCGGGAAGTTCGAATTTTCAACAAATCATCGTCGAGATGACATTCAAAGAAACATTCTCTGACCCCACAAAATTGTATGATACTCCATCATTGTAGGCTACTGTTGCTCAATGCAAACTCTTCTAAACCCAAAATGTTCACCACCTGCACTCCTTTGTGCCTCTTTTTCTCTCCCTCTGTGTTGTCCAGCTCGAGTCTGCACAATTCTGTTTTGTACATGAAGTCTTCAAGGCAGAAGCTCACTACTACCTCAACATCTGCAAGTGTTTCATGGAACTTCATTCTTTGCAACTCCATTGATACGTTGTAGGAACATTCCACGCTGTGTCGCTTCTGTATTCCATGAACCTCAATAGAGCAAAAAAGTTTAACCGCATAAATATCTAGAGAGCAACTGCCTATAAAGGTACTTAGTGCACCTAGGACAAAACCTTTGACAACACAGAAGGCCATCATTCACAGATTAATGGAGTACTGCTCTCCCCTTCAGGCTGAGCACCTGCCTCACACCTTGCTCAGCTTGACGACGTGGAAAGCAAGGCTTTCAAAATCATTGGGATATTCCATGAGGAAGCAGGATCTTACATGACAAAGTAGAGTATCAAGGCCAGAAATCATTGGGATCTTCCATGACAAAGTAGTGTCAAGGCTTGAAAATCATTGGGATCTTCCATGACAAAGTAGAGTGTCAAGGCTTGAAAAGCAATGGGATCTTCCATGACAAAGTAGTGAGTGTCAAGGCCTGAAAATCCTTGGGATCTTCCATGACAAAGTACAGTGTCGAAGCCTGAAAATCCTTGGGATCTTCCATGACAAAGTAGAGTATCAAGGCCAGAAATCATTGGGATCTTCCATGACAAAGTAGGGCGTCAAGGCCTGAAAAGCAATGGGATCTTCCATGACAATGTAGTGTCAAGGCCTGAAAATCCTTGGGATCTTCCATGACAAAGTACAGTGTCGAAGCCTGAAAATCCTTTGGATCTTCCATGACAAAGTAGAGTATCAAGGCCAGAAATCATTGCGATCTTCCATGACAAAGTAGAGCGTCAAGGCCTGTAAATCATTGGGATGTTCCATGACAAAGAGGAGTGTCAAGGCCAGTAAATCCTTGGGATCTTCCATGACAAAGTAGAGTGTCAAGGCCTGAAAATCATTGGGATCTTCCATGACAAAGTAGTGTCAAGGCCTGAAAATCATTGGGATTTTCTATCACAAAGTAGAGTGTCGAGCTCTGAAAATCCTTGCGATCTTCCATAAAAAAGTTGACTGTCTAGGCCTGTAAATCATTGGAATCTTCCATGACAAAGTACAGTGTCGAGGCCTGAAAATCCTTGCGATCTTCCATAACGAAGTAGACTGTCTAGGCCTGTAAATCATTGGGATCTTCCATGACAAAGTAGAGTGTCGAGGCCTGAAAATCCTTGGGATCTTCCATGACGAAGTAGACTGTCTAGGCCTGTAAATCATTGGGATCTTCCATGGCAAAGAGGAGTGTCAAAGCTAGTAAATCCTTGTGATCTTCCATGACGAAGTAGAGCGTCAAGGCCTGTAAACCATTGGGATCTTCCATGACAAAGAGGAGTGTCAAGGCCAGTAAATCCTTGGGATCTTCCATGACAAAGTAGCATGTCAAGGCCTGAAAATCATTGGGATCTTCCATGACAAAGTAGTGTCAAGGCCTGAAAATCATTGCGATCTTCCATAACGAAGTTGACTGTCTAGGCCTGTAAATCATTGGGATCTTCCATGACAAGTAGAGTGTCAAGGCCTGAAAATCCT
This sequence comes from Myxine glutinosa, assembly GCF_964187855.1. NCBI lineage: Eukaryota > Metazoa > Chordata > Myxini > Myxiniformes > Myxinidae > Myxine > Myxine glutinosa. The sequence continues at coordinate 108,897,887 of NC_136265.1, read as the reverse complement.
TGGGATCTTCCATGACAAAGTAGTGTCAAGGCCTGAAAATCCTTGGGATCTTCCATGACGAAGTAGAGTGTCGAGGCCTGAAAATCCTTGGGATCTTCCATGACAAAGTTGACTGTCTAGGCCTGTAAATCATTGGGATCTTCCATGACAAAGTAGAGTGTCAAGGCCTGAAAATCCTTGGGATCTTCCATGACAAAGTAGTGTCGAGGCCTGAAAATCCTTGGGATCTTTCATGACAAAGAAGTGCGTCAAAGCCTGAAAACCATTGGGATCTTCCATGACAAAGTAATGTCAAAGCCTGTAAATCATTGGGATCTTTCATGACAAAGAAGTGCGTCAAAGCCTGTAAATCATTGGGATCTTCCATGACAAATTAGAGTGTGAAAGCCTGAAAATCTTTGGGATCTTCCATTACAAATTAGAGTGTCAAAGCCTGAAAATCCTTGGGATCTTCCAAGACAAAGTAGAGTGTCTCGGCTTGGTCTTACAATAACCGACATTTTTATCTTGCCCCTTCTGCCCTCGACTCGCTCTATCTCTCCCAGATTTCTGCAGGATGCACGCGGTCTGCCAGAAATCCTATTCTTGTAAAACTTCCAAAATCCAGGCTCACTACTCACCTCCACTCAATTGTTCCTCTTTTCTCTCACCCATGGAACAAACTTCCCCAGGTGTTCTGCCCCATTTTCCCCTCCAAGGCTTCAAGACAGCTGTTCACCACCTCCTCAAGTCATACCCCGTCCATACTCATGATCTCCCTTTTTCCAGGTTATTGTGATTTCCCACCTCTTTTTGTTTGTTTGATGTGGGTTGGAATGGCTCTTTTCTGGTTCATTCGGCTTGTGTAAAGGTTGTTCACCCCCATGTTTACCCCAACTCCCCCTTCAGCTTAATCTCAATCCCACTTCTATTATGTTGTTGGTGTTTTCCCCTTTGAATTCTGCTCCAGCTCTTCCATGAGCTTCCACCATGTATACAAAAAACGTCAGAAGAGAAAGGGAAATGAATAACAGACTTGGAAAAGTGAATTGTGTCACATTATTGTCATAAACTGAATTGGGATAATCTGGAATCCCGATTCCATTCCGTCCATATTCCATCTTTCAAACCAACTCTCCCAGTCTCCTCTATTATTGTCATAAACTGAATTGGGATAATCTGGAATCCCGATTCCATTCCGTCCATATTCCATCTTTCAAACCAACTCTCCCAGTCTCCTCTATTATTGTCATAAACTGAATTGGGATAATCTGGAATCCTGATTCCATTCCGTCCATATTCCATCTTTCAAACCAACTCTCCCAGTCTCCTCTATTATTGTCATCAACTGAATTGGGATAATCTGGAATCCCGATTCCATTCCATCCATATTCCATCTTTCAAACCAACTCTCCCCGTCTCCTCTATTATTGTCATCAACTGAATTGGGATAATCTGGAATCCTGATTCCATTCCGTCCATATTCCATCTTTCAAACCAACTCTCCCCGTCTCCTCTATTATTGTCATCAACTGAATTGGGATAATCTGGAATCCCGATTCCATTCAGTCCATATTCCATCGTTCAAACCAACTCTCCCTGTCTCCTCTATTATTGTCATCAACTGAATTGGGATAATCTGGAATCCTGATTCCATTCCGTCCATATTCCATCGTTCAAACCAACTCTCCCAGTCTCCTCTATTATTGTCATAAACTGAATTGGGATAATCTGGAATCCTGATTCCATTCCGTCCATATTCCATCTTTCAAACCAACTCTCGCTGTCTCCTCTATTATTGTCATCAACTGAATTGGGATAATCTGGAATCCCGATTCCATTCCGTCCATATTCCATCTTTCAAACCAACTCTCCCAGTCTCCTCTATTATTGTCATCAACTGAATTGGGATAATCTGGAATCCTGATTCCATTCCGTCCATATTCCATCTTTCAAACCAACTCTCCCAGTCTCCTCTATTATTGTCATAAACTGAATTGGGATAATCTGGAATCCTGATTCCATTCCGTCCATATTCCATCTTTCAAACCAACTCTCCCAGTCTCCTCTATTATTGTCATAAACTGAATTGGGATAATCTGGAATCCCGATTCCATTCCGTCCATATTCCATCGTTCAAACCAATTCTCCCAGTCTCCTCTATTATTGTCATAAACTGAATTGGGATAATCTGGAATCTCGATTCCATTCCGTCCATATTCCATCTTTCAAACCAACTCTCCCAGTCTCCTCTATTATTGTCATAAACTGAATTGGGATAATCTGGAATCCCGATTCCATTCCGTCCATATTCTATCTTTCAAACCAACTCTCCCAGTCTCCTCTATTATTGTCATAAACTGAATTGGGATAATCTGGAATCCCGATTCCATTCCGTCCATATTCTATCTTTCAAACCAACTCTCCCAGTCTCCTCTATTATTGTCATAAACGGAATTTGGATAATCTGGAATCTCGATTCCATTCCGTCCATATTCCATCTTTCAAACCAACTCTCCCAGTCTCATCTATTATTGTCATCAACTGAATTGGGATAATCTGGAATCCCGAATCCATTCCGTCCATATTCCATCTTTCAAACCAACTCTCCCAGTCTCCTCTATTATTGTCATAAACTGAATTGGGATAATCTGGAATCCCGATTCCATTCCGTCCATATTCCATCTTTCAAACCAACTCTCCCAGTCTCCTCTATTATTGTCATAAACTGAATTGGGATAATCTGGAATCCCGATTCCATTCCGTCCATATTCCATCTTTCAAACCAACTCTCCCAGTCTCCTCTATTATTGTCATAAACTGAATTGGGATAATCTGGAATCCTGATTCCATTCCGTCCATATTCCATCTTTCAGACCAACTCTCCCTGTCTCCTCTATTATTGTCATAAACTGAATTGGGATAATCTGGAATCCCGATTCCATTCCGTCCATATTCCATCTTTCAAACCAACTCTCCCAGTCTCCTCTATTATTGTCATAAACTGAATTGGGATAATCTGGAATCCTGATTCCATTCCGTCCATATTCCATCTTTCAGACCAACTCTCCCTGTCTCCTCTATTATTGTCATAAACTGAATTGGGATAATCTGGAATCCCGATTCCATTCCGTCCATATTCCATCTTTCAAACCAACTCTCCCTGTCTCCTCTATTATTGTCATAAACTGAATTGGGATAATCTGGAATCCCGATTCCATTCCGTCCATATTCCATCTTTCAAACCAACTCTCCCTGTCTCCTCTATTATTGTCATAAACTGAATTGGGATAATCTGGAATCCCGATTCCATTCCGTCCATATTCCATCTTTCAAACCAACTCTCCCAGTCTCCTCTATTATTGTCATAAACTGAATTGGGATAATCTGGAATCCCGATTCCATTCCGTCCATATTCCATCTTTCAAACCAACTCTCCCAGTCTCCTCTATTATTGTCATAAACTGAATTGGGATAATCTGGAATCCTGATTCCATTCCGTCCATATTCCATCTTTCAGACCAACTCTCCCTGTCTCCTCTATTATTGTCATAAACTGAATTGGGATAATCTGGAATCCCGAATCCATTCCGTCCATATTCCATCTTTCAAACCAACTCTCCCAGTCTCCTCTAGTATTGTCATAAACTGAATTGGGATAATCTGGAATCCCGATTCCATTCCGTCCATATTCCATCTTTCAAACCAACTCTCCCAGTCTCCTCTATTATTGTCATAAACTGAATTGGGATAATCTGGAATCCCGATTCCATTCCGTCCATATTCCATCTTTCAAACCAACTCTCCCAGTCTCCTCTATTATTGTCATAAACTGAATTGGGATAATCTGGAATCCCGATTCCATTCCGTCCATATTCCATCTTTCAAACCAACTCTCCCAGTCTCCTCTATTATTGTCATAAACTGAATTGGGATAATCTGGAATCCTGATTCCATTCCGTCCATATTCCATCTTTCAGACCAACTCTCCCTGTCTCCTCTATTATTGTCATAAACTGAATTGGGATAATCTGGAATCCCGATTCCATTCCGTCCATATTCCATCTTTCAAACCAACTCTCCCTGTCTCCTCTATTATTGTCATAAACTGAATTGGGATAATCTGGAATCCCGATTCCATTCCGTCCATATTCCATCTTTCAAACCAACTCTCCCAGTCTCCTCTATTATTGTCATAAACTGAATTGGGATAATCTGGAATCCCGATTCCATTCCGTCCATATTCCAGCTTTCAAACCAACTCTCCCAGTCTCCTCTATTATTGTCATAAACTGAATTGGGATAATCTGGAATCCTGATTCCATTCCGTCCATATTCCATCTTTCAAACCAACTCTCCCTGTCTCCTCTATTATTGTCATCAACTGAATTGGGATAATCTGGAATCCTGATTCCATTCCGTCCATATTCCATCTTTCAAACCAACTCTCCCTGTCTCCTCTATTATTGTCATCAACTGAATTGGGATAATCTGGAATCCTGATTCCATTCCGTCCATATTCCATCTTTCAAACCAACTCTCCCTGTCTCCTCTATTATTGTCATCAACTGAATTGGGATAATCTGGAATCCTGATTCCATTCCGTCCATATTCCATCTTTCAGACCAACTCTCCCTGTCTCCTCTATTATTGTCATAAACTGAATTGGGATAATCTGGAATCCTGATTCCATTCCGTCCATATTCCATCTTTCAAACCAACTCTCCCAGTCTCCTCTATTATTGTCATAAACTGAATTGGGATAATCTGGAATCCTGATTCCATTCCGTCCATATTCCATCTTTCAAACCAACTCTCCCAGTCTCCTCTATTATTGTCATCAACTGAATTGGGATAATCTGGAATCCTGATTCCATTCCGTCCATATTCCATCTTTCAAACCAACTCTCCCTGTCTCCTCTATTATTGTCATCAACTGAATTGGGATAATCTGGAATCCTGATTCCATTCCGTCCATATTCCATCTTTCAAACCAACTCTCCCAGTCTCCTCATTCTCCAACTTGGGAACAATCTTGTACGTTACTGATATTCCATGCAGGAAATTGAGGAGGTTGTAGCTTTTATGCCCTACAATAAATCGATGGCATATTTTAGGATGACCAACTTGATAAATCGTGATCACAATTTAATTTGATATCATTTAAGAATGTTCAAAGTAACAAACTCAAACTTATATGGGCAGTATCCCATTCCATGGCCCCATTTCCACCAATCACACTCCCATATAACCTCCTCGATCCTGGTTATCTCCTCGGAATCTTTAACGTGCGCACCAGAGGCCTCTCTGGCTGACAATTCCAAATGAGAAATGTTGCCAAAACCTAAACAAGAGGCGGGAAACCTAAACACAAGGCCCGAGGAAGACATATACAGAGGAGGGAGACACAGATACACCGCAGACCACCTTTACTCATGGGGGCAGAGGGGGAAGACATGGGTACACCGCAGACCACCTTTACTGATGGGGGCAGAGGGGGAAGACATGGGTACACCGCAGACCACCTATACTGATGGGGGCAGAGGGGAAAGACATGGGTACACCGCAGACCACCCTTTACTGATGGAGGCAGAGGGGGAAGACATGGGTACACCGCAGACCACCCTTTACTGATGGAGGCAGAGGGGGGAGACACAGATACATCGGAGACCACCTTTACTGATGGGGGCAGAGGGGGTAGACACAGTTACAGCAGAGACCACCTTCACTGATGGAGGCAGAGGGGGGAGACATGCGTACACCAGAGACCACCTTTACTGATGGGGCAGAGGGGGGAGACACAGTTACACCAGAGACCACCTTCACTGATGGAGGCAGAGGAAGGAGACATGGCTACACCGGAGAACACCTTTACCGACGGGGGCAGAGGGGGCAGAGGGGGGAGACATGCGTACACCAGAGACCACCTTTACTGATGGGGGCAGAGGGGGGAGACACAGTTACACCAGAGACCACCTTCACTGATGGAGGCAGAGGACGGAGACATGGCTACACCGGAGAACACCTTTACCGACGGGGGCAGAGGGGGCAGAGGGGGGAGACATGGGTACACTGGAGTCCCCCTTCCTTTACTGACGGGGGCAGAGGGGGGAGGGATTGTTACAACCGAGACCACCTTTACCAATGGGAGTGGTTTTCTCCACCTTTACCAGGTGACAGTGTCATCTTGCCCCACCTTTACCGACGGGGGCATCTTGCCCCACATTTACCGACAGAGGCATCTTGCCGCACCTTTACCAACAGAGGCATCTTGCCCCACCTTTACCGACAGAGGCATCTTGCCCCACATTTACCGACAGAGGCATCTTGCCGCACCTTTACCAACAGAGGCATCTTGCCCCACCTTTACCGACAGAGGCATCTTGCTCCACATTTACAGACAGAGGCATCTTGCCCCACATTTACCGACAGCGGCATCTTGCCCCACATTTACCGACAGAGGCATCTTGCCCCACATTTACCGACAGAGGCATCTTGCCCCACATTTACCGACAGGGGCATCTTGCCCCACATTTACCGACAGAGGCATGTTGCCCCACATTTACCGACAGAGGCATCTTGCCCCACCTTTACCGACAGAGGTATCTTGCCCCACCTTTACCGACAGAGGCATCTTGCCCCGCCTTTACCAACAGAGGCATATTGCCCCACATTTACCGACAGAGGCATCTTGCCCCACCTTTACCGACAGAGGCATCTTGCCCCACCTTTACCGACAGAGGCATCTTGCCCCACCTTTGCCGACAGAGGCATCTTGCCCCACCTTTGCCGACAGAGGCATATTGCCCCACATTTGCCGACAGAGGCATCTTGCCCCACATTTACCGACAGAGGCATCTTGCCCCACATTACGTTAGTGGGACACGAAGCTTTATATAAACATGACTGTGTGTGGCACGAAATGTCTAAACGATGAGCGAAGCTGTTTCATTTCCATTTCAGGATCCACATTCTATTTTGGAAAAATCTGCAGTGAGAAAATCACACGCTTTGCCATGCACGTGGAGCACGGGTTACGCTTTACCATGCACGCAGAGCACGGGTTACGCTTTACCATGCACGGAGCACGGGTTACGCTTTACCATGCACGGAGCACGGGTTACGCTTTACCATGCACGCAGAGCACGGGTTACGCTTTACCATGCACGCGGAGCACGGGTTACGCTTTTCCACGCAGAGCACGGGTTACGCTTTACCACGCAGAGCACGGGTTACGCTTTACCATGCACGCAGAGCACGGGTTTCGCTTTACCATGCGCGCAGAGCACGGGGTACGCTTTACCGTGCAGAGCACGGGTTATGCTTTACCATGCACGCAGAGCACGGGTTACGCTTTTCCACGCAGAGCACGGGTTACGCTTTACCATGCACGCAGAGCACGGGTTACGCTTTACCATGCGCGCAGAGCACGGGTTACGCTTTACCATACACGCAAAGAACGGGTTACGCTTTACCACACAGAGCACGGGTTACGCTTTACCATGCACGGGGAGCACGGGTAGGGAACACCAGGGTCGTGCTATAGCAACGCCCGTCGTACAATCATGACATATACAAACCAATGTCACATGCACAGGTGCGCCAGTTTGATGGAAACGTGACCTCAGTGGATCTCAGTCACCAATTCTCCGAACCAGGTGTGCGCACGTGTGGATAACAGACCAAAGCAGCAACATAAGGGCTCCAATGATTTCCAAATGGAAAACATACTCAGAAACTCCAATTGTTGCAGTGATTTACAAGCAACTACAACAAAGTAGAACGGCATTTGGTGGAGAGCATACCTCCGCCCGGTGAACAGTTTATGTTTTGTATACCACTGATAGGCCGGATCTGGATTCGGACCTGAACCGAAATCGAATCGGCTTGTTCTTGCCACCTAACCAACTCGTCCACCAAGTTTTATCGATCATAAGTCATGCACAACTTTTTGAAATATTGTTCAATGTATCGTTCTTGATCCCATCTCTCAACGGTCAAATTAAGAATCACTTTATAAACATTTTTACTTTTCGGATCCGGATCATCACCAAAATTGGACCAATTCGTCCTTGTCACACGCCACACCTGTCCACCACGTTTCAACTGAAATACCTTTTCAGATATCCTGCTCACAGACAGACAACCAAAGAGACAGCGGCGATGACATATCCTCCGTCCACCTTTGATGGAAGACGTAAAAAGTCACATCTGTTGAGCTTTCGGTTTGTCCACTCCGTTTGAGATATAGCAGACGCAACGGGAGGGAAGTGCTTATTGTTGTACAAGGTTGTCTGTAGCCATGGCATCTCGACCAATCGTGGCCGAGTTAAAGTGAACGTCAATTCAGTGATGCTACAGAATCACCAAATAGTTTGAAGACAAGGAAATGTTGCCTTGTGCACAGAGTAAGTCTTGCCTTGTACACAGAGGAAGTCTTGCCTTGTGTGCACAGGAAGTCTTGCCTTGTGTGCACAGAGGGTCTTGCCTTGTGTGCACAGAGGAAGTCTTGCCTTGTGTGCACAGAGGAAGTCTTGCCTTGTGTGCACAGGAAGTCTTGCCTTGTGTGCACAGGAAGTCTTGCCTTGTGTGCACAGGAAGTCTTGCCTTGTGTGCACAGGAAGTCTTGCCTTGTGCACAGAGGAAGTCTTGCCTTGTGCACAGAGGAAGTCTTGCCTTGTACACAGAGGAAGTCTTTCTTCTCCTTGTGCACAGAGGAAGTCTTGCCTTGTGTACCGAGGAAGTCTTGCCTTGTGTACCGAGGAAGTCTTTCCCTGTGTACCGAGGACGTCTTGCCTTGTGTACTGAGGAAGTCTTGCCTTGTGTGCACAGGAAGTCTTGCCTTGTGTACCGAGGAAGTCTTGCCTTGTGTACCGAGGAAGTCTTGCCTGTGTACCGAGGAAGTCTCGCCCTGTGCACCGAGGAAGTCTTGCCTTGTACACAGAGGACGTCTTGCCCTGTGTACCGAGGAAGTCTTGCCCTGTGTACCGAGGAAGTCTTGCCCTGTGTACCGAGGAAGTCTTGCCTTGTACACAGAGGACGTCTTGCCCTGTGTACCGAGGAAGTCTTGCCCTGTGTACCGAGGAAGTCTTGCCCTGTGTACCGAGGAAGTCTTGCCTTGTACACAGAGGACGTCTTGCCCTGTGTACCGAGGAAGTCTTGCCCTGTGTGCCGAGGAAGTCTTGCCCTGTGTACCGAGGGAGTCTTGCCCTGTGTACCGAGGAAGTCTTGCCCTGTGTACCGAGGAAGTCTTGCCTTGTGTACCGAGGAAGTCTTGCCTGTGTACCGAGGAAGTCTTGCCTTGTACACAGAGGAAGTCTTGCCTTGTGTACCGAGGAAGTCTTGCCTTGTACACAGAGGAAGTCTTTCTTCTCCTTGTGCACAGAGGAAGTCTTGCCTTGTACACAGAGGAAGTCTTGCCTTGTACACAGAGGAAGTCTTGCCCTGTGTACCGATGAAGTCTTGCCCTGTGTACCGAGGAAGTCTTGCCTTGTGTACCGAGGAAGTATTGCCTTGTGTACCGAGGAAGTCTTGCCTTGTACACAGAGGATGTCTTGCCTTGTACACAGAGGAAGTCTTGCCTTGTACACAGAGGAAGTCTTTCTTCTCCTTGTGCACCGAGGAAGTCCAACAACAATCAAATACAACTTTGCAATATCACATGCCTCCAGATATGGCAAGACGAGCAGAATTCCTCCGAATGGCCTCAAAGATTAAGCAATTTTCTAAATTTTGGAGATTGTCAGCAACAGAAGACTTTAAATAAATAAATCTTCTTAATGGCTCATGAGGAACACCCTTCCATGCTGATGATATCCGAAACACCAAAATAACCGCATCTGATGCCATGACGTGTGGATTTGTCATCATCATCATCATCATCATCATCATGAGATTGTAACAATTTCCAATCAACATTACTTGAAGATTTCCTTTTTACTCGATACTTCAAAGTGTTAAAGAAAAATACCTCCCTCATCCCTCATCCAACTTCTCAACCCTCCTCCACCCTCATCCAACTCCTCTGCCCCCCTCAGCCCTCATGCAACCCTTCTATCCTCATACAACTCCTCAACCCCCTCCACTCTCAACTAACACCTCAACTCCCCTCCACCCTCATCCAACTCCTCAACCCCGCTCCACCCTCATCTAACTCCTCTTCCCCCCTCAACCCTCATGCAACCCTTCTATCCTCATACAACTCCTCAACCCCCTCCACTCTCAACTAACCCCTCAACTCCCCTCCACCCTCATCCAACTCCTCAACCCCGCTCCACCCTCATCCAACCCCTCTGCCCTCCTCAACCCTCACCCAACTCCTCTACACTCATACAATCCCTCAACCCCTCCATCCTCAACTAACCTCAACCCCTCAACCAACTTTGTATTCAGTATACAAAAAAAAAACAAAAAAAACCCACCTCCACCCTCGACTAACTCCTCAACCCCCCTCCACCCCATCCAGCCCCTCAACCCCTCTCCACCCTCATGCAACCCCTCAACCACCTCCACCCCATCCAACCCATCAACCCCCCCACCCAACTACTGAACCCCCTCAACCCCCATTCCATTCCCTCAACCCTCCTCCGACCACTGAATCCCCCTTCACACACAATGTGATACATGTACACACACACACTCACACACAATGTGATACGTGTACACGCACGCTCACACACAATGTGATACTTGTACAATGTACATGCACACTGGCACACAATGTGATACATGTACAATTGTACACGCACGCTCACACACAATGTGATACGTGTACACGCACGCTCGCACACAATGTGGTACTTGTACACGCACACTCGCACACAATGTGATACATGTACAATTGTACACACACACTCACACACAATGTGATACATGTACAATTGTACACACACACTCACACACAATGTGATAGGTGTACACGCACACTCGCACACAATGTGGTACATGTACACGCACACTCGCACACAATGTGATACATGTACAATTGTACACACACGCTCGCACACAATGTGGTACTTGTACACGCACACTCGCACACAATGTGATACATGTACAATTGTACACACACACTCACACACAATGTGATACATGTACAATTGTACACACACACTCACACACAATGTGATAGGTGTACACGCACACTCGCACACAATGTGGTACATGTACACGCACACTCGCACACAATGTGATACATGTACAATTGTACACACACACTCACACACAATGTGATAGGTGTACACGCACACTCGCACACAATGTGGTACATGTACACGCACACTCGCACACAATGTGATACATGTACAATTGTACACACACACTCACACACAATGTGGTACATGTACACGCACACTCGCACACAATGTGATACATGTACAATTGTACACACACACACACACACACACACACACAATGTGATAGGTGTACACACACACTCGCACACAATGTGGTACATGTACACGCACACTCGCACACAATGTGATACATGTACAATTGCACACACACGCTCACACACAATGTGATAGGTGTACACGCACACTCGCACACAATGTGATACATGTACAATTGTACACACACGCTCACACACAATGTGATACGTGTACACGCACGCTCACACACAATGTGATAGGTGTACACGCACACTCGCACACAATGTGATACATGTACAATTGTACACACACGCTCACACACAATGTGATAGGTGTACACGCACACTCGCACACAATGTGGTACTTGTACACACACGCTCGCACCCGATGTGGTACATGTACCCATGTGAGTAATAAACCCTAAATTGGGCCATGAAAGGGCACATTTTGAACGCAGCGTAGCTTCAGCATTAGGCAAGCTGGGGGACATTTGCCCCGGCTTGCCATGCGAGTGCATTCCCACAGAATGAGCCAGTTACACAAGCGATGGCATTCCGTGGCAGTCGCACAATGAGGACGTTCACATATCCACTTTCTGGAAATATTTCCCAATGTTGTGCTCCCCACTATGGGAGACATTAATCAATGAATACAAATATATATGTTGAGACATTATTATCGACGATGTAAGAGCCGTTGGTCTGTCACCATTTTTCTCAGTGATGGCTGAACGGATCTTCGTCAAACTTTCAGAGGTTCATCAGTGAGTGATTGGGAGTGTTTTAGGTTTTAAAAAAAAATTAATATATATATTTTGGAAAAAAAAAGATCGATTTTTGGATTTTAAAAAAAATCGCTTTATAGTGCCGAAGCCTTTTTGATTAATGACAGTTATATACAAGGAGACATTCGCGGGTATTACAATTTCCTTTTTTACCTGGGCAACACCGAGGTTATGAAGCACTCTTTGCATGGGAATTTTTTTCCTTCTTCCCTTCCCCCCCCCCCCCTCCCCAAAACGAGGGGACTGTCAAAGCCACTCCCCCAAAAATATGTGTGTGTAGTATATCTTTCCCCTCCCTCTCCGCTCACCTCCCCCTCCCCTCCCCCTTCCACTGCCCCCACTCCCTTCTTCTCCTCTCCCTCTCCTGCTTCCTCCCCCCACACTCCCCCCTCCTCCATATCCAGATGTATCATTATACCTCTCCCCCCCCCCCCCTTCCCACGCCTCCTCCCCCCAAGCCCTCTCCCTCCCACACTTCTCCCTGCTCTCAAATGTTGTGTTTGTGTGCTTCCCCTTCTCTCCCCATCTTGTCTTCCGCTCCCTCTTTTTATATATTTTGTTTGTCTGTTTGATTTGTTTGTGAAATAAATGTTAGCTCTTTCACGAGCCTCGATTCAGTATACAACAAAAAGCACGGATTTAAATATTTGTTTATGTCACGAATGTTGGTAAAAGCCTGTTTTTTATATTAATGCGATTTTAATTTGTGATTGGAGATATGCTGCTTGGAATGAAAATAGAGATATTGAGTTCAAGTGAATGATGAAATGACGTGAGGGTTTCCACTTTCTAAGCATGACATTCGCGGATCGCCATATGCAGATTCGCCATCGACTGGGAATAGAACCATTCAACAGGTACGTGTTTTGTGCAAGTCATTCACGAACCTGCTGTCCATGCTTGATGTTCTACTACAGGTGGCACAGGGATGTGCAATTTATTGGTTCATGGTTTACCAATCACCGCTTTTTACCTGTCTTTCACAAACATGCTGTCCATGCTTTACGTGCGACTGAATGTGGCACAGGAATGTGGAATTTATTGGTTACATGGTTTAGCACCGTTTCCTCATTGTTTGTTTGCTCCCCAGTCCCCACCCATGCATAGCACGGGTACTTCGCTAGTATGTATATATATATATATATATACAGTTACGTGAAAAAGTAAGTACACCCCATGTAAAGTTTTGACATTTTCAACATATTTCAACATACAGCTATTTGATCTTCATTTCAACAATATTGATAGATAAAGGTGATATAATATAACAAATATCATGAAACATTTACATTTTGTAGTCCATTGCATAATTTAAATAAACATAAATGCAAATTTTGCATGTGGAAAAAGTAAGTACACCCCGACATTTATCACTACTTCAAGTACCTAAAATTAGAATCAGGTGCAAATGATTAGAACATCGTTAGAGGATCTTGGAGGAACCTGTCTTATTTAAACCTCAGACATTTAGTTTGGTTTGCTCTTTGTTGTTGAAGTGTGCGGCGTCACCGTGCTTAGATCAAAAGAGCTCTCTGAGGCCTTCAGAAAGAAGGTTATAGATGCCTACGAGTCTGGGAAGGGATTTTAAAATCTCAAAACAATTTGAAATCATTCATTCGACTGTCTGGAAGATCATCTACAAGTGGAGAAGATTCCAAACAACTGCCAACTTATTCAGGCCAGGCCGCCCCAGCAAGTTCGGCCCCAGAGCAGACCGCAAGATGCTGAAAGAAGTCTCTAAGAACCCCAGAATGTCATCACGGGACCTACAGGTAGCTCTTGCCACTGTTGATGTCAAAGTGCACGAGTCTACCATTAAAAAGAGGCTGCACAAATTTGATCTACATGGGAGATGTGCCAGGAGGAAACCTTTGTTGTCCAGAAAGAACATCAGTGCAAGACTAAAGTTTGCCAATGAACACCGAGGCAAAGACCAGCACTTCTGGAACAATGTGCTCTGGACAGATGAGTCAAAGGTAGAGCTATTTGGCCACCATACCAGAAGACATGTTTGGCGAAAACCAAAGACAGCATTTGACCGCAAGAACCTGATACCAACTGTAAAGCATGGTGGTGGAAATATTATGGTTTGGGGCAGCTTTGCTGCATCAGGGCCTGGGCAGCTCACCATCATATAATCCACGATGAATTCTTCATTGTACCAGACGGTGCTTCAGGATAATGTAAGGCCATCTGTCGGAGAGTTGAAGCTCAACCGAAGGTGGCCCTTGCAACATGACAATGATCCTAAACATACCAGTAAATCCACCAAGGAATGGCTGAAAAGAAAGAAATGGAGGGTTCTGGAATGGCCAAGTCAAAGCCCGGATCTAAATCCCATCGAGATGTTGTGGGGGGATTTGAAACGAGCTGTGCATGCCAGAAACCCCTCAAACATCGCACAGCTGAAATAATTCTGCATGGAGGAGTGGGAAAAAATTTCTCCCAGTCGATGTCAGAGACTGGTAGACAGTTATAAGAAACGCCTACTTGAGGTTGTTTCTGCCAAAGGGGGCAATACCACCTATTGGAGCCAAGAGTGTACTTACTTTTTCCACATGCGAAATTTGCATTTATGTTTATTTAAATTATACAATGGACGACAAAATGTAAATGTTTCATGATATTTGTTATATTATATCACCTTTATCTGTCAATATTGTTGAAATGAAGATCAAATAGCTGTATCTTGAAATATGTTGAAAAAGTCAAAACTTTACATGGGGTGTACTTACTTTTTCACGTGACTGTATATATATATATATATATATATATATATATATATATATATATATATATATATATATATATATATTATATATATATATATATATATATATATATATATATATATATATATATATATATATGTTGGAACCCATCTGTGGATCGGTCCCATCGGCCGATGGGTCTGCGCCATCTGCGGATGTGTTGTTCACCTTGAAGGTGAACCCATCTGTGTTTCCTATACATCAATGGTGGATGAGTATGTTTATTTGAACCTAAAAATAAGCAATTGATGTCATAAATGTTTATAAAGCAGTCCGTGACATGTGGTTTAATCTGTTAAACATTTAAAAATCATCTCTGTTAAATTCCTACCACATGTAATTCCAATGATTGTGTACCTGATTGAAGAGCACCATTCTGTCAACACATTCCTTCAAGGTGAACAACACATCCGCAGATGGCGCAGACACATCGGCCGATGGGTCTGCATTGTCATTTCTCGTGCATCCACAGATGGGTCAGACCCATCGGCCGATGGGACCGATTCACAGATGGGTTCCAACATATATATATATATATATTGTTGCGGATATGAGGACTGTATATTTTTTTTGATTGTGTTGTATTGTGGTAAATTGGTGTGAATTATTATTATTGTTGTTATTGTTATTCGGTGCCTCCTGCCTCCGGAGCTGTGTAAAGATCAAAAGGGCGTTCCATAATTAGTCCACAAGCATACACGTCAGCCAATCATAGAATATCCATGTTCGATAGTTATATCTTATTCTGTGTTTTAGGATAAGGCTGTGTCTCCCATTAATAGAAATACTCCATTGCACCAGTGAAAGAGATAGATTCCCTTCATTCCCACTCCCAAAACTTCCATTCCCATTCCCAAAACCTCCCTTCCAATTGCCTTCCGCATTTTGGGCGGTTTTCTTCAACCACCATTGGCCACGAGGCAGGGTTGGGGAAGAAAGGCGTGTCTCCACCTCGTCATAGAGGGGAGGAGTGAGCCAGCCCCACTCGACCAACCATGAGCCAGGGGTTTGGCTAGAGAGGGCGGAGGAAGAGCGATCGGGGAGGTTCGCAAAGGTTGAGGGGCGGGGGCATATATAACCCAAGGCAGGGCGTGTCCAAGGGGAGATGCGCTTTTACAGAGGAGAGCAGAAGACAGAAAGGCCTTGAGTTGGACTAAGCAAGAGAGGAAGTTGTTGGCCTGGGTGGGACTAAGGAAGAGGGAGAAAGAGTCCTGAAGCTTGTGAGGGAAGGAGAGAGAACCCGTCACACCAACCTCCACCAAGCTCCGCGTTGGCTCCACCAAGCGTTAACCTCCACCAAGGCTCCACCAAGCTCCGCGTTGGCTCCACCAAGCGTTAACCTCCACGAAGGCTCCACCAAGCTCCGTGTTGGCTCCACCAAGCGTTCACCTCCACCAAGCTCCGCGTTGGCTCCACCAAGCGTTCACCTCCACCAAGCTCCGCGTTGGCTCCACCAAGCGTTCACCTCCAGCCATCCACCTCCTGCCGTTCCTGTCATTCCCCGCGTGAGTCAGTGTCTTGTTTGTTCTGTCCTGGGTATTTAATTAAGTCTGTAGGTAAGCTAAAATTTGCACTGTGTCACCTGCGTCTTATGTGTTGTAAATAAAACTTGATTGCTCCTTTTTGCTTGTGTGTGTAAATAATAAACCCCATTACTCGTCTGTACGTCTTCTCGTTTGATTCCTTTTCCTCTTGCATTGCGTCGTTTTCGTCTTTTCCCCTCATTGAGCAGCTACGGTGCGATACGGCCAAAGTTCTGGGTGAATCGGGTGAGTCAGGGATCCTGTAACGGTCGCGGCAATACCAAACCGCTCGGTAACTAACATCTTAAACCGCGATCTGTAACAATTGGTTGTCAGGAGTTGGAATCGGACCTGGGACTAAATTTGTTAGGCCCAAATTTTGGAACACCAATTGTGTTATTATGTAACAATTGGTGTCTGGGAGTGAGATTCGGGGCCTGAACCAAATTTTTTAAAATAAAATAAAACATCTAGAAAAAAATTTGGTCAAAATTACGAGCTGCCGAAATTTGTTTTGTTTAAAGCAAAACCCGAATTTTGAAATTGCGCCATGGCTGGTCAAGGCGACGGGATGCCGGTGGGAGAGCTAGAAGAGGGGTTAGGAGTAACCCAGGATCAAATGGAGGGGAGCAATGAGGAGGCGGTTGAGGGTGTATCAGACGCACAAAATGGCGCCTCGCACATGGCTACGGCGGCCGCACCCGCTGCACAAGTGGGAGGGATGGCCCAAATGCAGGCCCTCATGGAGCAATTTATGGCGCAAATGCAGGCGTCCCTCAAACTGCAGGGTGAGCAAATGGGGAACCGAATGGATGCTCAGAGTGAGCAAATGAAGGCTCAGAGTGAGCAAATGGGGAACCGGATGGATGCTCAGGGTGAGCGATTGGAGGGCCAAATGGGGGTAATGAGGGACGAAGCGAGGGGTACTGCTGAGGGGTTAGACAATAAATTTGGGAAGTTAGACAATAATTTTGAGGGGTTAGACAACGGAATAAAAGAGGTAAAGAATGGGTTAACGGGGGTGGAAAACAGAATGGCTGCCCAGGAGAATCAGATAGAGGGGATGAAAAATGGGTTAATGGGGCTAGAAAATAGGATGGAAGGCAAATTGCGGGAGATAGGGGAGCAATCCGCCCGAGAAATTAAACAAATGGGAGAGCAGATAGAGGAGGTGAAAATCGGGGTAGAAACCAAACTGGATGCTCAGAGGGATGAATTGGGACAGATGAGGGCGGCATCTACAAAAGAAAGGGAGGAGATGAAAGAGGAGATACGACGAGGTGTGGGTGAGGAGGTTTCGGGGCTACGCGAGGAGGTAAAGCGAGGTGAGAAGCGTATGGAGAAAGAAGTGAGAAATAATACGGCAAAGTTACAAGGGGGAATAGAAGATCTGACGGAGGAGGTGGAACAGCTGACGGAGGGACAAAAAGAACTAGTGGAGCAGGTTCAAAAGAACACTGCGGTACTAGGAGGGTTAAAGGCGACACAAAAAGAAATTAAAAACGAATTAATAGCGACGCAGAGGCAATGTCAGATGGTACGTGAGGAACTGACAATGAGGGTGGACGAGGTGACAGAGATAATGGAGACAAAGGACCGGCAGGTGAGGATGCACATAGAGACGGTCACGGTAGCCTTAGAGGACGAACTTGAGGAGACGCACCGAGAAATAAAAGAGGTTAAACAAAAATTAGAGGAAGTGGAAGAAGAGGTGAGTGAAATTAAGAAGGAACGAACAGAAACTAAAAGAGAAATCCAGGAGGAGGTGATGGAATATGTGCAAGGTCGGTGCTCAACTCATCATGTGATGCTCACTGACCAAATAAAGAGTTTGCAGGTGGCAAAGGAGGTGCGGAGACGAGATACGGAGGTGAGTGGCAATGTATATGATGTGAGGAAAGCTTCAGTCGGCTTGGGGATTGGTTTGGACCCGGGTGTTCGTGAGAGGCCTTTGGTGAAGTGTGCGACAGGTCTGGTGTGCGAAAAAAGAGGTGTGCGAGAATGTCCGACCATGGGGTGTGTGAGGAAAAAGTGCACGCCAAGGAGTGAGTGTGCTGTCGAGAGTGAGTCGGTAGTAGCGCGTGTGCCAGGGGGTACATGGAAGCGCGGTGTGGTGAGTGTTACAGAGGATGTAACGAAAGAGTGTGCGCGAAAGGATGCGCGAGAAAGGTGTGTAACGGACGGGTGCATGGGGAAAGCGCATGCTGTCAAGAGTAAGGGAGAATGCACGCCTGTGGTGAGTGTTACAGAGGATGTAACGAGGAAGTGTACGCCTGTGGTGAGTGTTACAGAGGATGTAACGAGAGAGTGTGCGCGAGAAAGGTGTGTAACGGACGGGTGCATGAGGAAAGAGTGTGCCGTCGAGAGTAAGGGTGAGTGCGCTGTCAAGAATGGAGGTGGAAGTAGTGAGAGTGACACGGAGCGTGAGTTGGTTGTGACAGGTGAGCGAGGATGTACACCTGGAAGGGAAGGATGCACACCTGGAATGGTAGAGCGTGAGTGGGAATGCACGCTGGAATTGGTAGTGAGGCACGTGGTTGGGTGTGCGAGTGAGAGCACACCTGTGATTGTCACAAAGGAGGTGACCGAGAAAGGGGCGCGAAGAGGTGTGTTGGTTAGGTGTGCGAGCGACGAATGTGTGCCAAGGTGTTCGGTGGTCAGGTGTGTGACCAAGTCGGTGAGCGGAGTGAGTGTACCGAGGTGTGTAAGGGAAGGTACGAGGAGCATGGGACCAGCTGGAGGTGTGAGCAAGAAAGGGGTAGCGTATGCATGTAAGCCTACAGGTGAAGCATCGACGGTAACCAGGTTAGAAGTTAGAACGACTTATAGCCGAATCGGGCCCTCGGTGCGCGTCGGGCAGCTTCGCGTGCCGCGAGAACCAGCGGGGATCCGAGCCACGGCGGGTTCGAAAGGACCGCCGTGCGCGATCCACGCTGGGCCTCGCGTGGAACGGCCGCGTCCGTGCTCCACTAGGCGGAGCGGGCAGGCCGATAGGAAGGGTCGTCATGGCGACCACTTTCTATTGAGACGTGCCGGCAGGTTGAGATCGGGACATTGTATGGCTCCACGCCGAGGTGGTGCGTGGGATCTCGGCCCGGGTAAGCCCCCGTCCCTGCCACGAATGCGGGACGTATCCAGCCGCTGGCACAAAAGAACCCGCGTTCATGGCTCGGCTGTACGAAGCCGAGCTTTCGAAGGAAATTGGCGCACCGAGAGGATGTAATAAGTAGACGGATGATGGTAATAGTGATAGTGATCGTGATTTGATACGAAATTTATAATAGTGGGTAGAATTGGCAGAATTTTTGATTGGTTGGATTTGGACGAACAAAATTTATAGTGAGAGACCCCCGATGTGGTGGGATGGCAAATCCACCATCCCTCACAACGGTGGGGCAAATGCGCTATAGTTTATGGGGTTGATGGCAGTGAAAACTAGCCCGGGTGGGTTAGGTTATATTGTGTGTAGGGATCTAGCGAAGATGACATTAGGTAACGTTAAGTTTAGTTAGTGACTGATACCTGTAGTGGGGACGCAGGTAGTTTAGTATGGATGATAATGACGTGGGAGCGCAATAGTTTAAAGGGACGACTGGGAAGCGCAAGTTTCAGAGGGGAGTAGTTAGCTGAGATGATGCTGTGTGTGTGAGGATTGAACAGGTGTGATTGCACAGGTGTGCAACTGAACAGGTGTGTGGAGCAGTGTATGAGGGAGTAGTGGTGATTGCGTGTTGTGTTGACCAAATGGTCCAGGAAGAAAGGAGGGTGCAGGTGGCACCAGGTGTGAGGTGATTGCACAGGTGTGCAACAACAGGTGTATGTGGCTATGTGGAATAAATGATATGGAGTATTGGAATGGATGGTCGTGGAGTGAGTATGGTGGAAATTGTGGAGTGGAGTGGATGGTGCGAAGGTGTGAATGGGGGAAGAGTGGACCCCCATCACGGATACCCGGGGCGGGTAGTGTAAGTGTTAGGTAGAGGGTACAGGTAAATTGTGGTTGGATATTGGCATCTGTGGTGCGGGTGAAAGAATGGTCTTTGAATGGGTGCAGTAGTGTTGTGGAAATGGCTGGGCGTGTTGCCTGTTGGTGTGTGTAGTTGGTTGGGCGCTCCACCACTGTGAGGATGTCGGCCAGGTGAGGCCGCAGGTGGGCTCTGGGAGCCGGTAGTTGTGGATGGGGCCCGAGGATCCGGAGGACGGACCCGGGTAGCCCAGTGCCAGAGGGCACCAGGGGGTGACAGAGCCAGGAGAGGGCCTGCCCCAGTTAGATAGGTTAGGGTGAGGAGCTAGGTAAGCTCGGGTGGCAACTACAGTGGTGAAGGTGTGCAGGTGGGTAGACCTGTTGGGAGAGCTACACGTCGCAGCCCAGAAATTGTGCGAGGGCACCGGGAGATGAATCGGGGGAGTGAGACCCCAAATTGAGAAGCACCACAGTTTGGTCAATGGGAATTGGTTTTTAGAACCCATAGTGTAAGTGGCCAATGGATTGGCAGGGAAAGACCCCGGGTAGTGTAAAGTGTGTTAAAATCATTTAGAGGATAGCTAGGATGAAGGATCTCCTCGCACCATCTGCATCCACTCACCTGAGGTGACAGGTACTCCACACCATGCCATGGTTTGATTATTTTTTATGATGCAAATGTTTGGATTGTGAGACGCATCATGACGTGGGTGTGACATTGTGCTTTGTTGTTCCATCTCTTCCTCCCTATGAGGATTGATGATGAATTGGGTGATGGCAAATTTTGGTGAGAGGGATTGTGGAGACGAATTTGGTATAGGAGAAATATGGGGAAGACGTGACAGTAGTGACGAATTTGTAAATGTGTAGATTTTTGTACATATGGGGTAAGGGCAAGGGTAGGGTAGGTGACACGGGGGTGACGTACGGTAGGGACGAGCTTTCTCACTTCGCCCTCCGTACGCATTTCGCCTTGCATTGCCTTATTGATGTGTACCCTTGTGACCTTGCCCCTCGCTCATTTGTCTTTCCCCTTTTGTCTCCCACATGACCTGTGCGCCATTGGGTGCCGAGGGGAGCGTGCGTGGGTCGGCCATTGTGCGCCCGAAATTCCCAGAACCAGCTGTCTGCATCGATGCACCACATTATGGACCACATGTCTGTGGCCGAGCACCACTTATGGACCCCAGGGGTTGGGGCATGGCCCCTCTGCTGGAACCGGCCATGAGGGCCCGAAATCTTGCTGGCGGACCTTGGCCACAGGGCACCGATGCCCCACAGGTGAACCACACGTAGTCGGCCCCTGTGGGCCATAAATAAAATAAAAACGGACACGTTAGGTGCATTCTTTTATTGCAAATAGGCCGCCAGCAAGGGAAGATGACAACACCAGGAAAATAGTAATAACCAGCAGAGGGAGCCGAAGAGCAAGAGACACCTGCAGGGTTTGGGTTTGTTGGCTTTATTTTATTGATGAACAATGGTGACTGCACCGATTGGTGCTTGGGTGTGTATTGGTGCGTTTTTGGGTGCTTTAATGGTGCATCGATGCAGAGCAGACTGTCTCCCCCCCAGAAAGAACAATTACAGGTCCTGGGTTAGTTTTGTAAATAAAAATAGCGTCATTGTAAATAATGCTTCCCACCGTCAGTGTATAGTTTGAAGACCATTCCGCAATTCGGTTAACTGTGGGCGTAAGTCTGTTAGGCAGGGTGCAATGGAGCAGCGGGACACATTTATTTATGTCGCACTCAGGGTCAGGTTAAAAGTAGAGGGAACTACACCTACGTGTCACACTAAAAGTAAAAGTTGTAGGCCCGGGACGTGCCTAAGAGGAGGAGGGTGCAGTGTTGCGGATATGAGGACTGTATATTTTTTTTGATTGTGTTGTATTGTGGTAAATTGGTGTGAATTATTATTATTGTTGTTATTGTTATTCGGTGCCTCCTGCCTCCGGAGCTGTGTAAAGATCAAAAGGGCGTTCCATAATTAGTCCACAAGCATACACGTCAGCCAATCATAGAATATCCATGTTCGATAGTTATATCTTATTCTGTGTTTTAGGATAAGGCTGTGTCTCCCATTAATAGAAATACTCCATTGCACCAGTGAAAGAGATAGATTCCCTTCATTCCCACTCCCAAAACTTCCATTCCCATTCCCAAAACCTCCCTTCCAATTGCCTTCCGCATTTTGGGCGGTTTTCTTCAACCACCATTGGCCACGAGGCAGGGTTGGGGAAGAAAGGCGTGTCTCCACCTCGTCATAGAGGGGAGGAGTGAGCCAGCCCCACTCGACCAACCATGAGCCAGGGGTTTGGCTAGAGAGGGCGGAGGAAGAGCGATCGGGGAGGTTCGCAAAGGTTGAGGGGCGGGGGCATATATAACCCAAGGCAGGGCGTGTCCAAGGGGAGATGCGCTTTTACAGAGGAGAGCAGAAGACAGAAAGGCCTTGAGTTGGACTAAGCAAGAGAGGAAGTTGTTGGCCTGGGTGGGACTAAGGAAGAGGGAGAAAGAGTCCTGAAGCTTGTGAGGGAAGGAGAGAGAACCCGTCACACCAACCTCCACCAAGCTCCGTGTTGGCTCCACCAAGCGTTAACCTCCACCAAGGCTCCACCAAGCTCCGCGTTGGCTCCACCAAGCGTTAACCTCCACCAAGGCTCCACCAAGCTCCGTGTTGGCTCCACCAAGCGTTCACCTCCACCAAGCTCCGCGTTGGCTCCACCAAGCGTTCACCTCCACCAAGCTCCGCGTTGGCTCCACCAAGCGTTCACCTCCAGCCATCCACCTCCTGCCGTTCCTGTCATTCCCCGCGTGAGTCAGTGTCTTGTTTGTTCTGTCCTGGGTATTTAATTAAGTCTGTAGGTAAGCTAAAATTTGCACTGTGTCACCTGCGTCTTATGTGTTGTAAATAAAACTTGATTGCTCCTTTTTGCTTGTGTGTGTAAATAATAAACCCCATTACTCGTCTGTACGTCTTCTCGTTTGATTCCTTTTCCTCTTGCATTGCGTCGTTTTCGTCTTTTCCCCTCATTGAGCAGCTACGGTGCGATACGGCCAAAGTTCTGGGTGAATCGGGTGAGTCAGGGATCCTGTAACGGTCGCGGCAATACCAAACCGCTCGGTAACTAACATCTTAAACCGCGATCTGTAACAATATATATATATATATATATATATATATATATATATATATATATATATATATATATATATATATATATATATATATATATATATATATATACATATATATATATATATATATATATACTGTATATATATATATAGATATATAGATATAGATATATAGATATATAGATATATAGATATAGATATATAGATATATAGATATAGATATATATATATAGATATATAGATATAGATATATAGATATATATATATAGATATATAGATATATATATATAGATATACAGTATATAGATATATAGATATATAGATATATATATAGATATATATAGATATATATATATTGACATATACATGCAAATAGTGCAGCAAGTGGAGGCAGTGTTATGATGTAGTGAGTGGAGGGCAGTGTTGTGATGTAGTGAGTGGAGGCAGTGGTGTGAGTGTAGCGAGTACAGGCATTGTTGTGGGTGTAGTGAGTGGAGGCATTGGTTTGGGTGTAGCGAGTGGAGGCAGTGGTGTGCGTGTAGCGTGTGGAGGCAGTGGTGTGGGTGTAGCGAGTGGAGGCAGTGGTGGTAGTGTAGCGAGTGGAGGCAGTGGTGGTAGTGTAGCAAATGGAGGCAGTGGTGTGGGTGTAGTGAGTGGAGGCAGTGGTGTGAGTGTCGTGAGTGGAGGCAGTGGTGTGAGTGTAGTGAGTGGAAGCAGTGGTGTGAGTGTAGCGATTGGAGGCAGAGGTGTGGGTGTAGTGAGAGCAGGCAGTGCTGTGGGTGTAGTGAGTGCAGGCATTGTTGTGGGTGTAGTGAGTGAAGGCAGTGGTGTGGGTGTAGCGAGTGGAGGCAGTGGTATGTGTTTAGCGAGTGGAGGCAGTGGTGTGGGTGTAGCAAATGGAGGCAGTGGTGTGAGTGGAGGCAGTGGTGTGGGTGTAGTGAGTGCAGGCAGTGGTGTAGGTGTAGCGAGTGGAGGCAGTGTTGTGGGTGTAGCGAGTGGAGGCAGTGGTGTGGGTGTAGCAAGTGGAGGCAGTGGTGTGAGTGTAGCGAGTGGAGGCAGGTCTGCCTGACTTTTATCCATTCGTCATACAAACCACTTCGAGTCATTATAAACCTGTAAGAAGCCTTGGAGGGATAAAACTAGTTTGTGGGAAAAAAACAAAATAATTAAATAGCACCATTCATCAAACCGAGGATAAGTCCAGAGATTCCCCTTTGAGTGAGTGTATGTGGTCCGTTGGTGGGAATGAAAAA
The DNA here is from genome assembly GCF_964187855.1 of Myxine glutinosa. Classification (NCBI taxonomy): domain Eukaryota; kingdom Metazoa; phylum Chordata; class Myxini; order Myxiniformes; family Myxinidae; genus Myxine; species Myxine glutinosa. The sequence goes on along the minus strand of NC_136265.1, from coordinate 108,873,110 downwards.
AGGGCAGGATGCCTTGAGGCCCAAAAATGGCCAGAGACATGTCTGTGTCCAGAGGTTAAGTGCATTTATCAAAGGAACTGTTGCCGAAAAGGTCACGGAGGCCACGGAAGATTTGCCTTGTTAAGAATCACTCCAACAATCTGTGAAGTAATCCGTCACAGATTTGCGCCTCTCCCGCTATCTCAATCGATAGCCATTCCGAAGGGGAGGGATGTTGAAGGCCGACGGAATTCTTGTTTGTTCTCCTCCTCATGCCCCAGGGATTCCGATTGGGATCAGAATAGAGGATGAAGACTCTTGTTCCACAGATTCAAAACATCAGGTTTGGTTGAAAGAACATAAGATTAAGATAAACAAATTGCCTGATCCATAGGGAGCCAACTTTATCTTTTTGTTCCAGGAAAGTGAAGAGAAAAATAAATAAATTAATAAATCAAGGTCCGTTGAAGTCACGTGTTCTCAAGCTTGAGCTGTTTGAAAGTTCCGAAAAGAACGTTGGAGTGTCCTCTCTTAGTCTGGAAGGTTCCGCTCTTAGTCTGGAATGTTCCACTCTTGGTCTGGAAGGTTCCACTCTTAGTCTGGAAGGTTCCACTCTTGGTCTGGAAGGTTCCGCTCCTAGTCTGGAAGGTTCCGCTCCTAGTCTGGAAGGTTCCGCTCCTAGTCTGGAAGGTTCCGCTCTCAGTCTGGAAGGTTCCGCTCTAAGTCTGGAAGGTTCCGCTCTAAGTCTGGAAGGTTCCGCTCTTGGTCTGGAAGGTTCCGCTCTTAGTCTGGACGGTCTGCGGTGCAATCCCAACCCTGGCCGAGTCGTACGGGAACTTTCTCGTATAATAACCTTTCGCTGCACTCGGCTCGGCCAGCTTCGGCTTGTTGTCATGCAAATGGTCGAACACCTTTGTGTTTATCTTCATGCCACAGACGATTGTGGGCACCACCAAAGTCATGCAGTGCATGCATCAATTATCACACGGCATGCCAAGTCTATCCGCGAAGCTTTGCCCATGAGAATATTACACTTTCTTACTGGTAACCCAAAGTGAATCCTTCTCCTGTTCGCTTCTCAATACCTTGATGTTTTGCTGCCCCAGCAGATATGGCATTTCCAGTTTTACAAGCTTGGGGTGCATTGGATGGATATAAAGAAAGAGTCCTTTTTATTCTTCTTGTTTGTGTATATTTGGCCAAGGGAGAGTGATAGAGCATATCATGGGCGAGTAAAGTTTTACCAACAGGAGCTTTCACAGGAGAGCACCAGAAGTAGCACACGTGCCTCGACGGTTAAGCTTCAATGTCCTTGCTCTGGATTTGCACTCCACGGTATGGGTTAAATGTCCTTGCTCTGGATTTGTGCTCTACGGTCTGGGTTAAATGTTCCTGCTCTGGATTTGCGCTTTACGGTCTGGGTTAAATGTCCCTGCTCTGGATTTGCGCTCTACGGTCTGGCTCAAATATCCCTGCTCTGGATTTGCGCTCTACGGTCTGGCTCAAATGTCCCTGCTCTGGGTTTGCCCTTTACAGTCTGGGTTAAATGTCCCTGCTCTGGGTTTGCCCTTTACAGTCTGGGTTAAATGTCCTTGCTCTGGATTTGCACTCTACGGTCTGGGTTAAATGTCGCTGCTCTGGATTTGCGCTCTACGGTCTGGGTTAAATGTCGCTGCTCTGGATTTGCGCTCTACGGTCTGGGTTAAATGTCCCTGCTCTGGGTCATGCTTTATGGTCTGGGTTAAATGTCCCTGCTCTGGGTTTGCCCTTTACAGTCTGGGTTAAATGTCCTTGCTCTGGATTTGCACTCTACGGTCTGGGTTAAATGTCGCTGCTCTGGTTTTGCGCTCTACGGTCTGGCTTAAATGTCCCTGCTCTAGATTTGCGCTCTACGGTCTGGGTTAAATGCCCTGCTCTGGGTCATGCTTTATGGTCTGGGTTAAATGTCCCTGCTCTGGATTTGTGCTCTACAGTCTGGGTTAAATGTCCCTGCTCTGGGTTTACCCTTTACGGTCTGGGTTAAATGTCCCTGCTCTGGGTTTGCCATTTACCGTCTGGGTTAAATGTCCTTGCTCTGGATTTTCACACCACAACCTGGGTCCAATGTCCCTGCTCTGAATTTGCGCTCTACGATCTGGGTTAAATGCCCCCGCTCTGGGTCATGCTTTACAGTCTGGGTTCAATGTCCCTGCTCTGGATCTGCACTCTCCGGTCTGGGTTAATTGTCCCTGCTCAGGATTTGCACTCTACGGCCTAGGGTCAATGTCGCTGCTCTCGGTTCACGCTCTATGGTCTGGGTTAAATGTCGCTGCTCTGGGTTCATGCTCTACGGCCTGGGTTCAATGTCGCTGCTCTGGGTTCACGCTCTACGGTCTGGGTTAAATGTCGATGCTCTGGGTTCACGCTCTATGGCCTGGGTTAAATGTCCCAGGTCTGGTTTTGCACTCTGTGGCCTGGGTTCAATGTCGCTGCTCTCGGTTCACGCTCTACGGTCTGCGTTAAATGTCGCTGCTCTGGGTTCACGCTCTACGGTCTGGGTTAAATGTTGCTGCTCTGGGTTCACGCTCTACGGCCTGGGTTAAATGTCCCAGGCCTGGGTTAAATGTCCCAGGTCTGGGTTCGCACTCTATGGCCTGGGTTCAACGTCGCTGCTCTCGTTTCACACTCTACGGTCTGGGTTCACAAACTACGGTCTGGGTTCAATGTTCCTGCTGTGGGTTCGTGCTCTACGGTCTAGGTTAAATGTCGCTGCTCTGGGTTCACCCTCTAATGTCTGGGTTCAGGTACCATGGTAAGATTCCAAATTTCTGGCGTAACATGCAGAGGCGGCATAGCCGCACCTCGGGAATGATGTAACCAGCAGACCAAATTCAGAATTTAATCCCGATCAAATGTGCAATTGTTTTAACGACGATCAACAGAAACAAACTCTTGACAGATGTCCCAAGCACAACATCCAGCAAAAGGTTTTTCTTATCCAAATCAAAAGCGAAGCATCCGTTCTGATGTGTCATAGATGATCTTCCACTCTTGGATATCCAAATCCAAGACTATTTGGTCAAATATGTGATGGGAAACATATTCTAACCATCTGTAGCAGGATTTCTGTAAAGCTCATCATGCTGGAACTTGTACATTAGTGTACTTTAAATCAAGAATCGCCGGCACCATGGCCACAACACAAATTCCTGCCCAAACTACTGCTGGGAGAGCGATGGCAAACTGCCCAACATGGCCCTGCCAAGTAAGTGCTTCGGTGGAACCAGCTCCGTAACACGGAATACGGTACATCAGTCAGTTAGGGTAACGCTCTGTAACACAGACTATATTACATCAGTCAGTTAGGGTAACGCTCTCTAACACGGAATACGGTACATCCGTTAGTTAGGGTAACACTCCGTAACACAGAATACGGTACATCAGTCAGTTAGGGTAACGCTCTGTAACACGGAATACGGTACATCAGTCAGTTAGGGTAACACTCCGTAACACGGAATACGGTACATCAGTCAGTTAGGGTAACGCTCCGTAACACGGAATACTGCACATCAGTCAGTTAGGGTAATGCTCCGTAACATGGAATACGGTACATCAGTCAGTTAGGGTAACCCTCCGTAACACGGAATACGGTACATCAGTCAGTTAGGGTAACACTCCATAACACGGAATACGGTACATCAGTCAGTTAGGGTAACGCTCCGTAACACGGAATACGGTACATCAGTCAGTTAGGGTAACGCTCCGTAACACGGAATACGGTACATCAGTCAGTTAGGGTAATGCTCCGTAACACGGAATACGGTACATCAGTCAGTTAGGGTAACACTCCGTAACATGGAATATGGTACATCAGTAAGTTAGGGTAACGCTCCGTAACACGGAATACGGTACATCAGTCAGTTAGGGTAATGCTCCGTAACACGGAATACGGTACATCAGTCAGTTAGGGTAACACTCCGTAACACGGAATACGGTACATCAGTAAGTTAGGGTAATGCTCCGTAACATGTGTTACGTGGTCCTCCCGGTGACTACCTGGTCTCGGTGACCCCCGGACCGTGAGAGGAACTCCGCCAGAAAGATTTATTATGTATGCGCTTTCGTAACGCAATCAATATGAATTCCAACCAAGAAAAAACCCCACACCAAGGCTCCGGAATAATCAATGATATATTCCCCGAGCAATGAAGCATCAACAATCCACAATCAACAATCAATCCCCGAGATGATTAAGATGGCCATCTTACATACGTGTGTCCCCTTTCCCCACTCCCGACCCCTTGGGTACTCACGACCCCTTTGGTCTCTGTCCCTCACAATGTCTCTGGGCCCCTCCTGACCAAGATGATGGTCAGCTTCGCCGCACACGGGCGGGGGAACGAACCCCGGGCGGACGTGCTTCCACCGGGCACGTACCGTACCGGGAACCACGGCTGCAGCGCACACCTCCTGGCCAAGCAAAGCGGGCAAAGCGGGCAAAGCAAGCTCCGCTTGCAACGCGCGCGAGGCCCCAAAGTGCGACCCGTACGCGTCCTTGTAGACGGTGCGGCGAACTGTGCCGGACGCTGGATCTGTGCACGGCCCCACGGCAACTTGACGTGTCAAAAGGGTAGTTACACGTACCGGTAACTCCTCTCGCCAGACGGGCTTGGGAACGCAGCTTTTCCACGCTGCTCAATATCGATCCCAACTCTCGTCGGAGCTGGGCGAGGAAGAAGAAGAAATCGTCGCTTCTCCCGGACCTCGTGTCTTTTCTTCTGCCGTTTCCGGTATCCTTTTCCCCAGAAGGGCTCCTGACCCTTTAATCACAACAACCCTTAATCGACTACACATTGATAAGCAAAGACCTGAATAGTAATTCACATACATTCACATAAATATTTAATACTCCCTCCCTTCAAGAAAGAAAGTTTGAACCCAGCGAAAACTTTCTTTGCCGGCCAACTTGGATAAACAAACCAGATAACTCACCCCCCCCCCCCCCCCAACTCATCAGTTCCCCCCGGGCACAGTCATCACTTAAAAATAAAGCAACAAAATTTCACACAATCCCCTAGATTAATTCCCTCTGGACCAAGCGTCAACCACTTCTAGTTTCTCTTGAATGACGGTTAAGAGGTGGTGACCAAAGCCCCCAAATTTAAACCTCTCTATAGCACTTTTTCGGGAGGCCCAGCGGAGTATTCCCTACATGGACGCCTTAAGGAATGTGGAGTTCACGGTTAGTCCGGGGAGGAAAGTTCATTACATGGACGCCTTTAAGAACGGGGAGTTCACGGTTAGTCCGTGCAGGAACGTTCACTACCTGGACGCCTTTAAGAACGTGGCGTTCATGGTTAGTCCGTGTAGGAGCCCCGGCTCGGCGGCTCCCCCGTATATATAGTGCTTCAACTTCTCCAGACTCCTAACATTTACGGTGGGACCACTTGTCCCAGCCGTTACCTGACTGGCGGTCTCCTTCTCGGCCAGTGCTCTGACATTCATTTTTTCGGGAGGTGCCGTAACTCTGGGAGCCTCCATAGTAATATCGGCTGCTGCCAACCCCAAAACTACTGCCAAGTTGTCCTCTTCTGTAGACCTCTCGACGCCTACGAAATGCCTTCCCTACTGTTATGGTCCGACCCTCCAAATCCTTACCATTCCAATTCTTCTCTGCCTCCCTGGCGTCTCTTGTGCTTGCAAACGTGACAAAGCCGAACCCTCTTGACCGTTGCGTTTTCCTGTCTTTTACCACCCGCACTTCCACTAGCGGCCCATATCTGTTGAAGACAGAGGTCAGAACTTCTTCCTCTGTGTTGAAGTTCAGTCCCCCTACAAATAACTTGGAACTTTTGTCGCCATCCCGAGCTGGTGGGGTGTTATTTTCCCTGCTGTGCTCTTTACCAACCCTCGGGTTACCATAAATTTGCCCCCCGGCCAAATCATTCCCAATAATCACAGATACTCCCTCTACAGGAAGCGTGGCTTGTAAACCGACGGTGACCGGTCCTGACACCAAATCGGATTCCAAATGGATGACATGAAGTGGGGCACTAACACAGCCACCGATCCCTTGTAACCGAACACTATCACCCGTTGCGGTACTCTTTGACAATGGCAAAATGCCTTCAAGCATTAAGGATTGATGGGCTCCTGTGTCCCTCAAAACCCTAACCGGTCTTGGGTTAGTCAAGTCTCCCTTGAGTGAGACCAACCCCTCATAAATAAATGGTCGGTAACTCTTCTGTGGGCGATTTCTTACGCTTGCCATCGCATTTGGAGTGGTAATAGTCGGACTCCGCTCTGGGTCTTCCCTTTTCATGCGGTAACAACTGGACATCAAGTGTCCAGGTTTCTTGCAAAAAGCGCAAGTAGGCCCGGAGGAAAAACTCGTGGTCTGCCTCGGGCCCCCCGAAATATAAGTTTGTCTTGGGCCCGCAGCCCTCTGATTTCGAACAGGTGGGGTATCCGCGTTGTCCCCATATTCATCTCGAGGCCGCCGCCATGTATTGTCGTTCTCCGCACCTGCTGTTCCCCACCTCCCCTGCGGAGATCTAGGCGAGGAGTTAGGTTCGTGGACCCCTATCCGGTGTGTTAAGGCATAATCATCTGCCATGGTGGCTGCGTCCCACAACTTCGGTACTTTCTTTTCCTGCAGGTACACTTTGATGTCCTCGTGGACACACTGTTGAAATTCCTCCACCAGGATCAAGTCACGCAATGTTTCGAAGTCTTTCCCGACTCCTTTTGACTCACACCACCGATCAAACATGTTTTCTTTCACTCTGGCAAACTCCACATGGGTCTCACTCTCCCTCTTCCTGGCATTCCTGAATTTTTGCCGGTAAGCTTCCGGAACCAACTCATAGGCTTTGAGGATGTGCTTCTTCAATACCTCATAATCTGCACATTGGTCCATTGGTAGCGCCGAATAAATCTCTTGAGCTTTTCTCACAAGCACACTTTGCACTAGTATGGTCCAGGCCTCCTCCGGCCAGTTTAACTGTCGAGCCACTTTCTCAAAGTGTGGAAAAAATTTAGCGACTTCCTTTTCACTGAAGGGTGGAACCAGCCTCACATGTCTGCCCACATCCCAGGTGTTCTGGCGAGGTGTCGACCCCGTCAGCAAGGGTGGTACCTCTCCCCGTTCTCTCATTAACTCCAGCTCCTTGAATTTAATTTCTTGCTGAAGCGCCATGTCACGTTCCTTCAATTCCCTTTCTGCTTTTCTCTCCTCTGCTTCGAGTTCCCTTGCAGCTCTCCTCTCCTCTGCTTCTGCTTTCCTTTCCTCTGTTTTCATCCTTTCTAACCTTTCCTGGAGTTCTCGTTCCACTCTCCTTTCTTCTTCTGCTCTTTCCTTTTCTGCTTTCATTTCTTCTTCTGCTAACCTTTCCTGGAGTTCTCGTTCCACTCTCCTTTCCTCTGCTTGTTTCTCTTCTCTCCTCTCTTCTGCTTTCCTTTCTTCTTCTTTTAACCTTTCCTGGAGTTCTCGTTCCACTCTCCTTTCCTCTGCTTGTTTCTCTTCTCTCCTCTCCTCTGCTTTCCTGTCTTCTTCTTTTAACCTTTCCTGGAGTTCTCGTTCCACTCTCCTTTCCTCTGCTTGTTTCTCTTCTCTCCTCTCTTCTGCTTTCCTTTCTTCTTCTGCTCTTTCCTTTTCTGCTTTCCTTTCTTCTTCTTTGATCCGTTCCTGGCTCCGTAATTGCAACTCCAGTTTCCGGAGCTCAACGTCTTCTGGTTCTTCGGGTAGCCACTGACAGGCTAACTCGTCCCATGTTCCTAATCCCACCATAGACTGTATCACCGTGGTCTGCAACTCTGCCTTCCTCAAATTAGTTCGGACCTCCAAGTTAAAATGTTTGGCCAATTTCAAGAGGTCCGACTTTAGTAACGCTCGGAACTGTGCCTCACTCGGGGTTACCGCAAAGTTCTGTGCCACAAACGCCATGGTGCCTATCGTTAACACCTGTTAACCTTCACCCAAGACTTTACCCCACTTTCCCCAAAAATTTACCAATTAATACTTAATTAATAAATTTTAATTAATAAAAATATTATTTTATACAATTTTAGATCCCGGACGAGCCCCCAATTCTGTTACGTGGTCCTCCCGGTGACTACCTGGTCTCGGTGACCCCCGGACCGTGAGAGGAACTCCGCCAGAAAGATTTATTATGTATGCGCTTTCGTAACGCAATCAATATGAATTCCAACCAAGAAAAAACCCCACACCAAGGATCCGGAATAATCAATGATATATTCCCCGAGCAATGAACCATCAAAAATCCACAATCAACAATCAATCCCCGAGATGATTAAGATGGCCATCTTACATACGTGTGTCCCCTTTCCCCACTCCCGACCCCTTGGGTACTCACGACCCCTTTGGTCTCTGTCCCTCACAATGTCTCTGGGCCCCTCCTGACCAAGATGATGGTCGGCTTCGCCGCACATGGTCGGTGGAACGAACCCCGGGCGGACGTGCTTCCACCGGGCACGTACCGTACCGGGAACCACGGCTGCAGCGCACACCTCCTGGCCAAGCAAAGCGGGCAAAGCAAGCGCCGCTTGCAACGCGCGCGAGGCCCCAAAGTGCGACCCGTACGCGTCCTTGTAGACGGTGCGGCGAACTGTGCCGGACGCTGGGTCTGTGCACGGCCCCACGGCAACTTGACGTGTCAAAAGGGTAGTTACACGTCCCGGTAACTCCTCTCGCCAGACGGGCTTGGGAACGCAGCTTTTCCACGCTGCTCAATATCGATCCCAACTCTCGTCGGAGCTGGGCGAGGAAGAAGAAGAAATCGTCGCTTCTCCCGGACCTCGTGTCTTTTCTTCTTCCGTTTCCGGTCTCCTTTTCCCCAGAAGGGCTCCTGGCCCTTTAATCACAACAACCCTTAATCGACTACACATTGATAAGCAAAGACCTGAATAGTAATTCACATACATTCACATAAATATGTAACACATGGAATACGGTACATCAGTCAGTCATTGTAATACTCTGTAATACAAACTATGGTACATCAGTCAGTTAGGGTAACGCTCTGTAACACAGACTATGGTACATCAGTCAGTCATTGTAATGCTCTAACACAGACTATATTACATCAGTTAGTTAGGGTAACGCTCTGTAACACGGAATACGGTACATCAGTTAGTTAGGGTAACACTCCGTAACACAGAATACGGTACATCAGTCAGTTAGGGTAACGCTCTGTAACACGGAATACGGTACATCAGTTAGTTAGGGTAACACTCCGTAACACAGAATACGGTACATCAGTCAGTTAGGGTAACGCTCTGTAACACGGAATACAGTACATCAGTCAGTTAGGGTAACACTCCGTAACACGGAATACGGTACATCAGTCAGTTAGGGTAATGCTCCGTAACACGGAATACGGTACATCAGTCAGTTAGGGTAACACTCCGTAACACGGAATACGGTACATCAGTCAGTTAGGGTAACGCTCTGTAACACGGAATACGGTACATCAGTCAGTTAGGGTAATGCTCCGTAACACGGAATACGGTACATCAGTCAGTTAGGGTAACGCTCCGTAACACGGAATACGGTACATCAGTCAGTTAGGGTAACGCTCTGTAACACGGAATACAGTACATCAGTCAGTTAGGGTAACACTCCGTAACACGGAATACGGTACATCAGTCAGTTAGGGTAACACTCCATAACACGGAATACGGTACATCAGTCAGTTAGGGTAACGCTCCGTAACATGGAATACGGTACATCAGTCAGTCATTGTAATACTCTGTAATACAGACTATGGTGCATCAGTCAGTCAGTGTAACGCTCTGTAACACAGACTATGGTACATCAGTCAGTCATTGTAATGCTCTAACACAGACGATGGTACATCAGTCAGTCAGTGTAATGCTCTGTAACACAGACGATGGTACATCAGTCAGTTAGTGTAACGCTCTGTAACACAGACTATGGTACATCAGTCAGTCATCACCTCTCACCTCCAAAACTCCACCTCACTCCTCCCTTTCAATTCTCCCCCCGCACCGCTCGCATCCTGAAATCCCCCCTCGCCCCTCCCCTTCCAAACTCCCCCCAACCCCTCCGCTTCAAATATCCCCCCCCCCCCATACCATCTTTCTCCAATTCTCCCCCCTCCCACTCCGCCTCAAAGCTGCCTCCTCTCCACTTCGTCTCCCCTCTATCTCATACCTCCACCTTCTCCAACCTTCAACTTTGCTCTGCCCCCCTCAAACAACCGCTCACGGTGCCTCATCCCATCATCATCAAACCTTTTGTCTTCTCATCCTTTCCTTTCTCCTAACTCTTCTGCAATCTCCAACACACTATCAACAGCTCTCCCTACCCCTCTCACTCATCATCTTACCCACCCCCTCCCCTCTCCTGTCCTGTACCGGATGCTCCCCCTCCCTCTTCCTTAACGGTATGGACCTCAAACATCCGGGGCCTTCGCTCAAACTTGACTGATCTCTCCATACAGGTTCCTTCTGACAAACCAGATGTAATCTGCTTAACAGAAACTTTCCTCCTTCAAGATGTCTGATTCTTTAATATATCTCCTTAATAGACCTGAGCCTCGTTCTGGTGGTGGGGTGGCTATCTTTATCAAAAACTCTCTTCCTCACTCTCCTTGCACTGCCCTCTCTCCACCCCTCCCCCAAAAGTACCTCTGGCTCCAGCTTCCTCTCCACTCCCACCTTTTGTTCATATGTGTTCTGTACCATCCTCCAAACAGTGATGACTCCATTTACATTTTGCTGTCTGACAACATGGACCAACTTCTATCAACTCATCCCAACTCTCTCTTTCTCATATGTGGCGACTTCAGCTGTCATCATGCCACCTGGCTGGGTGTGGGTTCGTCTCTCACCAGTCATGGCATCTCAGCAAAGGACTTCTGCGACTCAATGGGACTGACACAATCTGTAAATTTCCCAACCCGGATCTCAGTCAATGGATTATCTTCTCTTCTATCTTTGTTATGACAAACCTCACTGCAAATGTCTGCTGCTCTTCTTATGCTCCAATCGGTTCTTCTGATAATTTCCTTGTTAATACGGACATCTCTCTGGCCATTCTCAGAGAGTCTCCTCAGCGTCTACGAGTCTGGCATTTCACTCAGGCCGACAGGCACGGTCTTCAAGCAGCCATCTCTACTTCAAGCAGCCATCTCTACGTCAACCAGCAATCAATCTCCACTCAATCTTCAAGCAGATTGAAGACTGGCATGGTCTTTAATCATCTGGACTGGTCTACCATTTCTACTGCCTCTGACATCAACTCTTCCAGGGAATTCTTCCAAAATAAACTGCTCTCTCTCATGCACAGATTTATCCCATCTCGTCTTCAGTTGTCTTACCCTTCCTCCCGTCCACGGTACACGGAATCTGGTGGTGAAGCAGTTGCCCTGAAACAACTTGCCTTTGCTCTTGGAAGGCAAATCCAACTGAAGGCAATCTCCGTTCCTTTCACAAAGCTCGAAACAAGTGTGTGTCCACCCTCAGGAGAGGCAGGAAGCACCATCTCTCTAGTCTCAAGACTGAACTCTTAAACCTGTCTCCATCTTCCAAATCCTGGTGGCGTCTGGTCAAATCCGTTTCTGGTGTTTGTTCCCCCTCCATCCCCTCCCTTACCTCAAATGGCCACACAGCTGACACCGCACGTGACAAAGCCGAATGCCTCAACTCTGTGTTTGCCTCAAAATATTGTGTCCCAAAACAATCTCTCTCTCTGTACCCACCTTACCCAGTCGAACCCAGCTGCTCCTGGACTCTGTGTCCTTCTCTCCTGACAAGGTGGAGAAATTTCTGTCAAACCTCGACTCCGATTCTGCAACTGGACCAGACGGCATCAGCCCACGGGTCCTAAAATCCTGCTCTGCCGCTCTATCTCACCCTCTCTGTGTTCTCTTCACCCTCTCTTTTGTTCAAGGCCATTTGCCAACATCTTGGAAATCAGCAAACATTACCGCTTTACACAAAAAATGTGCAAAAACAGATCCTTGCAACTACAAACCAATCAGACTGCTCCCAGTAATCAGCATGGTCATGGAATCGATCATCGCTTCTGACATCAAATCCTTCCTCTTCTCCAATGGCTTGATATCAGATCATCAATTTGGATTCAGACCAGGTCATTCTACTCTGGACATGCTGCTTCTGCTGTCTCAACAATGGATGGAGGTCCTCAATGCCAAACAGGAAATTAGAGCTGTCTCCCTCGACATATCACGTGCCTTCGATACGGTCTGGCACCCAGCTCTGCTCACCAAACTCTCCTCGTATGGTATCCATGGAAATCTTCACAAATGGCTTACAGACTTCCTTACTGGTCTCAGTCAACGTGTGGTCCTGAATGGAATTCTCTCTTCTCCCCTTCCTGTTCAGGCTGAAGGTCCTCAAGGCAGTGTCTGGGCTCTGTGCTTTTTCTGGTCTTCATTCTCTCTGGAAAATCCTCTCTATCTCTTTGCTGATGACTCCACTCTCTGCCGCTCCATATCTCAACCCTCAGTTCAGCAGGCAGCAGCCTCTTCACTCTCTGCAGACCTGGACTATATCACAAACTGGTCAAACAAGTGGAACATGTCTTTCCATCCTGACAAATCTCACACTCTCAATTTGTCTCTCCGAAAAGACCGACTGGACAACCCTCCCATCTACTTTCTGAACAATCCTCTCCAAGAAGTTCTGTCACTCAAGCTTTTGGGTCTCAATATCTGTCATGACCTTTCCTGGGAAAACCACATTTCCACATCAGCTATTCAGTGTTATGCTCCGTAATACATACTATGTATGGTACATCAGTCAGTCAGTGTAATGCTCTGCAACACAGACTATGGCACATCAGTCAGTCATTGTAACACTCTGTAACACAGACTATGTAGTGTAGGTACATCAGTCAGTTAGTGTATCATTGGGTGCTGGTGGGATAACCTGGAGGTACGCACACTCAAATCTGAGTTGTCAATCCTGGGTTATAATCTCGGCGCAGCTATAAATTGCCGTCCTGGTGTTTCACAGGCAGGGCGAGGCATCAGTGTGTGTGCTGTCCCTCAGGTGGACGTTAAACTCGGCGTCCAGTCTGCCAGCTCCAGTTGATGGATGTTAAAGAACTCATGGTGTCCTTCCCGGAGAGTGGATTGCTCACTGCCACCATGTCTAAATTCAAAATGGCTGCCCTAACCCCCAATGGGCAAGCCTCCCAGTGTGATGCTTGCTACTTTGGAAGCACTGAATCTGCTTTCAAGCGGAGCACCAAAAAGAAACAAGAGTGTACTTCTATCTGTGTTACATTAAGAAGAGGAATAATATTTTAAAACCGCCATTTTGTGTGATTTGAATCTGCGATCGAAGCGTTATGAGCCATGTGAACATATGGAAAGGTTAACCACTCGCTCTCGCTTTCTCTCTCTCTCTCTTTCCACGAGCCGAGGTTCGCTCTGCCGGTTCAGTAGTCGTGTCCAGCATGACCCTGCCAGGAAACTGCTTCGGTGGAACCAGCGGTGGAACCATTGACTCGTCTTCAAAATCATAACAACGCAGGGATTTGATGTAGCCAGAATTCTAAAAAGCCGGGTTCATCCAAGGTGCATCGAGTTAATCCGAGAGAAAAACTTCCAATACGTCAAGGAAGATAAACAGGAAAGAAAAGAGGAGTAAGTGCTTTTTGAGGAAACGGATTCATTGCCACGTGGTGGTGAGAAAATGATTGGTGGAGACATTTTGCAGGCATGGCCTGAACTTTCCACTGCTCTGCTTAAGTGCAGCAGAGTACTGAGGCATAGTCTTCTGGGATGAAGTTTTGTGAATCTTTTCAATGACCTCCTCTCAATGGACATCTTTGTCATCATGGATGTGGATGTAAGCTTGTGCACGTTCCATCCCCCTCCCCCCACCCCCCATAGAGGTGTTTGGTCGACCGAGCACACCTGTGACACTCTTTCCACGTTCACACGAGCTCACCTTCCATTTCATTTTCCATCTCTCCAGCTCCTCATTTACTAAGTCAGGAAAATCACTATGATGGCACAAAGTCGTAATCACTATGATGTCACAAAGCCACAATCATTATGTAAGTCACGATGATGTCACAAAGCCGTAATCACTACTTAAATCACTATATGATTTCACAAAGCCGTAATCACTAGGATGTCATAAACCGTAATTGCTATGTAAATCACTATGATGTCACAAAGCCGTAATCACTAAGATGTCACAAAGCCGTAATCACTAAGATGTCACAAAGCTGCCATCGCTGTGTATATCACGATGCTGCCACAAAACCGCAATCACTATGACGTCACAAAGCCGTAATCACTACGTAAATCAGTATATGATGTCACACAGCCATAATCACTCCGATGTCACAAAGCCGTAATCACGATGTAAATCACTGTGACACAAAGCCATAATCACTATGCAAATCACTATGATGTCACAAAGCCGTAATCACCATGTAAATCACGATGATTACACAAAGACGTAATCGCGATATAAATCACGATGATGTCACAAAGCCGTAATCGCTAAGTAAATCACTATGTTGTGACCAAGCCGCAATCGCTGTGTAAATCACTATATAAGTCAATATGATGTCACCAAGTCGTAATCACAATGTAAATCACTATGATGTCACAAAGCCGTAATCGTTATGTAAATCACTATGTTGTCACCAAGCCGTAATCGCTGTGTAAATCACGATATAAGTCAATATGATGTCACCAAGCCGTAATCACAAAATAAATCACGATGATGTCACAAAGCCGTAATCGCTATGTAAATCACTATATAAGTCAATATGATGTCACAAAGCCGTAATCGCTATGATCACTATGATGTCACAAAGCCGTAATCACTATGTAAATCACGATGATGTCACAAAGCCGTAATCGCTATGATCACTATGATGTCACAAAGCCGTAATTGATATGTAAATCACTATGATGTCACAAAGCCATAATCGCTATGATCACTATGATGTCACAAAGCCGTAATCGCTATGATCACTATGATGTCACAAAGCCATAAACGCCATGTAAATCACGATGATGTCACAAAGCCATAATCGCTATGTAAATCACTATGATGTCACAAAGCCATAATCGCTATGTAAATCACGATTATGTCACAAAGCCGTAATCGCTATGATCACGATGATGTCACAAAGCCGTACTGTGAATTGAACAGAATGTTATTTTTTTGTTACAAATCCAGAGGCTCATCAATGGCTTGTGATGGTACAATAATCCAAAATAACAATGAACACACCCTCCAAGAAATGTGATAGGTATATATCAATCTCACCTGTTGTTTATATTCTCATTTGGGACATTTTAAGCTCAGCCTCCCTACATCCTCTTCCTTTCTGCAGATGTGCCAGATTTCTGCACTCTACATACCTTGTTGCGTCTTTGGGTGTACAGCTGCTCTGACACGAGTTGTTTATACATCCCGATAGGAGGTGACTCGTACTTTCTGTTCCTACCTTGCAGAACCTACATTTGTCCAATTGTCTCAGTCCCGCCATTTTCTTAAATCCATTGGTGTAGTGACACTGGTCTTGGGCATTTATGATGATTTGTTTTCCGTCCCAGATGAGTTGACCTATTTTTAGCCCTTACAGTTATCCTTCTTTGTCTATCCCCAATCTGTCGACCTCTTTTTTTTTCCCTACTCTTTTGTCTTTCTCCCAGTTGTCACTATGTATCTGCTGGTATTTCATCTTGTGTTTTTCTTTTGTCTTTTTTACTGTTGTTGGGGCTGTGTTTGTTGCTGTTTCGGTTTGGTGCATGACATCTTCCAATCGCACCTGTTTTTTGAAGTTTTTTGAAAGGTGAGTGAGAGATACCTTTTTGGCTTGTTGTGTTCATGCTTGTACACAAATTGTATTCGGTAGTCTGTTGAGCTTTTCACATACTCTGCTAATCCTACAGTCATCGCTCTGTGCTCTTGATCGAGTTGCATCAGGCCAACACCTCCTTCTTTCCTCGGCAGGTACATTCTTGGGACTAGCAACGGTACCTGCCCTAGGGCGGGGCTTCAATCGGGAGGCCCAAATGAAAAGGTAAAATATCAGAAATTGAAGGCTTTTTTTATTTTAAAGGTTTTATAGCCGGCGAAGCCGGTGTTGTCAATAAACGCGTACGTATTATGTCGAAAACCAGATTATGCTGTATCCCTTGGCTTGAGAATTCCGAAGCGCAAAGTAGGCCGCCATCTTGCGGATGCGGAAGTATGCATAACAAATTGAAAAACGTTCAATAGGAGTTTCTTTCACCCGTCTTTGTTTGAGTCACCATCTTATGCAACTCTAATTGATAATTAAAATACTTTAAGACCAACCTCGGCCCGCACGGGCCTGGTTATCTTCAACGAAAAGCGTCACCAAACACCGGAACCAATGAGATTCGAGCATTTGAAAAAATATTTCTAAAACCAAATCACGCAATGGAGGCCGCCATCGACCGGATGCGGACGTTTGCATAAAACAATTGCGCAAAAGTTCAATAGGAGTTTGTTTCACCCGTCTTTCTTTGATTCACAATCTAATGCACCTCTAATTTGTAATTAAAATACGTTTAGACCAACCTCGTTATCTTCAACGAAAATCGTCACCAAACACCGGAACCAATGAGATTCGAGCATTTGAATGCATGAAAGCAATTGCGAAAAAGTTCAATAGGAGTTTGTTTCACCCGTCTTTGTTTGATTCACTATCTGATGCACCTCTAATTTATAATTAAAATACGTTAAGACCAACCTCGGCCCGCACGGGCCTGGTTATCTTCAACGAAAGTCGTCACCAAACACCGGAACCAATGAGATTCGAGCATTTGAAAAAATATTTCAAAAACCAAATCACTCAATGGAGGCCGCCATCTTGCGGATGCGGAAGTATGCATAACAAATTGAAAAACGTTCAATAGGAGTTTCTTTCACCCGTCTTTGTTTGATTCACAATCTTATGCACCTCTAATTTATTATTAAAATACTTTAAGACCAACCTCGGCCCGCACGGGCCTGGTTATCTTCAGCGAAAATCGTCACCAAACACCGGAACCAATGAGATTCGAGCATTTGAAAAAATATTTCTAAAACCAAATCGCTCCATGGAGGCCGCCATCGACCGGATGCGGAAGTTTGCATAAAACAATTGCGAAAAAGTTCAAGAGGAGTTTGTTTCACCCATCTTTGTTTGATTCACAATCTAATGCACCTCTAATTTGTAATTAAAATATGTTAAGACCAACCTCGTTATCTTCAACGAAAATCGTCACCAAACACCGGAACCAATGAGATTCGAGCATTTGAAAAATATTTTTTTAAAGCTTATTACGCGTTTCGGAGGGTGAAAACGGCGTCAAATATTCTAAAATTGACGAAAAATTATGTTTTTAGAAATCTCGCGGCCGTAGGGGATAGTTTTTCACGGCCGGAAATATCCGAAGTTGAGACGGAATTCACCGAATTAATCAAGAAGTAAATTTTATCAATTTTAATCTCATCCAGAATGCAAATGGTACCTACTACACCTACTACACCTACTACACCCGACGGTACCTACTACACCTACCTACTACCAACTACCTAACCCACTGATGCCATCGTGATGGGTAAAATAGTGGCAAGAGGCTTTGGCTTCGCCGGCTCATTGCGGCTTTGCAGTCGGGTACTAGTAGCCGACGAAGCCGGTGTTGTGAATGAACGCGTGCGTATTATGTTGAAAAGCCAGATTTTGCTGGATCCCTTGAGAATTTCGAAGCTTTGACGCACCAAATCGCTCAATGGAGGCCGCCATCTTGCGGATGCGGAAGTATGCATAAACAATGCGAAAAAGTTCAATAGGAGTTTGTTTCACCCGTCTTTTTTTTATTCACAATCTTATGCACCTCTAATGTGTAATTAAAATACTTTGAGACATGATGGAGTGACTTGAGTGAATTTGTCAAAATTGATTCACAATCTTATGCACCTCTAATTTGTAATTAAAATACTTTGAGGCTTTGGCTTCGCCTGCTCATTGTGGCTTTGCAGTAGGGTCATATTATAAACATCCGTTATATCATATCACACGCAAATCATCAAAATCTAAACAGTATCTTAGTATAATTCACCAAATGTCCCACATTCCACACATCCACACAATCACGTGTATGGATGTTATGTGTGTGTGCCGTGCACATGCCATGTGTGTGGATACTGCACACGGGTGGGAAGCCAGAAGCAAACAGGCGATGCAGATACGGCGAATGCTAAAGCATGAAATCAATAAATTCCACATTCCTGTAGCACCTTCAGTCACACGTCAGACATGGACAGCAAGTTCGTGAAGGACTCCATGAAAAACGTACTCGTTCGCAAACAAACGGGTACGTTCACGTATAGAAACATCGATCGTGGGACCGTGGCGAATCTGCATATGGCGATCCGCGAAGTTCACGTTCAGAAAGTAGAAACCATCATGGCATGTTGTCATTCACTTGAACTTGATATCTCTTTAATCATTCCAAACAACATAACTCCAATTAATCAGAAAATAAACTTTTAACAACATTGTTAATGTTTCCTTCATTGTAAAAACTACCAAATGAACAGTTAAAAGGATTTTGAGCCGATAGCTGTTACGGCCTTGGCAAGATCGATGGAGACAGCGATCTGTTCGTGTATTCACCGCCAAAATAGCTATGTGGAATTCTCTCATGTTGAGTTTAAATGTCGTTTGAACTTTGGCCAAGGTCATTATTTACTATTAATGATGTTTATATGCGAATGATGTGTAATGATGTTTACATTGGTTTTGAGTCGTCCTTTCTGCATATCTCGTGGGATTGTAAGTTCAAGGATTCGTTCAAAGTTCAAGGTTCAAGGTTCGTGGGATTGTAAGTATGTAAGATTGTTGTTGTCCGAGTTCGATCTGTGCAGCTGTGCAGCGATCGGTGCAGCCGTTTGTGCGCGCGCCCGGGAAAACAACATCGTCACAATGAGAACAATGGACGTTATGCGAACGCGAATGTTAGGCGGGAGTCCAAACCTGAGAATGCTGGAGACCAAAGCTGAAATTGGGAAAACTAAATAGCCTATTTTACTCCCAGAGGTCCCAGGATTACCCACCCAAAATATCTTTGCGATCGGTTCAGTAGTTTTTACGGTACCTTCGAACAGACGGACGGACATTTGGTGAATTATAGTAAGATGCACTGATTTTAGTGGAACATTTTGTGGATAGTGAGGAGTTTCCTTGGTTTTATACCTATTTTTTTTATATCCGCCAGTTTACTATTCCGCAGCTGTACTGGAACACTGGTACTGCTATTTGGTTTATGGCTTTGATTTTGTTTCTTGGTTTTTGTTTGTGTATATGTATGAGTGTGTGTGTGTGTGTGTGTGTGTGTTTATGTATGAGTGTGTGCATATGTATATGAGTGTGTGCATAGGCATAGTGATGGGGGAGGGGGGGTGGGGAATATGGGATGGGGGGCAGAAGGGGCGACCGATGAGTGTGACCATGGATAGGGCACCAAATGACACCCTCAAAAACATGTTTCATTCTCCAATTGGTTGTACTTGTGCTTTAACCTCAGTGTTGCCCCGGTTAAAAAGGAAATTGTAATACCCTCTGCCACCATCACCAGGTGGCACTACACGGTGCACATTTACATAGAGAATTACACCCCTCTCCCGGTCCCCCACACCCTCGCATGAGGCTGCAGCCACAGCCTATGTTATCCCCCAGACAAAGTTGTATTTGTATTTGTATCCCGAGTAAAGTATAAAAGTGTTTATAGCTGAAATACCCGGCGTTGCCCAAGCGAAAAAGAAACATTAACATATTTGAAATGAGGGCAAATATCATGGAAAAGCAATTACATCCAAATCAGAATTCATCACAAATGTCAAATCACCATTTTACCTTTTCGTTGAATATATGCTGCTGAATGTGCCGTTCATCACGTTTCTGAGTTAAGTTTGATGACGTTCAGGAAGAAGAAGAAGCCTTACGACCAAATTAGCCACTTCTGGAATTGTTTGATTATTCGTGGTCAAATGTCTGGTGATTGTTTTGTATTTATTTTTGCGAATGTGTAATTTTAAATAACTGTCATTAATCAACAAGACCGAAAGTCTAACAGTAGCATAGATGGGCTTGTAAAATATTATAAACCACAAACACATATTAATAGCTTTTTAAACAGTCACGAATGTTTTTTTCTGTTGTTTTTTTGTATACAAGATCGATGCTCGTGAAAAGGCGAACATTAATCACACAAAACGTCAACCGACACATAAAACACAAAATAAGGGGAGCGGAACACAAGATGGGGAGAGAGGGGGAAGGACACAAACACAACATTTGAGAGCAAGGACATCGAGAGAAATGTGGGAGGGGCAGGGCTTGGGGGGAGGTGGGAGAGGTATAACACATATCAACACTGCAAGGACTTCCAGGAAAGAAGTTGGAATTTCAAAAAAAAGTGTATCTGGGGTGAATTAGCGGGGGTAGAAACGATCAAGGTTTTGGATGGGGGAAGATAAGAGATGGTGGTGAACAGCTGTTTTAAAGACCTGGAGGGAGGAGTGGGATTGAAGGGAGTGGGGGAGTTTGTTCCAGAGGCGGGAGAAAAGGGGAATGAAAGAGTGAAGGTGAGCAGAGAGCCTAGATTTTGGCAGCTTAACCATAAGAGGGTTGCTGGCAGATCTTGTGTGACCTGTAGGAATATTAGGGGGACAGAGCACAGGGAGAGCTGGGGGAGCAAGGCCGGAGAGGAGTCTGTAGAAGACAGAAAGACCACCAACCTGCCTGCTGTGAGTGTGTGAAAGGCCCTCGGAGCTAGCTTCATCGCAGGAGATTCCAATGATTCTGAAAGCTTTGGTTTCAACAGCGTGAAGCCGAGCTAGGTGTGAGGCAGGAGCACCGGCCCAGAGGGGGGAACAGTATTCCATTGAGCTGTGGATGAAAGCCTTGTATGTGGTGAGGAGCTCAGGTGTGCCAAGGACGGACTTCGCACGACAGAGGATGCCCAGTCGGCGACTAGCTTTGGAGGCCAACCTGGAAATGTGGTTATCGCAAGAAAGATCATGGCAGATAGTGAGACCCAAAAGCTTGAGCGACAGAACTTCTTGGAGAGGATTGTTGAGATAGTAGATGGGAGGGTTTTCCAGTCGGTCTTTTCAGAGAGACATAGTAAGAGTGTGGGATTTGTCAGGATTGAAAGACATGTTCCACTTGTTTGACAAGTCAGTGATTTTGTCCACGTCTGCAGAGAGTGAGGAGGCTGCAGACTGCCGATCTGAGGGATGAGGAATGGAGCGGCAGATGGTGGAGTCATCAGCAAAGAGATAGAGAGGATTTCCAGAGAGTCTGAGAGATCATTAATGAAGACCAGAAATAGCACAGGGCCCAGCACACTACCTTGGGGAACTCCAGCCAGAACAGGAAGGGGAGATGAGAGAAATCCATTCAGGGCCACACGTTGCCTACGACCAGAGAGGAATTCCGCAAGCCATGAGTGGAGATTTCCATGGATACCATAGGAGGAGAGTTTGGTAAGCAGAGCTGGGTGCCAGACCGTATCGAAGGCACGTGATATGTCAGGCTCTGATTTCCTGACAGGCTCTGATTTCTGATCAGGTTTGATTTCTGATCAGGTTCTGATTTCTGATTCCTGATTCTGATCAGGCTTCTGATCAGGCTCTGATTTCCTGTTTGGCATTGAGCACCTCCATCCATTGTTGAGACAGCAGAAGCAGCATGTCCAGAGTAGAGTGACCTGGTCTGAAACCAAATTGATGATCAGAGATCAAGCCATTGGAGAAGAGGAAAGATTTGATATCCGAAGCAATGATGGAATTCCATGACTTTGCTGATAATTGGGAGCAGGCTGATTGGTCTGTAGTTGCAAGGATCTGTTTTTGCACATTTTTTGTGTAAAGCGGTAATGTTTGCTGATTTCCAAGGTGCTGGCAGATGACCTTGAGCAAAAGAGAGGGTGAAAAGAACAGAGAGAGGGTGTGAAAGACCGGCAGAGCAGGGTTTTTTGACCCGTGGGCTGATGCCGTCTGGTCCAGTTGCAGAATCAGGGTCGAGATTTGACAAAAACTTCTCCACCTTGTCAGGGGAGAAGGACACAGAGTCCAGGAGCAGTTGGGTTCGACTGGGAAAGGTGGGAACAGAGAGAGATGGGTTTGGGACTAAAGATTTTGAGGCAAACACAGAGTTGAGGCATTCGGCTTTGTCACGTGCGATGTCAACTGTGTGGCCATTTGAGGTAAGGGAGGGGATGGAGGGGGAACAAACACCAGAAACGGATTTGACCAGACGCCACCAGGATTTGGAGGAAGGAGACAGGTTTGAGAGTTCGTTCTTGAGTGAGGAGAGATAGTGAGGAGAACTTCCAAATATATTGTTATTCCTATTCTTATTGTTATTGTCATGCTGTTATATGTAATGTTTACGCTCATGGGCGATGTTTATTAAAGATCGCACCCTAGTTAGTCCATGTACAACACGTAGCAAGCCATAGATTCTTCTTTAGGTATTTCATTCGTATGTGTTTCAGGTAAGGATCTGTTCCCAATAGTTGAATCTGCGTTGCATTAATCAAATAAGATAGGCCCCTTTCAATTTTCCCAATCATCTCTCCCGCTCGTCAAAGTGCAGTAGCGGTAGGGTAGCGTTCGCTGTCGTTTGCCTTGGGCTGTTTGCTGGCACCAAGCCGCCATTACGCACGTGGTCTCAAGCCGAGGAAAAAGGGGGCGGAACTACAAGAACAAGGTGTGGCACGTGAACTCATCATCAGAGGTGGAGCCAGCGAGCCCTTGCCGGCCAACCAGTGCCGAGGTGAGCCGACCGGTAGGCGTGTCATCGTAGCCGGTGGCTTGATACAACAATGGACATTAAAAGCGGCTGCGAGGGACTGCTTCAGCAGATGAGGTGAGAAGGAGTTCGGGTCGATGAGCTGGAGCGGA
This sequence comes from Myxine glutinosa, assembly GCF_964187855.1. Lineage (NCBI taxonomy): Eukaryota > Metazoa > Chordata > Myxini > Myxiniformes > Myxinidae > Myxine > Myxine glutinosa. The sequence continues at coordinate 108,850,184 of NC_136265.1, read as the reverse complement.
GCTGGGAATGCTCCACGGACTGCTTTTGGTATGAGTTGTGCCACGAACTGCTGATGGTAACGGACTGCGCAGGGGACCGTTGATGATACGAACCTTGTTCGAGAGAGAGAGAGCGTTGGCACGAGCCACATATTACGTACGCCGTATCCCAGTTTCCCCGATATATGTAACGTCCGCTCGCGGTCCACGATACGCGCTCGCTGCCTGCCAGGGTTTCCCGCCACGACGCGAGTCCACTCCTGGAGCCGGACCTCAACGCCCTACCGTCTGCCTGGACCTTCTCCTCCTTCCAGCCATTCCTTCCTGCCATTCCCTGTTTGTGTGAGTCTGTTTGTTTTGTCCGGGGTTATAATATAAGACTGTTTTAAGGCTTGCCCTGTGTATCTGCTTCTTCTTCTTCACTGTACATCCCCTTTCGTTTCTTCTTTGGTTTTGGTTTTGTATATAATTAATAAATTACACCTGTTCCTTCTTATACTTTGGTTTCTTCTTCCCCGATCGCTTTAGTCCCTTCTCAATTGAGTACCTGTGGCACGATTCGGCCAACGCTTGGAGTCGGGTTTAGTCTCTTGTTAATGGCCTGAGTCGTGGCTCGCTTCGCTCGGCGTGTCCATTACAGCCGTGGCTCGGGTGGGGCTCATTTCCTCGCTTACCGGAAGGCGCTGGTAATTAGGTCATAGGAATAATTGGCCTACTACCCTATTCAGCGCTGACCGGAGGTGACATCATAGCCCCAGGACTCGGACGGCCAGTGTGAAAGACAAGGAGATTAAACCCCCCTCGGTAAGGGGAGTGCCGAAACCGAGATCCATAACAATATATATATATATATATATATATATATATATATATATATATATATATATATATATATATATATATATATATATATATATATATATATATATATATATATATATATATATATATATGACAATATATATATATATATATAACAATATATATATAACAATATATATATATATATATATATATATATATATATATATATATATATATATATATATATATATATATATATATATATTGTTATATATATATTGTTATATATATATATATATATTGTTATATATATATATATATATATATATATATATATATATATATATATATATATACAGTGGGGAGAACAAGTATTTGATACACTGCCGATTTTGCAGGTTTTCCCACTTACAAAGCACGTCAAGGTCTGTAATTTTTATCATAGGTACACTTCAACTGTGGAAGACGGAATCTAAAACAAAAATCCTGAAAATCACATTGTATGATTTTTAAGTAATTAATTTGCATTTTATTGCATGAAATAAGTATTTGATACATCAGAAAAACAGAACTTAATATTTGGTACAGAAACCTTTGTTTGCAATTACAGAGATCAGACGTTTCCTGTAGTTCTTAACCAGGTTTGCACACACTGCAGCAGGGATTTTGGCCCACTCCTCCATACAGATCTTCACCAGATCCTTCAGGTTTCGGGGCTGTCGCTGCGCAACACAGACTTTCAGCTCCCTCCAAAGATTTTCTATTGGGTTCAGGTCTGGAGACTGGCTAGGCCACTCCAGGACCTTGAGATGCTTCGTACGGAGCCACTCCTTAGTTGCCCTGGCTGTGTGTTTCGGGTCGTTGTCATGCTGGAAGACCCAGCCACGCCCCATCTTCAATGCTCTTATTGAGGGAAGGAGATTGTTGGCCAAGATCTCGCGATACATGGCCCCATCCATCCTCCCCTCAATACGGTGCAGTCGTCCTGTCCCCTTTGCAGAAAAGCATCCCCAAAGAATGATGTTTCCACCTCCATGCTTCACGGTTGGGATGGTGTTCTTGGGGTTGTACTCATCCTTCTTCTTCCTCCAAACACGGCGAGTGGAGTTTAAACCAAAAAGCTCTATTTTGGTCTCATCAGACCACATGACCTTCTCCCATTCCTCCTCTGGATCATCCAGATGGTCATTGGCAAACTTCAGACGGGCCTGGACATGCGCTGGCTTGAGCAGAGGGACCTTGCGTGCGCTGCAGGATTTTAATCCATGACGGCGTAGTGTGTTACTTATGGTTTTCTTTGATACTGTGGTCCCAGCTCTCTTCAGGTCATTGACCAGGTCCTGCCGTGTAGTTCTGGGCTGATCCCTCACCTTTCTCATGATCATTGAGGCTCCACGAGGTGAGATCTTGCATGGAGCCCCAGACCGAGGGAGATTGACTGTCATCTTGAACTTCCTTCCATTTTCTAATAATTGCGCCAACAGTTGTTGCCTTCTCACCAAGCTGCTTGCCTATTGTCCTGTAGCCCATCCCAGCCTTGTGCAAGTCTACAAATTTGTCCCTGATGTCCTTAGACAGCTCTCTGGTCTTGCCCATTGTGGAGAGGTTGGAGTCTGATTGAGTGTGGACAGGTCTGGAGACGGCTTTGCGGTCGGTCTTTGCGGTCTTTGTGGTCGGAGACGGTCTGGAGACGTCTTTTATGCAGATAACGAGTTCAAACAGGTGCAGTTAATACAGGTAATGAGTGGAGAATGGGAGGGCTTCTTAAAGAAAAAACTAACAGGTCTGTGAGAGCCGGAATTCTTACTGGTTGGTAGGTGATCAAATACTTATTTCATGCAATAAAATGCAAATTAATTACTTAAAAATCATACAATGTGATTTTCAGGATTTTTGTTTTAGATTCCGTCTTCCACAGTTGAAGTGTACCTATGATAAAAATTACAGACCTTTACGTGCTTTGTTAGTGGGAAAACCTGCAAAATCGGCAGTGTATCAAATACTTGTTCTCCCCACTGTATATATATATATTGTTACGGATTCGTCATTTCCGTTGTTGTGGTTTTCATCCACTGTAAACATTTTTGATTCCATGTACTATTATTGTTGTCATTTAAGGGAGATAGAGGTTACTATTTTCAAAAGGTAAAAAGTAAATGTTTTAAATGAAACCGGAACCGGACGACGATGAGGAGGAAGAGGAGGAAAAGAAGGCGGAGCGAGTGAGTCTGAGAAGAAGCCTAGCTGCTTCGAGTTCTGGAGCAAACGCTGGCGAACGGGAGTCACTAGCGAACTTTCGGGTTTCCCGGGAAAAGGATTCCTGCGACAGAGTTATCGCTGTGACAGATCAACCTGCGTGTCAGGTTTTTTGCGGTTGATTCCGAAGAGAATCATTGGTGTGCCGTTACGTCTCGAGTACGGGCCATTGGCCATTTTGCCTCACGCTGGATTTCTTATCACTCTGGGCTCTTTGCTTCGCTTCAGCCATTTTCACCGCATTCAGACGTTTATCTGGTGTGTGTGTGTGTAACGTGAATTTTGAAGGTAAATCTGTGGTTCGCTGATTTGGAGCCGTGAAACGTCTATACCCGAGGGTGTGGTTTCCCAGTCGCCTGGAGGGCGCCTTTGGATTTCCCATTCGCCTTGAGGGCGCCTTAGCGCAGCTTTGGCCGCGTGACTGTGACTGTCATCCGAATGGGATTCTGATCTCGATTAGACATCGTTCTGATGATTGCTGGAGCGGCTCGACTTTTGCTTGATGCCGGAATACTTTGGCTTGATGCCGGAATAGAGACATTGGGGAATGTTCTTATTTTCGCTCACTTGGAGCACAGTGAGTTATATTGTACGAACCTGATGGTACCATCATAGGAAATATATATTGGTTGTACAATTGATTACTATTGTTGTTGCACTGTTATTCTTGTGTGATCTTAATACAATATTTGTTTGTTGGTAACAATTGGTGTGGCTTCACCATTGATCTTTGACATACAGAATAACACATTTTTTCTGCCGTGACTCCTCTCGGGGCTCGGAGGTACACCGTGACCGGGGGTTGGGAGGGAGCACGTAACAATATATATATATATATATATATATATCTTATATATATAAAACACAGTTTGTGTGTGTGTGTGTGTGTGTGTGTGTGTGTGTGTGTGTGTGTGTGTGTGTAATGTTACCGATAGACTCCGAAACGGAGAGGCTCACGTGCTTGATATTTGGCATAGACATGGCCATTGAGCCTGGGACGAACATGGCCGAGACCATATTTGACGAGATCCATATTTTTTAATTCATATTTACCTCAGCGCATTTCAGCGAAGTACCCGCTAATCTCAGCCAGTGCGAGCAGCTCGCTGATTCGCTCAGAGCGATCACGTGATGTTCCATCCCGTCACACGTCACACGTTTGCACGTAATTCAGGGCAAAAAGCGATTGCGTTTTTTCACCTTTATGCGATCGTGTTTTGTGTCGATTTTGTGCGATATGAATTAACTTTTAATTCATATTTCGTGTTTACGAATTCGAATACGAAGGATTTCCCCTTTCCCCTTTCGATTTCGAATACGAATCGAATACGAGCTTGAGTCGAGAGGGCGAATGTACGGGTTGGGAATGTACCGGTCTCCCTTCCCCCACCCGGCAACGCCGGTACTGGAGGGCGTGGGTCACAGGATCGGTGAGTCTCCAAAATCCGCTTCGTGCTCTTGCGAAGATGCAGGACGATGTCGCGATTGTTGTGCTGCTCTCCGACCATGAGAACTGCAACGTCATTGTTGATTGGCCCTCCCCTTCCCTCCCCTCCCCCCTCGCCCCTCCCCCTTCCCTCCCCCTCGCCCCTCCCCCCTCCACCTCCCCCCTCCCCCATCCCCCTCCCACATCCCCCTCCCCCTCCCCCCTCCCCATCCCCCCTTCTCCACCCCTCACCCTCCCATCCCTCACCCTCCCTCCTCCCTTCCCCCCTCCCCCTCCCCCTCCCATCCCTCACCCTCCCCCTCCCCATCCCCCCTCTTCTCCCCCTCCCCCTCCCCCTCTTCTCCACCTCTCCCCCTCCCCCTCCCCCTCTTCTCCCCTCCCCCCCTCTTCTCCCCTCCCCCCCGTACCCCTCCCCTCCCCTCCCGTCCCCCGCCCGGCAATTCCGGGTACTTATATATATATATATATATATATATATATATATATATATATATCTGCTATTGGGGTGTTTGCTCAGAACATGTGGATGCACTTATTTTTTTGACTTTTCAGCAGAGGGATTTCCGTCAAGAGATTAGGAGATGAAATAAAGTAAATATATATTTTGTTAAAGGTCAAAAGATGATTCGTTCATCCTATTATTTGGAAGATCGATATGATGTTCGTATTTTTCAAGGTCTTACTAAATACTATAGCACATAAGTATTCAGACTGGCCACTCAGGGAGCGAGGAGATTGTTCATAGGATCTTAATCGCAGCCTTTTTAGATGCTGAATTTTGAACAATAATACAACAACACACCAAGAGGAAGATCAAAATACAAAATAATTTCTCCCCCTCCCCCTCCAACTGTCTGGGGCACGGGCAATGCCAAGAAACAAACCCTGAGGTCTCCTCGTCACTGCCTTTGCGTAAAAGACCCGGGGCTTTCCGTTTCCTCGGCATAGCTGTGATGGCTAATCTATGGATCAAGAACAAAAAAAGGATTCCTGGGAGATCCTTCCCTCCATGCAGGGAAAACCAGTGTCGCAAGTTTGCGTTTGTAGTTTCAACACACGTTCCCATGTACCCATAAAAAAAATCTTTTTTACATCACAAACCATCCTGGCATTTCCCTGCAGTTGGATTTATTGAAATCTGTGAATCTGTTCTCAAGTTATAACACGACAAACAAACAAGAAATGTGTCATGGAAGATAGCACGATACTGGCAAAATACCTAAAGTGATTTGTTGACTTTTGGCCTATTTTGACCTTTTGACCTAGATTGACCTCAAAAATAATTGGTGGTTGTATTCGATGACCAAGTATGCAGATCATCTTCAAATATGAAGTCAATCAGATGAAACTTCACGATTTTAGAAATTTAACCTATGTTGACCTTTTGACCTTGAGGCCTCAAAATAATTGGTGGTTGAATTAAATGACAGGATATGCAAATCATGTTCAAATTTCAAGTCAATTGGATGAAAATTGAGGATTTTAGAAGTTTGACCTAGAGTTGGCCTTTGACCTTTTGACCTCAAAAATAGTTAGTTTTCCAATTTCGTGACAATGTGCAAATGCTGTTCAATTTTCAAGTCAATCAGATTAAAATTGATGGGTTTTCAGATGAAAATTGATGATTTTGGAAGTTTGACCTTGAGTTGACCTTTGACCTTTTGACCTCAAAAATAGTTTGTTTTCCAATTTAGTAACCCACTATACAAATGCTCTTTAATTTTCAAGTCAATCGGATATAAAATGGCGATTTAAGAAATTTGACCTCCAGATGACCTTTGACCATTTGACCTCCAGATAACTTGGTAAAGTTTCATGCTGATTGGTTTAGAATTGTGACCTGTAGGCGATTGACAAACAGACAAACAGACGGAATACCAAAGTTGACCGACCAATATACTTGAAAAATCTTTGGTGTTTGCAAGTAACAGACAGACAGATGGACAGACCAAGTATGGTGGCCATTTTTGCAAACATAACGGAGCACCTCAAAAAAACCGCTTGCTCCACTTGCCAAGCGGTTGATACGGAACGGCTGGCTTGGCAAGCGCTAGCAAGCTACTTGCTCATGGAACATACCCCAGATGTGACTGTGACGGCACTTAATCACAAAGCCCACGATGGAGCGAGCACATGTCTTCCTTGGAAGAAGAAGTGTCATTCAATGTTATAAAACAGCTGCTCTGTGTTGGAACAAATTCGTGAGAGTCATTCGATGTTGTGCGATGTTCTTGCTGCGCTCCTCCTCGGGTGTAGGGAATGAATCATGACCGTGGGGGCGTGGCACGCCGTGTATCCCCGCCCACCACGCCCCTTCCTGCTGTTTGCCTCAGTAGGGGCGTGGCATGTCGTGAATCCCCGCCCCACCACGCCCCTTCTTGCTGTTTGCCTCAGTGGGGGCGTGGCAAGTCGTGAATCCCCGCCCCACCCCGCCCCTTCCTGCTGTAAGCACAGCCTTACCTCTCCAGCAGTGGTCGCGGCTCGTGCACCGAGTAAACATGCGATGAGCGCTTTTACCATTTCGCGGCTTTTTCAAATGGTCGGTCTCGATGCTCGCGCCTGGGCTTACCTGGGCGGGAGGTCGACGGTCGGGTTAGGGGTCGCAGCCGTGAAGACGCACACAGAGCACGTGATGCTCCGCTACCTGGGTCGTTTGTAAACGTTAACACAGTATACGGGGACGTGTGGTGGACAGTGTGTGTTGGAAGGTTTCGTGCATAGCTGCACAATCCCATTCGTGTGGATAACCATGCACGAGGAGGTGTGATGATGGTAGGCCTATGTTAAAAGATGCAACCACATGTATAGGAAGTAGAGGTGTCTGTGTAAACGTAGTGACGCTTTACAAACTACACCAAAATACAACCTGGTGTAGAAGAAATGGAGTGTAACCCCACCTGAGGTCATTTATTTATTACGTACACAAATTGTAAGTCCGACCCCGACCCGTTCGTAACCAAGAGATTGTCTCTAACTCAGCACAAGTTATATGTCCCGTCATACATGACGGAGTATAGTCGCACACATCATGGGACATGCAACATGAGCACAGACAAAGCGTCACTAACCGCCGTGACGGTGTCTCCCAGCAGCGCGACCACAATCACCAGCAGCCTGCGCACATGGAGGAAGGAAGGAGGTCCATTAGAGAGAGGAGGAGGAGGGGGTCCGTTAGACACTCGGATCCATACGGAGAAGAACACTCACCGCAGCACGTCCGCGGAGCCGCGTACACCGACCGTCCGACTAGAGCGGGCCCCCGAGAGCTGTGTACACCGAAGCATTGTGTCCGTCCGTGTCCGTCCAGGTGCCGGTGCTCGTCGCGTCTCCGTCCAGGGTCGCTCAGGCGGCCCCGATCGGCTCGGACGCGGGAGGCGGCAGATCTGGGGAGGGGCCCGGAATGCTCGTCGTTCTCTCCGTACGATCCTCCCTCCTCCCCGCTCCCCAATCCTCCGCCAAGGACTCCATGTCTCTACATGGACATTGTCTCCTGTATTTGAAGCGGTCGTCATGGCAGCGCAGTTACACTTTGTTTCAATAACTCCGTTTCTCAGTGTCCGTTTACTGCTCTTTAATACACAACCAAACCCCAAGAGTCGGTACCTCTGTCTGAGACTTCCCTGTGACATGTTTGTCTATGTGTTGTACCATCTTCCCAACCGTGACGACTCTATCCACATCTCTCTGTCAGACAACATGGACCAACTTTAAATCACTCATCCCAACTCGCTCTCTTCCTCATATATTTTGATTTGTATCCATGTGACTTGGCTGGGTGTTAGTACCTCTCTCACCAACCATGGACCTTCAGACATGGCTCCATGGAACTGACCCAATCCGTGAACTTTCCAACCCGGATCTCTCCCAATGCCAAATCCTCCATTCTGGAATTGGAAATGAACAATTTTCCTCCCTACGTCTACAGTTCTTCCTCTGCTCAAATTCCTTCGTCTGATCACGTGCTTGAGAGAGAGTCAACAACCCTGCCTATTCTCAGAGACCCACCTCAGTGCTGGCGAGACAGGTAGTCCATTCAGGTACACTGGCAGGGACTGCAAACCGCCATCTCACATCAGGACTGGCGAGACAGGTAGTCCATTCAGGTAGACTGGCAGGGACTGCAAACCGCCATCTCCCATCAGGACTGACGAGATAGGTAGTCCATTCAGGTAGTCTGGCAGGGACTGCAAACCACCATCTCCCATCAGGACTGACGAGATAGGTAGTCCATTCAGGTACACTGGCAGGGACTGCAAACCGCCATCTCCCCTCAGGACTGGCGAGACCGGCAAGACAGGTCGTCCATTCAGGAAGACTGGCTGGGACTGCAAACCACCATCTCGCCTCAGGACTGGTAACCCATATCTGCTGTCCCAGATATTAACTCGGTCTGGGAATTCTTCCACAGAAACCTGCTCTACAACAACCCCATCTCAGATCACCTATTTGGATTCAGACCTGGTCATTCTACCTTGGACATGCTGCTTCTACTCTCCCAACAATGGATGGAGGCCCTCAGTGTCAGACATGAGATCAGGGCGTCTCTCTGGACATATCTCAAGCCTTCGATACAGTCTGGCATCCCACCTTGCTCTCCAAACTCTCTGCCTATGGAATCCAAGGCCAAGTCCGCTCTTGGAATGCCGACTTCCTCCACTCTCGTAGCTCTCAACATGTGGTTTTCAACGGAACCCTTTAATCTCCTCTCCCGGTCAAGGCTGGAGTTCGCCAAGGCATTGTTCTGGGCGTAGTCCTCTACTCCTGATCTTCATCAAGGATCGCATTGAAACTCTCTCTCTCTCTCTCTCTCTCTCTCTCTCTCTCTCTCTCTCTCTCTCTCTCTCTCTCTCTCTCGCTCTCGCTCTCGCTCTCGCTCTGTCTCTCTCTCTCATACCCCCTTTATCTGTTTGACGACTCCATCCTGTGCTGCAAACCTGAAACATCCCTAATTATTCAGGTTGACAGGCAGCAGCGTCTTCCCTCTATGCACACCTTGATGGAATCACAAGCCCCTCAAACACTTGGAATATGTCTTTCAATCCTGACAAATCCCACACACTCTCTCTCTCCAAGAGGACTGTCTGGCGACCCCTCCATCTACTTTCTTAACAATTCTCTTAAGGAAGAGGAAGTTGAGTCAATCAACCTGTTTGGCCTCATCATAAGCCATGATCTTTTTTTGGGCAAACCAAACCACATTTCAAAGTTGGCCTCCAAAGCCACTGGGCATCCTCCGTCGTTCAGTCCTTCCTTGGCATACCTGAGGTCCTATCCACCTACAAGGCATTCATCTGCACCTTGATGGAGTACTGCTCTCCCCTCTGGGCTGGCTCCCCTGCCTCAGACCTTGCTCACTTTGATGGAGTACTGCTCTCCCCTCTGGGCTGGCTCCCCTGCCTCAGACCTTGCTCACCTTGATGGAGTACTGCTCTCCCCTCTGGGCTGGCTCCCCTGCCTCAGACCTTGCTCACCTTGATGGAGTACTGCTCTCCCCTCTGGGCTGGCTCCCCTGCCTCACACCTTGCTCACCTTGATGCCGTGGAAACCAAGGCCTTCAGTATCATTGGAATGTTTCCGTGATGAACCTGGATCCATGGGCCTGGATCACGTTGCCATCGCAGACTGGTTGGTGCTCCCTCTCTTCTACCACCTCCGTGCTGGTCTTGTACCCTCTGTGCCCTTTCCATGCCCTTTCCATGCTCTTTCCATGCTCTGTCTATCTCAAGTTTCCGAAATCTAGAAACACCAACTCCCTTTGGGAGCATCTGCCTGTGCAATATCACGTGATGTTGTCCCAGTGTCTTTGATAATTTGACTCGCCATCACCAGAGCCTTGTTTATGGATATTTTCATTTCAGGACATTTTCCGACAGGTTGGTCTTTTTTCCTGGAATATTGGCTTCAAGTTCCATCGGTATACCAAATTTAACCTTTGTCGCACACCTACAAGGTACTAACATCAATATGAATACCAGAGCCTTATTTATATGATTATTTGCATTCTTGTTGGAAATTTTGTATTTTTCTGATTAGGAAACTAAAACTTTGCGCTCAAAGCAAATACACATTCATGAAAAGGTAATCTCATTCGGATATTAAACATCATTTATTTTTATATCCATGGTTGAGGCTCATGGAAGAGCTGGAGCAGAATGGAATGGAACAAAATGTGACGTGGGCTCCAATAGGGGCATGGTGTGATTCGGGCATGGTGTGAGCCGGGCAAGGTGTGAGCCGGGCAAGGTGTGAGCGGGGCAAGGTGTGAGCCGGGCAAGGTGTGAGCCGGGAAAGGTGTGAGCCGGGCAAGGTGTGAGTGGGGCAAGGTGTGAGTGGGGCAAGGTGTGAGTGGGGCAAGGTGTGATTCGGGCATGGTGTGAGTGGGGCAAGGTGTGAGTCGGGCAAGGTGTGAGCCGGGCATGGTGTGAGCCGGGCAGGGTGTGAGTCGGGCATGGTGTGAGTCGGGCATGGTGTGAGCCGGGCATGGTGTGAGCCGGGCAGGGTGTGAGTCGGGCAAGGTGTGAGTCGGGCATGGTGTGAGCCGGGCATGGTGTGAGCCGGGCAGGGTGTGAGTCGGGCATGGTGTGAGTCGGGCATGGTGTGAGTCGGGCAAGGTGTGAGTCGGGCAAGGTGTGAGTCGGGCATGGTGTGAGTCGGGCATGGTGTGAGTCGGGCATGGTGTGAGTCGGGCATGGTGTGAGTCGGGCATGGTGCGAGTCGGGAAAAGTGCGAGTCGGGCAAGGTGTGAGTCGGGCAAGGTGTGAGTCGGGCAAGGTGTGAGTCTGGCAAGGTGCGAGTCGGGCAAGGTGTCAGTCGGGCAAGGTGCGAGTCGGGCAAGGTGTGAGTCGGGCAAGTTGCGAGTCGGGCAAACTGCGAGTCGGGCAAGGTGTGAGTCGGGCATGGTGTGAGTCGGGCAAGGGCAGGTCTCCACAATAAGTTTGGTAACTTTTACTTTTGAACCTGGCCGTGCAGGTGTACACGATAAGTTTATTTGGAGTTTCCAGGACTATTTGGATTCACTGGTTGTAGAACATTTTCAAGGATCCTCATTGGTGTGGATAACGATATGTGGGGTTAAAGGTTTGGGTGCTGACGGTCACCGTGGGAATGTGCTTCATGCGCCCGACAAACATCGTACTGGTAAAGGTGCAGGGCACGGAATTCCTCAGCCGCACGGCACTATGTAGAGCGGTGCATGCGATGGTGCTGCACTATGTAGAGCGGTGCATGAGAGGGGAGGTGCACTATGTAGGGCGGTGCATGCGATGGTGGTGCACTATGTAGAGCGGTGCATGCGATGGTGCTGCACCATGTAGAGTGGTGCATGAGAGGGGAGGTGCACTATGTAGAGCGGTGCATGTGATGTGATGGGTGCTGCACTATGTAGAGCGGTGCATGCGATGGTGCTGCACTATGTAGAGTGGTGCGTGTGATGGTGCTGCACTATGTAGAGTGGTGCGTGTGATGGTGCTGCACTATGTAGAGCGGTGCATGCGAAGGTGCTGCACGATGTAGAGCGGTGCATGCGAGAGGGAATGACGAGGCGGGATCTCAGCTAAAGCCTCCAGTTCGCCCATCCCAGTCTTTTCCCCTTCCCTGTTTCCCCCCTCCCCTCTTTCCCGATATTACTCTTCCAGCGTCGCTCCGTCGCTTTTTACTCGAGCTCTTCGTCCCCCCCACCCCTGATCCATCTTCTCCCAGCAGCAGCAAAGAGCATGTTGTTTGATACCGACAAAGCACCACGATGAACAAGAGTGTCGCCTTCCTCGCTGCGCTCGCGCTCTCTCTGAGCTCCGCGCTCCTGCGCTCCGACGCTGCAGTAAGTACCGCGAGTACCGGTCGGGGCTGCGGTAAGTACCGCGAGTACCGGTCGGGGCTGAGATAAGTACCGCGAGTACCGGTCGGGGCTGCGGTAAGTACCGCGAGTACCGGTCGGGGCTGCGATATAAGTACCGCGAGTACCGGTCGGGGCTCCACTTCATTCCCGAGGGACCCGGGGCGTCTCTGTTTGCTGTGAACGTGCCGATCGAGCACCCCCAGCACCCGCACCACTCTCGGACCGCTCCTCGATGAGCTTTTTTGAACTTTTTGAAAGAAGATCCACTTAATGTTTGTGGATCCGTGGAATGCGGGAGCTTCAGGATAAGCGGTTTAGTTGCCCGTACAGTGCTGTTCGCGCGGACTGACCGCTACTTTGTACAGTGCACCGAAGTGTTAACATCAAAAGTACCATGACCTTATTGTACACCGCTGTGTATGTACCTACGTGCGTACCCTCGTCCCATAAAGTGCGCATCTCATAATCATCTCCTACCGTCCGTTCTTTAAGTTTAACGATATAACCGCGTATGTTACTTTATACAGTGTGGTTTACTCCAAGTCACCACTTTATACAGTGTGGTTAACTCCATGTCACCACTTTATACAGTGAAGTTTACTCCAAGTCACCACTTTATACAGTGTGGTTAACTCCGTCACCACTTTATACAGTGTGGTTTACTCCATGTCACCACTTTATACAGTGTGGTTTACTGCAAGTCACCACTTTATACAGTGTGGTTTACTCCAGGTCACCACTTTATACAGTGTGGTTTACTGCAAGTCACCACTTTATACAGTGTGGTTTACTGCAAGTCACCACTTTATACAGTGTGGTTTACTGCAGGTCACCACTTTCTACAGTGTGGTTTACTGCAAGTCACCACTTTTACTGCGTCACCACTTTATACAGTGTGGTTTACTCCAGGTCACCACTTTATACAGTGTGGTTTACTGCAAGTCACCACTTTATACAGTGTGGTTTACTCCAGGTCACCACTTTATACAGTGTGGTTTACTGCAAGTCACCACTTTATACAGTGTGGTTTACTGCAAGTCACCACTTTATACAGTGTGGTTTACTGCAAGTCACCACTTTATACAGTGTGGTTTACTGCAAGTCACCACTTTATACAGTGTGATTTACTGCGTCACCACTTTATACAGTGTGGTTTCCTCAAAGTCACCACTTTTATACAGTGTGGTTTCCTCAAAATCACCACTTTTATACAGTGTGGGTTCCTCAAAGTCACCACTTTTATACAGTGTGGTTTCCTCAAAGTCACCACTTTTATACAGTGTGGTTTCCTCAAAGTCACCACTTTTATACAGTGTGGTTCTCACAAAGCCACTGTTGCCTGCACTGTCTCTTCTGTATGTACAGTATGATTCACATGGATTTCTGTCAACTTAGTACAGTTCCGTTCACATGAACTTATTGAAACTTTGTGCAGTGTGCTTGGCCCGAGATCCGAGCAATTCGTACAGTCTGGTTCGCGTGAAGACAGTCCCACCGATGGGTGGTACCACCTGACACCATAGAGACGACCCGTGGTACCCACCACCGTGCCTTGAGCTGCAGTCGGGCACGGACGCGGCCCCGGGTGATACCGAGGACAGGACGGGCGCACGACCAGTCGGCTGTTCGTTAGACCCGAAACTTTATAAGAGGAAACCTTCACACTGACTGTCCAAGTGCCCGTGGCCTCGTTTAGCGTTAACACGCTGAATGCAGGCGTGGCGACTCCGGCATCGGGAGTGCAGGGTGCTTGCTCTACGCGTGTCCCGATCCCCTCCAAAAGCACCAGGTGTGCGTCTCTGACCAGCAACAAGCTCGCGTCCTGTCACCCTGTGGTTTCATTCTTTACGTTAGGTTCAGGTGTGCGTCTCTGACCAGCAACAAGCTCGCGTCCTGTCACCCTGTGGTTTCATTCTTTACGTTAGGTTCAGGTGTGGGTCTCTGACCGGCAACAAGCTCGCGTCCTGTCACCCTGTGGTTTCATTCTTTACGTTAGGTTCAGGTGTGCGTTTCTAACCAACAACAAGCTCGCGTCCTGTCACCCTGTGGTTTCATTCTTTACGTTAGCTTCAGGTGTGCGTTTCTGACCGGCAACAAGCTCGCGTCCTGTCACCCTGTGGTTTCATTCTTTACGTTAGGTTCAGGTGTGGGTCTCTGACCAGCAACAAGCTCGCGTCCTGTCACCCTGTGGTTTCATTCTTTACGTTAGCTTCAGGTGTGCGTTTCTGACCGGCAACAAGCTCGCGTCCTGTCACCCTGTGGTTTCATTCTTTACGTTAGCTTCAGGTGTGCGTTTCTGACCGGCAACAAGCTTGCGTCCTGTCACCCTGTGGTTTCATTCTTTACGTTAGCTTCAGGTGTGCGTTTCTGACCGGCAACAAGCTCGCGTCCTGTCACCCTGTGGTTTCATTCTTTACGTTAGGTTCAGGTGTGCGTTTCTGACCGGCAACAAGCTCGCGTCCTGTCACCCTGTGGTTTCATTCTTTACGTTAGCTTCAGGTGTGCGTTTCTGACCGGCAACAAGCTCGCGTCCTGTCACCCTGTGGTTTCATTCTTTACGTTAGCTTCAGGTGTGCGTTTCTGACCAGCAACAAGCTCGCGTCCTGTCACCCTGTGGTTTCATTCTTTACGTTAGGTTCAGGTGTGGGTCTCTAACCAGCAACAAGCTCGCGTCCTGTCACCCTGTGGTTTCATTCTTTACGTTAGCTTCAGGTGTGCGTTTCTGACCGGCAACAAGCTCGCGTCCTGTCACCCTGTGGTTTCATTCTTTACGTTAGGTTCAGGTGTGGGTCTCTAACCAGCAACAAGCTTGCGTCCTGTCACCCTGTGGTTTCATTCTTTACGTTAGCTTCAGGTGTGCGTTTCTGACCGGCAACAAGCTCGCGTCCTGTCACCCTGTGGTTTCATTCTTTACGTTAGCTTCAGGTGTGCGTCTCTGACCGGCAACAAGCTCGCGTCCTGTCACCCTGTGGTTTCATTCTTTACGTTAGCTTCAGGTGTGCGTTTCTGACCGGCAACAAGCTCGCGTCCTGTCACCCTGTGGTTTCATTCTTTACGTTAGCTTCAGGTGTGCGTTTCTGACCGGCAACAAGCTCGCGTCCTGTCACCCTGTGGTTTCATTCTTTACGTTAGCTTCAGGTGTGCATTTCTGACCGGCAACAAGCTCGCGCCCTGTCACCCTGTGGTTTCATTCTTTACGTTAGCTTCAGGTGTGCGTTTCTGACCGGCAACAAGCTCGCGTCCTGTCACCCTGTGGTTTCATTCTTTACGTTAGGTTCAGGTGTGGGTCTCTAACCAGCAACAAGCTTGCGTCCTGTCACCCTGTGGTTTCATTCTTTACGTTAGCTTCAGGTGTGCGTTTCTGACCGGCAACAAGCTCGCGTCCTGTCACCCTGTGGTTTCATTCTTTACGTTAGCTTCAGGTGTGCGTTTCTGACCGGCAACAAGCTCGCGTCCTGTCACCCTGTGGTTTCATTCTTTACGTTAGCTTCAGGTGTGCGTTTCTGACCGGCAACAAGCTCGCGTCCTGTCACCCTGTGGTTTCATTCTTTACGTTAGGTTCAGGTGTGCGTTTCTGACCGGCAACAATCAGATTATTTCTCTAATATCACTCCCAAGTTCAAACATGTTCTGATAAATGGGAACTTGTAGCCTGTATGTAGTAGGTAGAGCAAATTGTGGTGTGGGCGTGGCCTTACAATGTTGATCTGCAGAGGGCGGAGCAAATTGTGCTGTGGGCGTGGCCTTACATTGCTAATCTGCCGAGGGCGGAGCAAATTGTGCTGTGGGCGTGGCCTTACAATGCTAATCTGCACAGGGCGGAGCAAATTGTGCTGTGGGCGTGGCCTTATAATGCTAATCTGCACAGGGCGGAGCAAATTGTGCAGGCGTGGCTTAGTAGTCCAAGACACCACCTCCCTGTGGTCTGCTCCTACAAGTATGGCGGTGATATTGTCTCCAAGATCTTTTGTTTGACATTTGCTCCAAACAGTATATAGTTCAGCGGATAGCTGTTGTGGTATTTGCTTGTCATGTCTCGCATTCCACATGTATTATAGTTTACCCCACAAAGGTTTGCTCAGCTTTGTGATGACAGAGGAATGTTTGGGCCTTCTCAAAAGCTTGACAGTTATTAAAATTCCAAACGGCATTGGGAATGTGGTGGCGGGTCCCTAGAAACATCCTTTGAAAAGACAAAATAATGCCTGTTGGAAAACCTTTCCCACAACTCGATGGAGATTTCGCTGATTTATGAGTCTATAAAGCCCCTCCCTCTACCCACTTCCTCCATCACTGAGGGTACAGTATTGTGGAATTGCAGAGGAAGGAATTTGGAAGGTTAAAAGGCATAACCTTTGACCTGTAATCTCAGAAAAAAAAATCTTATGTTCAGACATTCATCTTGTCAAATTTTCCAAAGTTGATTTTTTTTTTTAAATCGGAGAAGATGTCACATTCCTAATCGCATATGATGATTTCGTCTACTCTGAACATATTATACAGGATCAAAGCATTCTGGGTAAAACCAACGTGTCGGTCACATATCAAGAAGTCACTTGTGAAGAACATCGAACCAGCTGACATTCACGGCAATCTGCACAATTTGGTGATTCGTTCATTTGACGTTCCTGTGGTTGTGTTTTAATGGCGCCCTGAATTTGTGAGCGATCTTGAGCGATCTCACGAGTGACCAGGTGCTGTCACTCAAGCGAACATCAAAGGTGTTGAATGGCTAGTTTTGCTGAATCGGCTAATTTATATCCTTGAAAATGCAGAGGAATCGGATGTCATTGTTGGAAGTGTGTGGGGAAAAAAAAAATTCATTCTCATTTGCGAATCAAAAAGGTTCCTGCAAGGTGGGATCCAAAGGATTTCTACTCCAGCAGACCCCAAAGGTCCTACCATATGACATCAAAGCACGACTGCGTGGATTGGACGAGTCTTTACATGTATCGGGGCAATACCTTAAGAGATAGGAGACGTTTTATCAACCTTTGTGTACTTTTTGTTTTTACAGAATGCAAGGTCCACATCCACCTGGAACTACCCTTGGTGTCATGTATGATCTCATGTGGTTGCAGCCACCTGTCATCGTGCTTCTAAGTGGGAATAACTGGAGCTTTTAAAGGCGTAGTTGGAGTAGTACATGCTCGATTTACTCCATCTTACTCTTTCTCACCATCAGAGATTCACCTGCTTTCTGTTCCCCATCTGTACCATCCTCTGTTCCCCATCTGTATCACCCTCTGTTCCCCATCTGTACCACCCTCTGTTCCCCATCTGTACCACCCTCTGTTCCCCATCTGTACCACCCTCTGTTCCCCATCTGTACCACCCTCTGTTCCCCATCTGTACCATCCTCTGTTCCCCATCTGTACCACCCTCTGTTCCCCATCTGTACCACCCTCTGTTCCCCATCTGTACCATCCTCTGTTCCCCATCTGTACCATCCTTTGTTCCCCATCTGTACCATCCTCTGTTCCCCATCTGTACCATCATCTGTTCCCCATCTGTACCATCCTCTGTTCCCCATCTGTACCACCCTCGGTTCCCCATCTGAACCATCCTCTCTCTGTTCCCCATCTGAACCATCCTCTCTCTGTTCCCCATCTGTACCATCCTCAGTTCCCCATCTGAACCATCCTCTCTCTGTTCCCCATCTGTACCATCCTCTGTTCCCCATCTGTACCATCCTCTGTGCCCCATCTGTACCATCCTCTGTTCCCCATCTGTACCATCCTCTGTGCCCCATCTGTA
The DNA here is from genome assembly GCF_964187855.1 of Myxine glutinosa. Classification (NCBI taxonomy): domain Eukaryota; kingdom Metazoa; phylum Chordata; class Myxini; order Myxiniformes; family Myxinidae; genus Myxine; species Myxine glutinosa. The sequence continues at coordinate 108,832,107 of NC_136265.1, read as the reverse complement.
CCACCCCCGGTTCCCCATCTGAACGATCCTGTCTCTGTTCCCCATCTGTACCATCCTCAGTTCCCCATCTGAACCATCCTCTCTCTGTTCCCCATCTGTACCACCCTCAGTTCCCCATCTGAACCATGCTCTCTCTGTTCCCCATCTGTACCATCCTCTGTTCCCCATCTGTACCATCTTCTGTTCCCCATCTGTACCATCCTCTGTGCCCCATCTGTACCACCCTCGGTTCCCGATCTGTACCATCCTCGGTTCCCCATCTGAACCATCCTTTGTTCCCCATCTGTACCATCCTCAGTTCCCCATCTGTACCATCCTCTGTGCCCCATCTGTACCACCCTCGGTTCCCCATCTGAACCATTCTCTGTTCCACATCTGAACCATATTCTGTTCCCCATCTGAACCATTCTCTGTTCCCCATCTGTACCATCCTCTGTGCCCCATCTGTACCATCCTCTGTGCCCCATCTGTACCATCCTCTGTTCCCCATCTGTACCATCCTATGTTCCCTATCTGTACCATCCTCTGTTCCCCATCTGTACCATCCTCTGTGCCCCATCTGTACCATCCTCTGTTCCCCATCTGTACCATCCTCTGTGCCCCATCTGTACCATCCTCTGTGCCCCATCTGTACCATCCTCTGTTCCCCATCTGTACCATCCTATGTTCCCTATCTGTACCATCCTCTGTTCCCCATCTGTACCATCCTCTGTGCCCCATCTGTACCATCCTCTGTTCCCCATCTGTACCATCCTCTGTGCCCCATCTGTACCATCCTCTGTGCCCCATCTCAACGTGTCCATCGATACCTCCGCTCCTCCATGACACATAGGGTACCTGCAAGCAAAGATTACATCCCCCCCCTTACCCCCCCCCCCCCACTGCCACCCTTCTCCAACTCCACCACCATCATTTCTACCTTGTTTCTGTTTCTACCTCCATTCGTCTCGATTTATATCTATTTTGAATACCTGCTCTCCCTCCACAACTACCCTCTTTTGCACACGAGTTGGTCGGGTTTGGCCCTAATCCACGCAGCGACGAGATTGTTCAAACCGTTCACCTGTCATCCACAACAATTAGGTGTTCATGTGCAAAAGCAAGGTAACCTCATTTGTCAGTTTCCTTTTTCTTCTCTGCAGCTTCTCAGTAGATGTTTGTCGATGAATGAAGGACGATTTGAACATCAATAAAAGTTCAGGTTGAGAAAGTAGTCGGACAGGAATCGTGGAGTAAAATGGCGCCAAAAGCACAATATTTGTCTTGAATTGAAATTTATGACTCGACGAGACATGTCCACCGTGCCGAGTGTGGTTACCTGGATCAGGGCATCTGCTTTGGCATGTCTGGCCACGAGCGGACTCTGGAAAACAAATATACTCAAAGTCCGCGTTCACCTGTGGTTGTGGACGTTCAATAAATCCTGAAACAATGCCGACATTTTGGTGTCTGTCATGTGTCAGATCTTTGAGCTTAAGGGGGAAGAGCTGGGAGGGGTGGGAAGATACCTGGGGTATATACGGGGGGCGTTCAAAAAGCTCTTTATTTTATTATTTTGTATGCATCCTGTGGCTACTGGTTGCATCATTTATGGGAGTTTGGCTGTGCGGCTGATGCAGTGCCCCTGTTTCTACTAAGCTGGTACTCAATTTGCCGACCTCGGAAGGATAACAAGCTGAGTCAGCCTACCTGGTGTTACTTAACAGCACGACAGGGGCTCAAAAACAGGACCCTATAAGATATTAAGGTGGCCCACCTTGACCGTTTATCCAACACCAGGCTTCAAAAAGTTCAACCAACGAGATCCTAACAATAGTCGGAGCGTGTACCTGCATAAAAATGCGTGTATACCTTTAGAGGCCTTATGAATTTGCGAATCCTTATGGATCTTACCTTTAGAGGTGTGTATCTCCTCACAAATTAATTATTATACACATAAGTATAATTATGTGTATAATAAAGAGCGAGATAACTTTGTCTCTGAATCCACCCGATCATACATGTGCACAGTGGAGTAAGATAACTTTATCTCTGAATCCATCCCGATCATACATGTGCACAGTGGAGTAAGATAACTTTATCTCTGAATCCACCCGATCATACATGTACACAGTGGAGTAAGATAACTTTGTCTCTGAATCCACGCCGATCATACATGTGCACAGTGGAGTAAGATAACTTTATCTCTGAATCCACCCCGATCATACATGTGCACCGTGGAGAAAGATAACTTTATCTCTGAATCCACCCCGATCATACATGTGCACAGTGGAGAAAGATAACTTTAGCTCTGAATCCACCCCGATCATACATGTGCACATTGGAGAAAGATAACTTTATCTCTGAATCCACCCCGATCATACATGTGCACAGTGGAGTAAGATAACTTTATCTCTGAATCCACCCCGATCAAACATGTGCACAGTGGAGTAAGATAACTTTATCTCTGAATCCACCCCGATCAAACATGTGCACAGTGGAGTAAGATAACTTTATCTCTGAATCCACCCCGATCATACATGTGCACAGTGGAGAAAGATAACTTTATCTCTGCATCCACCCAGATCATACATGTGCACAGTGGAGTAAGATAACGTTGTCTCTGAATCCACCCCGATCATACATGTGCACAGTGGAATAAGATAACTTTGTCTCTGAATCCACCCAGATCATACATGTGCACAGTGGAGTAAGATAACGTTGTCTCTGAATCCACCCCGATCATACATGTGCACAGTGGAGTAAGATAACGTTGTCTCTGATTCCACCCCGATCATACATGTGCACAGTGGAGTAAGATAACTTTGTCTCTGAATCCAGCCAGATCATACATGTGCACAGTGGAGTAAGATAACTTTGTCTCTGAACCCACCCCGATCATACATGTGCACAGTGGAGTAAGATAACTTTGTCTCTGAATCCGCCCAGATCATACATGTGCACAGTGGAGTAAGATAACTTTGTCTCTGAATCCACCCAGATCATACATGTGCACAGTGGAGTAAGATAACTTTGTCTCTGAATCCACCCCGATCATACATGTGCACAGTGGAGTAAGATAACTTTGTCTCTGAATCCACCCCAATCATACATGTGCACAGTGCAGTGAGATAACTTTGTCTCTGAATCCACCCGATCATACATGTGCACATTGGAGAAAGATAACTTTATCTCTGAATCCACCCCGATCATACATGTGCACAGTGCAGTGAGATAACTTTGTTATGACTTTGTTATGAATGACTTTGACTTTGTTATGAATCTGCTATGACTTTGGTTGCTAGATTACATGATGTTTACATGAAACACATGTTAATATGGCACATCTTCTTCCCACCTTGAGACTGATGACTTTGGTTACTAGATTACATGATGTTTACATGAAACACTCATGTTAATATGGCACATCTTCTTCCCACCTTGAGATTGATGACTTTGCTTGCTAGGTTACATGATATTTACATAGAACACTCGTGTTAATATAGCACATCTTCTTCCCACCTTGAGATTGATGTCTTTGGTTGCTAGGGTACATGATGTTTACATGGAACACTCATGTTGATATAGCACATCTTCTTCCCACCTTGAGATTGATGACCTTGGTTACTAGATTACTTGATGTTTACATGAAACACTCATGTTAATGTCATATCTTCCTCCCACCTTGAGATTGATGACTTTGGTTGCTAGGTTACATGATGTTTACATGGAACACTCATGTTAATATAGCACATCTTCTCCCCACCTTGAGATTGATGACTTTGGTTGCTAGGTTACATGATGTTTACATGAAACACTCATGTTAATATAGCACATCTTCTTCCCACCTTAAGATTGATGTGTTTGGTTGCTAGGTTACATGATGTTTACATGAAACACTTATGTTAATACAGCACATCTTCTTCCCACCTTGAGATTGATGACCTTGGTTACTAGATTACATGATGTTTACATGGAACACTCATGTTAATATAGCACATCTTCTTCCCACCTTGAGATTGATGTGTTTGGTTGCGAGGTTACATGATGTTTACATGAAACACTTATGTTAATATAGCACATCTTCTTCCCACATTGAGATTGATGACTTTGGTTGCTAGGTTACATGATGTTTACATGGAACACTCATGTTAATATAGCACATCTTCTTCCCGCCTTGAGATTGATGACTTTGTTTGCGAGGTTACATGATGTTTACATGAAACACTCATGTTAATATGGCACATCTTCTTCCCACCTTGAGATTGATTACTTTGGTTGCTAGGTTACATGATGTTTACATGGAACACTCATGTTAATATCGCACATCTTCTTCCCACCTTGAGATTGATGTGTTTGGTTGCGAGGTTACATGATGTTTACATGGAACACTCATGTTAATATAGCACATCTTCTTCCCACCTTGAGATTGATGACTTTGGATGCTAGATTACATGATGTTTACATGAAACACTCATGTTAATGTCATATCTTCTTCCCATCTTGAGATTGATGACTTTGGTTGTTAGGTTACATGATGTTTACATGGAACACTCATGTTAATATAGCACATCTTTTTCCCACCTTGAGATTGATGTTTGGTTGCTAGGTTACATGATGTTTACATGGAACACTCATGTTAATATAGCACATCTTCTTCCCACCTTGAGATTGATGACTTTGGATGCTAGATTACATGATGTTTACATGAAACACTCATGTTAATGTCATATCTTCTTCCCACCTTGCGATTGATGACTTTGGTTGCTAGGTTACATGATGTTTACATGAAACACTTATGTTAATATAGCACATCTTCTTCCCACCTTGAGATTGATGACTTTTGTTGCTAGGTTACATGATGTTTACATGAAACACTCATGTTGATATAGCACATCTTCTTCCCACCTTGAGATTGATGACTTTGGTTGCTAGGTTACATGATGTTTACATGAAACACTCATGTTAATATAGCACATCTTCTTCCCACCTTGAGATTGATGTGTTTGGTTGCTAGGTTACATGATGTTTACATGAAACACTTATGTTAATACAGCACATCTTCTTCCCACCTTGAGATTGATGACCTTGGTTACTAGATTACATGATGTTTACATGGAACACTCATGTTAATATAGCACATCTTCTTCCCACCTTGAGATTGATGTGTTTGGTTGCTAGGTTACATGATGTTTACATGGAACACTCATGTTAATATTGCACATCTTATTCCCACCTTGAGATTGATGACTTTGGTTGCTAGGTTACATGATGTTTACATGAAACACTCATGTTAACATAGCACATCTTCTTCCCACCTTGAGATTGATGACTTTGGTTGCGAGGTTACATGATGTTTACATGAAACACTTATGTTAATATAGCACATCTTCTTCCCACCTTGAGATTGATGACTTTGGTTGCTAGGTTACATGATGTTTACATGAAACACTCGTGTTAATATAGCACATCTTCTTCCCACCTTGAGATTGATGACTTTGGTTGCTAGGTTACATGATGTTTACATGGAACACTCATGTTAATATAGCACATCTTCTTCCCACCTTGAGATTGATGACTTTGTTTGCGAGGTTACATGATGTTTACATGAAACACTCATGTTAATATGGCGCATCTTCTTCCCACCTTGAGATTGATTACTTTGGTTGCTAGGTTACATGATGTTTACATGGAACACTCATGTTAATATCGCACATCTTCTTCCCACCTTGAGATTGATGTGTTTGGTTGCTAGGTTACATGATGTTTACATGGAACACTCATGTTAATATAGCACATCTTTTTCCCACCTTGAGATTGATGTTTGGTTGCTAGGTTACATGATGTTTACATGGAACACTCGTGTTAATATAGCACATCTTCTTCCCACCTTGAGATTGATGACTTTGGTTGCTAGGTTACATGATGTTTACATGAAACACTCGTGTTAATATAGCACATCTTCTTCCCACCTTGAGATTGATGTCTTTGGTTGCTAGGTTACATGATGTTTACATGGAACACTCATGTTAATATAGCACATCTTCTTCCCACCTTGAGATTGATGACTTTGTTTGCGAGGTTACATGATGTTTACATGAAACACTCATGTTAATATGGCACATATTCTTCCCACCTTGAGATTGATTACTTTGGTTGCTAGGTTACATGATGTTTACATGGAACACTCATGTTAATATCGCACATCTTCTTTCCATCTTGAGATTGATGACTTTGGTTGTTAGGTTACATAATGTTTACATGGAACACTCATGTTAATATAGCACATCTTCTTCCCACCTTGAGATTGATGACTTTGGTTGCTAGGTTACATGATGTTTACATGAAACACTCGTGTTAATATAGCACATCTTCTTCCCACCTTGAGATTGATGTCTTTGGTTGCTAGATTACATGATGTTTACATGAAACACTCGTGTTAATACAGCACATCTTCTTCCCACCTTGAGATTGATGACTTTGGTTGTGAGGTTACATGATGTTTACATGAAACACGCGTGTTAATATAGCACATCTTCTTCCCACCTTGAGATTGATGACTTTGGTTGCTAGGTTACATGATGTTTACATGGAACACTCATGTTAATATAGCACATCTTCTTCCCACCTTGAGATTGATGACTTTGGTTGCTAGGTTACATGATGTTTACATGAAACACTCGTGTTAATATAGCACATCTTCTTCCCATCTTGAGATTGATGACTTTGGTTGCTAGGTTACATGATGTTTACATGAAACACGCGTGTTAATATAGCACATCTTCTTCCCACCTTGAGATTGATGACTTTGGTTACGAGGTTACATGATGTTTACATGGAACACTCATGTTAATATAGCACATCTTCTTCCCACCTTGAGATTGATGACTTTGGTTGCTAGGTTCCATGATGTTTACATGAAACACTCGTGTTAATATAGCACATCTTCTTCCCACCTTGAGATTGATGTCTTTGGTGGCTAGATTACATGATGTTTACATGGAAAACTCATGTTAATATAGCACATCTTCTTCCCACCTTGAGATTGATGACTTTGGTTGCTAGGTTACATGATGTTTACATGAAACATTCGTGTTAATATAGCACATCTTCTTCCCACCTTGAGATTGATGACTTTGGTTGTTAGGTTACATGATGTTTACATGGAACACTCATGTTAATATAGCACATCTTCTTCCCACCTTGAGATTGATGACTTTGGTTGCTAGGTTACATGATGGTTACATGATGTTTACATGAAACACTCGTGTTAATATTGCACATCTTCTTCCCACCTTGAGATTGATGACTTTGGTTGTTAGGTTACATGATGTTTACATGGAACACTCATGTTAATATAGCACATCTTCTTCCCACCTTGAGATTGATGACTTTGGTTGCGAGGTTACATGATGTTTACATGAAACACTCTTGTTGATATAGCACATCTTCTTCCCACGTTGAGATTGATGACTTTGGTTGCCAGATTACATGATGTTTACATGGAACACTCGTGTTAATAGAGCACATCTTCTTCCCACCTTGAGATTGATGTCTTTGGTTGCTAGATTACATGATGTTTACATGGAACACTCATGTTAATATAGCACATCTTCTTCCCACCTTGAGATTGATGACTTTGGTTGCGAGGTTACATGATGTTTACATGGAACACTCATGTTAATATAGCACATCTTCTTCCCACCTTGTGATTGATGACTTTGGTTGCTAGATTACATGATGTTTACATGAAACACTCATGTTAATACAGCACATCTTCTTCCCACCTTGAGATTGATGACTTTGGTTGCTAGATTACATGATGTTTACATGAAACACTCATGTTAATACAGCACATCTTCTTCCCACCTTGAGATTGATGACTTTGGTTGCTCCCTTGAAACATGGAATGACAGTTAAAATCGAGTTGGGATTCTAACCCAGGTGAGACAGCTTTGAGGTGAGTGTGCGTACCTGTAGGCCATCCTGCCAGCTACTGCATCCATTACCTTTGCTTATACACCCTTTTGTGTCAACGTGGTGGATTAGCTGGTTGTCCATATCACTTGTACAACTAAGCTTCTTTATTTTGCCTTTAATTCCCTGGGGAATTGGATCCATCTGAAGCTCGACCATCACAAACACCTTGAGATGATGCTAAGCCAGGTGTCCAGTTCGCACCATTTGCTAAATATTCCATGAAATCCTTCTGCAAAGGTAGAACGTTGGGATGCCACCATGGCGAGATGGTTCATCAGGTGACCACCTTCTCCCATCAGGGTCCTTCTTGCTCCATAATCGCTCCAGCCACGTGATGAACGTTGACTGCTATGCTTTACGGGTCTGCAGGTTTTGGCTGCTCATTGGTTGCATCATTTCTGTGAGTGAAACTGTGCCGCTGATGCAGTGCCCCTGTTCCCTGTAAGATCGTACCCATTTTTCCGACCTTGGAAGGATGACCGGGTAACCCCACCTGATGTTATTTAACGGCACGGCAGTGGCTCGAATTCAAGACGCTGAGATCTTAATCCAGTCACCTTTACCGTTAAACCCACACCTGGCTTTTAAAATAATTGTCTGCACAGGTATTTTTGAACCTTTCACCTCTTTCAGCCCAAATATCCTGATATTGTAACAAAAACAAAACAAAAACATTTATTGTTCCTTCTCTAATAAATTGAATCCTCCATATTTCTCCACAAAACTGTGGACGTTCTACAACGATTGGGAACAATGTTGTACATATCACAAGCATCCTTCTGGCCCCACCACCACCACAATATCACCACCTTCCAACCATCCCGGCACCATCACCTTTATGCTGCTCGTGTCACCACTATCTACACTATACGAGAGCCGTATGTTTGTGTGCGTGTTTGTGTGTGTGTGT